>NC_058386.1:31875833-32179687 GCF_018350175.1 Felis catus
ACATTATGGCTGCAAATAGGCTATTGGATTTTTAATTAAATGGGCTTATTTATCATAGCACTGTCTTTCCACACTTTCAATTCAAACATTATAAGAAAGCATGGTGTTGGCAATGAATTACTCTTTTGTATCTTTGTCTTGACTCCTTATATCATCTAAATGTCTAGGTTTTATTTTCAGTCATTCTAAAATCTATTTTTACTGATAACATAAAATTTTGTAAGGGTAAATGGTCACTTCTTAATTTGATTTCCTTAGGGATACAGGGATGGTTTATTTAATGCCGCTCTTACTCTTTTTATCCTATTCCAGCTCTTGCTACTTTTATCCATTTGACTGCAATGATTCATTAAACATCTAGAGTTCATAAGGATGACGTTGAAAGTGACAGACATTGTTTAGATGTCTTAGTAAGCCACACAGTCTTTCATTGGGACTTTGGCAAATTGTCTCAATTCCTCCACCTCTAAAATAAGAAACATAGTAGCACAGAATTTACAGTGATTTTCTGAGAATGCAGTGAGGTATTGTGTGAAAAATACTTAGCACAGAGCCTGGCATATAGTGAGTACTCAATAAATACTAAGTGGTAATCATATTAGTTATTGTTATTAACTATGATAGGAGACATAAGAACATTTTCATTTCCTGAAGAACTAAAATTTAAAATTTGAAAATTTGGGGGCGCCTGGGTGGCTCAGTCGGCTAAGCATCCAACTTTGGCTCAGGTCATGATCTTACAGTCGTGGGTTCAAGCCGAGCGTCAGGCTCTGTGCTGACAGCTCAGAGCCTGGAGCCTGTTTCGGATTCTGTGTCTCCCTCTCTCTCTCTCTGCCACTCCCCTGCTCACGCTCTGTCTCTGTCTCAAAAGTAAATAAACATTAAAAATAAATAAAAGAGAAGAAGAGAAGAGAAGAGATAAGAAAAGGAAAGGAAAGGAAAGAAAAGAAAAGAAAAGAAAAGAAAAGAAAAGAAAAGAAAAGAAAAGAAAAGAAAAGAAAAGCAAAGAAAAGAAAAGAAAAATTTGTAAGAATTTGGAGACGGGATGTTTTGCGGAGGGGCCATTTTCTGTTTCCTTTCTTGATGTCTTTAGTAGTTTAGTGCAGTGTTTTCATCTGAGACAAAATGGCTGAAAATCATTGATTTTATAACAAAGAATTTTTAAAAAACAGGATGTAGTCAGTAATCTTTTATTTTCTTATAAAGAAATAGTGTTATTCTTCAAAATAAAGGAGGACATCCCAGTACTTGTCCAATAGGTAGGATGTGCATGTTTTTTTCCAAGTGTGGCCACATGACCATCTGCTTCTGGATCCCGTGAGGAGCTACTTACACATGGAGCTTTTGGGCCCCAGCCCAGTCTGAATAAATCAGAATATATAGTTGGGGCTTAGTAAGCTCATATCTTACAAGTTTTGCAGGTGGTTCTTATGCAGAGTAAAGGTTGAAAAAGTCGAATCCATTAGAACACAAGAAAATGCTATCAGTGTTTCTGTCTTCTGGTTTTTACAACCTGGCCTTTCTTTCACAAATAAGCTTCAGTTTCCCTCATGGATCAAGTAAATAAATGAACAGGTTGCTGGTAACAGTTTTGGTGCTCCAAGCAGAAACCTGGCACTGTTATGGTCTAGAAAAAAAAAAAAAAAAGACAAGAAATTAAAGTGTCAAAAATTGCAGTACTTTGGCTTTTGGAAAATGTAGTAAGACTTGAAAAGACTCATGGGTTTTATGGTTCTTTTATCACTCTGGGAAACACAAGCCAGAATTCTCAACATTTCCTCATCCCTTCCAGCCTCTTCAGGAGAGGCTTCTTGCCTCAGGTTAAAATGTGTTTTTTTAATAGCATTGATGGCATTTGAGGAAAATTAGTGAAGCCAGTGAAGTGCCCTTATAATTTAGCATAATGCATTTTCTTGTTCCGAAGTGATTATGAAAAACTGATAACCAGTAAAAGAATTAGGAGATTATTTTCTGCTGTTAAAATTATACTCTGAAAATGTTTACCACATTAAAAATTAATTGTGTTTTTTACAGGAATCACATTGCCTCCTAAAGAGAATATAGATATCCCAGTGTTATTTATGCCCAACACTATGAAATTACACAGAACAATGGTCATTGTTCAAATGATGAGGGCAAATAGAGAAAGTTGGCCTATTGACAATTTTGAAGAATTAGACACAGAAATGAAAAGGTAACTTATATATATTTATTTTTAATTGTTTTATTTATTTTTGAGAGAGAGTGCACAAGTGGGAGAGGGGCAGAAAGAGAGGGAAACAGAGGATCCCAGTGGGCTCTGCACTAACAGCAGAGAGCCTGATGTGGGGCTTGAGCTCACGAGCTGGGAGATCATGATCTGAGCTGAAGTCAGATGCTTAACCAACTGAGCCATCCAGGTGCCCCCAAAAGGTAACTTTTAAATAAGAACATTTAAGGAAAATGATTTTATTTTGATTGGCATTGACATGATCACTTTCTTTTCTGTGTTATGTAACGTCAAGTCCATGATTTTAAATTCTCTGAAGTGTTGAAATTTGTATGTTCGGAAGAGGAAAATACATTTGTTATATGGGCATAGTATATATCACTTGACGTTCAGAGTGATTTGAAGTTCAGGGTGATGAAAAAGTCAACCTTAAGTATCATGTCAGTGAATCACAGAGACGTGCAAAGGACTCCTTTTTGACTGGGAAAACAGTTACTGCTGAGACGCCAAATAATAAATCTCTACAGAACAACCTGAAATAGCTTGTCTTGGCCAACTATAGGACTTGTGATACTGGCATTTACCAAGTGATGGCACTGTGCCAGGAGGTATGACACCCTGAGCAAACACTGGCCTGACTACTGCCATACTGTGTCCTTGCAGGATGCGGGCCGCCTGTCCCTTCTTTGCTTCACTGAATTTTAAGCAAACTCCAATAATGATCAAACTATGTTTTCTCTGCTTTTATAGTTTAATTAAATAACAATCTAGAAATCTTAATTAAAACAAAATTCTTCCTATGGGTGCCTATTTCTTTTCCACATTTTTTTAAAGTTTTATTTATTTTGAGAGAGAGGGAGAGCATGAATGGGGGAGGTGCAGAGAGAGAGAGAGAGAGAGAGAGAGAGAGGGAGAGAGAGAAAGAGAGAGAAGACACAGAGAGAATCCCAAGCTGGCTCCATGCTGTCAGCACAGAGCCTAGTGCAGGGCTCTAACTCACAAACTGTGAGGTCATGACATGAGTCAAACTTAAGAATTGGACGCTTAACCGACTGAGCCACCCAGGCGCCCCTCTTTTCCACATTTAAAAAAATTCTTGGGGTGCCTGGGTGGCTCAGTTGGTTAAGTGTCTGACTTCATTCAGCTCAAGTCATGATCTCACAGTTCATGAGTTCGAACCCCGTGTCGGGTTCTCTCCTGTCAGCACAGAGCCCTCTTCCCATCCTCTATCCTCCTCTTTCTCTGCCCCTCCCCTGCTTGCATGTGTGTGTACTCTCTCTCTCTCAAAAATAAACATTAAAAGAAAATTCTTTCCTGTGAACCCATTAGTGTCCATTCTGCCACAATTTTTACCATTCCTACAGTCAGGACTGCCTGTCTATTTGTGGATCCCAATGTAAAATGAAAATGTGGGGGCCTTTGTTCAAAATGGTTAAGAATTTCAAAGCACTTATCGCTATGTGTTAAACACGCATGGACCAATTCTAAACATGGGGTCCTCATGCTATTTGTTGCACAGGTCACATGCTCATGCAGCTGGTCCTGCCTGCTGTGTCTTATGTTTCATTTCTAACAAGAAAAGCCCATTTCAGCAATGACCAGAACCATGTCCTAGTACTGTTGTCATCTTGATGGTTTTGGCAAATACCCTCTTTCGTTTAGCTGATATCCCCCCAAAAGTAAATTCCTTGTCACCTTCTGAAGTCCTGTACTCAATGGCATTTTTGTGTTTTATGCCTCACCTGTGCAATTTAGAATACAACCCACAGGACCTGTGTTACCTCTGATAAATCATGTTTTAGTCACATCAGTAAATGCCAATACTGACTTTTAAAAGTAGGGGGAAAGTTCTTCAATTTTAACTTCCATCTCATGATGGTTGTGTTACATTTTTCTTTGTGATAATTTCCCAGGGTTTGCTTTGACATGTTTATAACATTTGCAGAAAATGATTTGTATTTCATAGTTTTTCTCTACCGAAGTTTAAATTCATGAGCTCTGCTAAAATACCATTAGGTTAAAAATGAATATTCTCTTTTATGCTAGTATTCAAAGTGTTCATAGTTTTTGTTCACTCTTCCTCATTTAATTTCTCATTAGAACAATGGGAACAGCAAGTAGAGAAATCCCAGAAATACACTGGATATACCCTATTCTTGGACTCCCACAGGCACTATATCCTAAATGCCCTCCAGGTAGGTATATTTTAGAATCCGGGAATACCAGGATTCAAAGGGATCGATCATAGAGGTTCCCTTATTCCCACCCCCTTCTTATACAAGTGAGAGAATGAAGGTGCAAAGAAAGTCGTGAACTGAACAGCCCTACTGATGGGAGCGCTGGGACCGATTCTGGTCTCCTCACAGTAAGTCCAACAATCCTTCCACCAAACCATACCATGTCCTGTTGTTCTTCCAGTTGGTGAAACCTAGAAATCAGCTAAGATTGCAATAACATTAGCTTCAGGCCCCTGTAGCCCACAGTCGTGAGGCCCCCGGAGCCCTGCTCTAGATCTATCCGATCCTCAGGTACTTTGGTTCTTGGGTCACATTTTTTTGCCAGATTCCAGCTTCTGTGCAACTTGAAGTCTCATCCAAGAACCATCCAATGGGGACACTGATTCCTCTATTCTCAGTTGTCCCAGACACTAAACTTGTACGATGTCCTCCAAAAACCGGTCAGAATGTACTCAGGGTTTCTAGAAGGTTCACTCCACTACCATATACACAACATAAAATCCCTCCCCTTAAAAGGCCTTTCTCTTTCTCAGTGAGCCCTCTTTTTCTCCACATACTCCAAACTTCTCTCAAGCTTCCTTGTGTTCTCTTTCCTCAATACTCTTCTCACTTCTGCATTCCTAGGTTTTCTCATTTTCTTCCCACAGTCAGCCTAAGAAATGCAATTCCTCTTGGATATCCATAAAGCAACCTCTTACTAGGCCTTAGGCATAGTTCTTCATAACTAACGATTGCTGAATTGCTCAGCAGCACAAAGGGATATCTGTTTTGGAGCCCCCCCACTCAACCAACACAGATGAGCTGAAAGCAGTCTTGAAATTTTGAATTTTTCTGCTCCTTCTGATACCAACCTTTGGTGGTGAAATAGAGTTAGTCTTCTGCTGGCATATATTATGTCACCACACTGAGAAAGAAGAGAAAATACTAACTTGTGCTTGTGGATAATAACGTTTCCCTGGATACATTGAAGGCCAAGGTTACATATTTCCTTGTGTCGTTTAATTTCAACGGGAGTAAAAATCCACATATCTAGCAGTACCTTTGACAGTAAATGTCATTTGTTTTACTTGAAGTATTTTTGCTCTTGAGTTAAAAAATTATCAACACATAAATGTTTCAAATATACTAAATTATCTTCTGACTGCTTCACAAACATGCCAAAACATTTCTTTTATTTCCTTCTAGAAGAAAATTGTTTGTATACTTTCCATAGAGCTGAACCGTTCAAAATTTATGATGCAGTCATCTGATCAAAGTGATGTAATAAAGCCTAGACATTACTCTGTTGAAATACTAAGAGCAGCGTTGCTGATGTTGATGGCAGACACAGTTTTGTTTTTCCCAGATTAAAGCTTTAAAGCAGGCTTTTTTCTTTCAGTCTGAAACAAAGCCTATGCAAACATAAAGGCATAAATTTCTTGCACAGTTTTCTTCAAAGAAAGTTAAGCATGCTGCAAAAACAGAAAGGCATTTTCCATCAAATCACTTCTCTTGGTAATTACTTGATTTTTAAATTAAGTATGAGTTCTATAAATAGTCTGTCGCGTTAGCACAACCCCATAGTAACATTAGTGTTCTGAAACAGATTGTATACCAGTTATTAAATCATTTCAGCAGAATTCTAAAGCCTATTCTAGTAATTATTTTTATCTACAAATGCCCTTGAGAAGAAAAAATGAGTACAATTATATAAATACATATTGCTTCCTTTCTGTACAGTCCATCCTTCATTCTTATGAACACATCAGAGATAACACATTGCTTTCTCTGCTCAGCTGTATCACCATCGATGTTTATTGTTTCTCCTCTGTTTTTATGTGTCTGTCATTCAGGTTATTCTTAAACCCAGGGTACTTTTGTCATTCTCTGAGCCACCTTTTTTGTGTGTGTATTCCTATCTGCTCCTATCCTTTGGGACAGATAATTGGAAAAGGACTCCACTACTGTCACAGTGTGAAGACAATGGAATGTGAATCCACTGTGATTGAGAAATCCGTGCATTGCCAGGGCACTAATTTCCAAAGGACTTAGAGGGACAAGACCAGTGACATGATACTAATTGTAACTTTGATCACACTAATTTCCAATTTAATGCTTTAAGACTGAAGCTAATTAAAACCAAAGAAGCTTGTACATTTCCCTCAGTCATGTCAACCCTCTTAATCCACATCTTGTATTTCACTACTTATTCTAAGTCCAAAATGTTCAATACCAACCTGCAAATTTTAGAATTAAAAATAAATTGATGTTATATATTTTTGTACTATAAATGTGATATGTATGGTGAAAACACATAAATTGGAGGACATTATCTAGTTGTACAGTTTAGATGATTGTAGTATTATTGGTGCCACACAGTATAGTGCAATACATTTTAAAAGCTTTTTTGGGGGTACCTGGGTGGCTCAGTTGGTTAAGCGTCTGACTCTTGATTTTGGTCTGGTCATGATCTCACAATTTGTGAGTTTGAACCCCGCATCAGGCTCTGCAGTGTCAGCGCTGAGCCTGCTTGGGATTCTCTCTTTACTCGTCCCCTGCTCACTCTCTCTCTCAAAATAAATAAATAAACTTTTTTTAATAAATAGGCTTTTTTATATTATCATTCCCTTTTATCCCTTATATTAAATTTATGTTTTATGTGCATCTGAAGTGATAAAAATATAACAGTTAATATATTTTTGAGAAACAATATTTTTATTTATGTGGATGTGGGTTCAGCTTTTGGCTTTGTCCAGCCAAGCCCAGGATGGCAGAAAGGATTACTCAAGACTCCGTACAAGTCAAGAGAGGTGAGAGGGAGGCAGAGGGAAGTCTCCCCAAGCTGCTCTCAAGCTCCCTATTTATTTATTTATTTATTTATTTATTTATTTAATGTTTATTTACTTTTGAGAGAGAGAGAGAGAGAGAGTGCTCAAGCAGAGGAAGGACAGAGAGGGAGACACAGAATGCAAAGCAGGCTCTAGACTCTGAGTTGACAGCCCAGAGTCCAACGTGTAGACATGGGGCTCAAACTCATGAACTGTGAGATCAGGACCTGAGCCTAAGTCAGATGCTTCACTGACTGAACCACCCAAGTGTGCCAAGCTCCCGTATTTATTGAGCATACATTTAGGGAAACAATCAGCAATATGTCGGTGGGCTACGTGCCAGTAAGAACATACAGAAAATGTCAGAAAAACAAGTTAAGATGGGGTAAAATATTCCATGCGATAACATGGCCTAAGGAATTTATGAGCATAGGCAGGACCTAACCCCTAGATACACATTAACCAGGTAAGCAAGGCATGGCTGCTGTTTTCAGCAAGGCAGAAAGCAGTGTTCTGCTTTGCAATGTACTCCCTATAATCTCCTAACCCAGGACATAGCTATTTGATTTCCCACATGTGGACTCTAGTATACTTGGCCCCATGACATTATAGAGCTAATGCCAAAGGAATACATTAATACTCCGATGTATAATGAGTAGTTGTACATAGAAACAACATTTTGGTTTCTCACAAGATCACTGACAACTTCTTCTATACTTGATATAAGAAAACATTGAAATTTAATTTATTTAAAAATATATAAAGTTTTAATGCTATATGTTAAATTAATATGTAATTAAATTTTAACATTAATTTTAAGTACTTCATTAAAATTTTATTTTTAACTGTTAGTGTATTTTTTGTAAAGATTTTATTTTTAAGCAATCTCTACACCCAACATGGGGCTTGAACTCACAAACCTGAGACCAAGAGTTGCATGCTCTACTTACTGAACCAGCCAAGCGCCCCTATTAGTGTATTTTGTAAATGTAAAGCAATTCACAAATGAGAATCAAAATATTTTACTGAAATGATTTAAACATGAATTTTAAGGTACAAGTGAATAAATAGTAGGAAATCTTTTTAAAGTGTTATTACAAAATAAATGTTACAGAACTTATTTTTAAAAATGATTTGAAGGTGTTTGCTGTAATATAATTTTATAAGTAGAGTTTGGTAATTACCACAATGAACATACAGATAGCTGAAAAATTCATGTGTTCATGACCACCAGTTGAATTACTGACATAACTAGGTCAGTTCCTGAATCAAATTTTACATCCTAATATACTCTTCTGAAATGCAGTGTGTACCTTCCAGATTAACCTCTTGTCATACTATTTTTATATATTATTTAATATTCTTATTTGCTTCTAAAATGTCAATGTATATACATATTGCATGACTGTGTGGTGTGTGTGTATGTGTATTAATGCCAGACACAGTAAGTCTAAGTATGCTAAAGGATATTTTTCATGACATAATTCATTTTCTTCCATCTCAACTGGAAATATTTCTCTCCTGTAGTTGTTATAAAATGTCAGTCCAGGAAGCGGGTAGAAGAGGAAGTGGAAGTCACGCTGACTGGTGATTTTTTTGGAGAAAATCCTATCTTAGATTCAACAGATTTTGTAGTGATTCCAAAAAGAAATTCATGTAAATTTGACGAAGATGTGGATGGTAAGAAAACGACAGTCATGGATATCAAAAATGGTAATAAGTAAGATTCAGTTTCCTTAAATTGCAGGATTATTCAGGTACATGAAAATCCATGCCCAGTATTTTTCACTTACAATATATCATTAAACAGTGCCCAGCAAGTGTTCAGTGATGTTTGTTTTCTTCACATAGTGGCTATTTCCAAAAGGAAAATAATTATAGTTGTTAATGGATTTATAAGAATCAGTTACGATTCTGTCATCAGTGAAAAGAGAAAAAACTGTAGTAACTGTAATTTCCATGTCCCTTCAATTTTTTATTAAAGTTTATTTATTTATTTTGAGAGAGAGAGAGAGCAGGCAAGGGGCAGAGAGGGAGAGAGAGAAACCCAAGCAGGCTCCACACTGTCAGCGTGGAGCCCGACTCGGGGCTTGAGCTCAACTCCGGGCATGAACTGGAGATCATGACCTGAGCCGAACCAAGAGTTGGACACTTAACCGACTGAGCCATCTAGGAGCCCCAGTGCCTTTCAGTTTTAATCTCTTCCTTTACTCTCTCTTTCTAATTTAAAGAACATGATTCAAGTCATGTGTTGCAGCTTTAAATTCAGAAATACAACCTGCAATAAAATGTTCCTTATTTAGGGGCACCTGGGTGGCTCAGTCAGTTAAGTATCTGAGTTCGGCTCGGATCATGATCTCATGGTTGGTGAGTTCAAGCCCCGTGTGGGACTCTGTGCTGACATCTCAGAGCCTGGAGCCTGCTTCTGATTCTGTGTCTCCTCTCTCTCTGCCCCTCCCCTGCTCACACTCTGTCTCCCTCTCTAAAAAATAAGTAAACATTAAAAAAATTTTTTTGCAAGTTCCTTATTTAAATATATTGAAAATGTGACTTAAGTTAGATGTAATCCTCAAATTAATTTTGTATAATAATCCCTCTGAAATTTAAAGTCTTAAAGAAAACTTTCACAAAGTTAACATGAAGATCTGGCAAAATCAAATCTCAGTGATGCAAGATCTGTTTTTCAACTGTCTTCCAGATGACCTAAAGTAGAATTCTCCTATTTCACATTGAAAGGGAAATTTCCTATGACAGTATTTTATTAAAATCAAGGGGAAAATCAATGTTTATGTATAATTTGAAAAACCAAACCAACCATGTAATTAAGTGTGAAATTTCTGCAGAAACAAAATATCCTCCATAGTTTTCTCATTCATATCTATAGTTTTTTACTTTACTCTCAATGTTATTATCTTTGTGTCTGATTTAATTATTTCTGTGATAAAAGAATATAAATGAGATATAACTGAAGAGAGTGCTAGAATACATGAGTATAGAAGGAGTGTACAAGAGAGTAAAATAGTTTTTAATTTTTTGTAATAGTGGCTATTTTTTAAATGTTTATTTTTGAGAGAGAGAGAGAGAGAGTGTGCGCATGCACACGCAAGCCAGGGAGGGTCAGAGAGGGGAGGACAGAAGATCCAAAGCAGGCTTCATGCTGTCAGCACACAGCCCAGTGTGGGGCTCAAACTCACGAACTGTGAGACCATGACCTGAGCCAAAGTCTGATGCTTGACCGACAGAGCAACCAAGGAGTCCCTAGTGGCTATTTCTATTAAATAATAAATGCTCATTTTAAACAATTCAAGAAATTTCTGGTGATATGGATAGCCGCCCGCAACTCAAGTCAGTCCTACTGCAGTGGTTGTTACAACATAATAAATTTGATATTTACCCCTTGTGCTTCCAGCCACACCTGAGGGATGGAAACATGCCAGGAATTTAACCAGCTATTTTAACCAAGACCAAATAACAACAAGAAACAAAACAGGCTTATTTCTCTTTCACACAAGAGCCTAGACTTGTAGCAGGTCCAGGGAGTGTTGTGCCTATGTCCCCTGAGATCATCCAGGGACCCAGGTTCCTTTTCTCCCTTTGCTGCACCATCCACTGTGTTGTCCTCATCTGCATATCAGTTGTGCAGGGACATCTGCAGTGGAGAGCAAGCTGGTTCCCTTTAAAGCTGTGACCTGAAGATGCCCACGTCATTTCTACTTGCATCTCATTGGTCAGAACTCAGTCATACGGCTACATCTCACTGCAACTGAGGCCGGGATAGGTAATCTCTTTGTCCAGGCCCAGATGAAATTACCAAAAAAGAAGAAGGGAAAAACATAACTATTGGGAAGACAAGGAGCAATCTCTGCTGTAGTGTATTTACTATGGACTGGTAAGATCTATCTATTGTCAATCCATCCCAAAGTCCTTACTGGAAACTTTTAATACGTTAAATATTTTTCTGGGCCTGGAAATTGATACCTCCCATCTCTCTCCTACCATGAGACTTCTGTCCCCATTCTTTAGGATAGAGTTTCAGTCACTTTCTTGGCAACATGTCAGGTGTCCTACTGTTTAGCTTCATTTGCTGAAGTTGTAAAATGTAAAGCTGAGGAGTTTTTTTTTTTTTTTTTTTTTTTTTTTTTGTCTGCTTTTCTCTGCATGCCTACCTTTCTAGTCTCTTCTCTGGCCCACTTTCTCTTCCTACTCATCAACTTATACACATGGCTCAGTCATGATCAGTCAATCCTCTTTCTCTTCCAAACACCCTTGGTGTCTTCCAAAATAGATCATTCAAACGAGGGTTTTGTTCTTTGCAGACAAGCATTCTGAGAGTAAATATAGAAGCAGATCTGGAAATCATAAATATTTCTTAAATGAATCACAAGAATGTCAGGATAACCTGTCCCCCCAGCCCCCCCCCCCCCACACACACAATCTCATTATAAGATTTGGAAGGTAATGTTTTAAAATCTGGAAATGGAATTATGAAATGAGGACCTATGTTACATGTACCCAATGCATTTCATAAAATCTTTGGAATTACAAAAAAAAATATTTCACACTAATTATTTTTTTATTTACTAGTTATTGATAATATGAACTATATGATTGCACAGTGAAACATTTAATTTTAATTATGTTAATTTATTAGATATTTCTTTTTTGTTTGATTGGATTTTAGTTTTTGTAATTGCAGGAATGTCAACTTACTCATAGACTGTTTAAATTTATAAAAAATGAAATAAATTTATATGAGGAGAGGGGAATTTTCTATTGCAAGCCTGTTCAATTGCTCTTTATTTTTAAAATTTATTTATTTATTTGAGAGAGAGAGAGAGCACGAGAGGAACAGCAGAGAGAGAGGGAGAAAGAGAATCCCAAGCAGGCTCCATGCTCTGTGCTGAGCCTAAAGCAGGGCTTGATCTCACGACCATGAGATCATGACCATGAGATCATGACCTGAGCCGAGATCAAGAGTCAGATGCTTAACTGACTGAGCCACCCAGGTGCCCTAATTACTCTTAATTTTAAAGAATATCTGTTCATAATGAAATCATACTGATGCAATCCATTTCCATTTATCTCAAAAATGTTATTATAAGTTTAATACAGATTTTGCCTTACTGAATCACATAGTAGCATTAGAGAAATGTTGGAATTATAAGTGAATGAAACCCTGCTGACTTTCTTGTCTTCAATGAAAAATTCTGATTGTTTATGTAGATCAGGGATAAAAATACTGTGTTTTTAATCTCACTATTCATTTACATTTATTTATTTTTGAGAAACAGAGTCAGAAAAATCATGAACAAGGGAGGGGCAGAGAGAGAAGGAGGCACAGAATCTGAAGCAGGCTCCAGGCTCTGAGCAAGCAGTCAGCACAGAGCCTGATGCGGGGCTTGAACCCATGAACTGTGAGATCATGACCTGAGCCTAAATCGGACGCTCAACCAACTGAGCCACTCAGGAGCCCCTAACCTCAGAATTCAAATGTGTAACACAACTGTCAATTTCCAATGATAAATCTAAGCACTTTTTATTGAAATGGAACATAATTTTAATAAACAGCCAACTTATAGTAAATGTCCAGTACCTTTCTGAAGTGAAGTAATTGTTTTGTGTGTCATCCTGCTGTGCTTAAATACGTTTTAATAATTGTGTGTTCAAACCTTGATTTCTATTTGCAGTCTATCTTGTTGAAGGCAAAACGTTGATGATTCTGTGACACTGTGAAGCAAAGTACAGAAATACTCATATATGAGAACCATTTTAATATGTGCTTGCTACATTAAATTACCTGCATTATACCTTTGTCAGGTTGCAAGCTAAAAAAAAATTATAATTCTGATCATAGAAATTGATTAAATGTTATTACTGAAAAAAATCCACTTCCTTCTATATAAGCAAGGTCTCTAAGGAAGCTGCCAATATCATGTTGGGAGGTTTGAAAGGCATATTAAAACAACTTCTCAGGGTGCCTGGCTCAGTTGGTTAAGCATCTGACTTTGGCTCAGGTCATGATCTTGCAGTTCATGGCTTCAAGCCTCACATCAGGCTCTGTCCTGACAGCTCAGAGCCTGGAGCCTGCTTTGAATTCTGTGTCTCCTTTTCTCTCTCTCTGCCCCTCTCCCACTCATGCTCGCTGGCACTCTCTCTCTCTCAAAAATAAACATTAAAAAAAAGACAACCTCTCACAAATAGCTCTTGAAAATACGCCTTTTGATATGGTTTATATTTCACTGCTTCATTACTTTTCATGATGAGAAATAATACTTAATATTAAAAAAAAACAATTTGAAAGGTTTTCAGGCTTATCTCTTCCCGTGATTCCCCCTAAAATAATTTTTTTCTGTGTTCAATACCACCAAACTCAAAGAGCTCATCTATTTTTTTGTCTGAAGACATTTTAATTTGTGAATGTTTCTGTTCTGAACCATGTCCTCTATAGAAGTAGATTTGTTCGGTCCCCTCCCAAACTTAATGTTTTTCTCTATCTTTATGGTACCTGAATATTTGATAAATCCATTAACCTTTCCTTTGGTAAGATCTTGGTTCTTTTCCCTGCCCATGTTTGAAAGATGCGACCAACTTGCCTGCACTCTCTGTAAGTCTGCCTGCTTGGCTTTCCCTTCTCACCTATTTAAGAACAAGTCTGACCACACTGTCTGCATACTATCTTAGTCTTCAGTGTATATACAGGCAAACCAGCTCTTTTTCTCTGTGTAATTTCATTAGAGTTTACCCAGCACATTAGTGTTCACAAGAGTCATGTTGTTCAGTCAGTTTGCCCTTCCACTGGTCTCCTAAATCCATGATGGTGGAAATTTAAAAACTCTCTGGCTTGGACTGTGATGAGGGTTTAGGTATGATCACTAATTAAACCCTTATTTTCCCTCATCCAAGTTTATGACCAACTGAGAAGTAGATTAGAAATAGGCAGATGGAGGGGCACCTGGGTGGCTCAGTTGGTTAGGCATCTGACTTTGGCTTAGGTCATGATCTCACGAGCCACGAGTTCGAGCCCCACGTCTGGCTCTGTGCTGACAGCTCGGAGCCTGGAGCCTGCTTTGGATTCTGTGTCTCCCTCATCTCTCTGCCCCTCCCCTGCTCGTGCTCTGTCTCTCTCTCTCTCTCAAAAATAAATAAACATTAAAAAAAATAATAAGGCAGATGAAGATCAAAAGGTTACCTCCATGAATTATAAAGGTGAACTGAAACGTGACCTTGGCACTGTGGCCTCATTGGGGCTTATTAATTAAACCTGCCACCAAAATGAAGTGCATTCACCCCCAAACTAGTCACTTGTGTAGGCTCCTGGCAAGAGCAAACAACCTACCCATGAAGAAAGCAGAGAAAGTATACATTCGGGATTCAAGGCACTGGGAAAGAAAGAAAAAGTTCTGCTCATCTGCTCATATTCCATTCCTTCACCAATATTCACTGATCAAATACATTGCTTTTCCTCCTATGGCAGGTCATAATGGAGGAGGCAGATTGATGCAGAGATTTTCTTTTCTTCCTCTACTTTTCCCTTCTTGTGAGTGAATAGACCCCTCCAGGTAAACATGATAAGTAGGGGATAAGAATCCTCACTGCTCCCTTCCCATCAGTCTCCTTTTATCTTCATGATCCTTACCTAAGAGTTCAAAAAAAATCCTACCAGGCCTCATTAAATGAAAATGCCAGGACTTCCCTGCTCTCTTTCCACCCTGTCTTCTCACACACACCATTGAGTTAACCAGGATTGATCACTTTCATATCTTTTTCATTCAGCAACAGTCTTGCGAGCATCTTTGCTGGCAGATACTTTCCTGAGCCCCAGAGATGCCAAAATTAACAAGTCACACAGACTGTTGTCAAAGAATTCAAAGAACATCTGTCCAATTTGTGCACCTGTAGTATTTAAATCAACTGGTATTGCCCTACTGGAATATTATTATACATGGATATTTAGACTGTATTTTGCAATGTCACTTCCATAAGATTACAAGTTACTCTGCGTGGGCATAATTTCCCCCTAATTGTATTTGTTCTTCCTAAGTAATTCTTGATCTATGCAGTCTTTGTGCCTCCCTGGGGATTAGTTCATTCAATGACTATCTCTATGAGACTTATTCCGTGGGAGTGGTTTTATTATTTAGGGTTAGAACTGCACATCAGATTCATGCCTCTTTTATTTTCCAAATGTTCTATAACTTGAGGCCATTTTTCTTTGATTATTCTCTTATCTTTTGTGTGTGTCTGATTTGCTAGTTTTTGTGTCACACTGGTCTCCTTCCAGCCGTCTTGCTGTATGTTGTTTGTATGTCATATGTAAATTTAGTCTGTGGTTTGGTCTGTAACCACAAACAGCTCCTGAGAAACCTGTCATTGGTCCTCCCCTTGGCCTCCAGATTTGCTACTTTCCTCTGTTTCTGTTCATCTTACTTTCTCTGCTGAACTCACTCTGTTAAGGCCTCAGTCCCAACTGTTCTAATGAGACCACCCTTGACAAGATGATCACCCTTATCCAGTGTGCCTAAGCCTGTGGTCAGATTTGTGTCCTGAGCTTACCCAGCCTGTCATCAACATTTACCATTTGACCCAGTTGAAGGACTTCCTGCTTTTGGTTTTCATAACTAGTCTTAATATTTTTATCACATTGGTTGTCTCTTCTCCATTTCTCTTGTTGGCTCATCTTCTTCTGACCAGGATCTAAATGTTGGAGTGACCAAGGGCTCTGCCCTGAGGACTGCCACACACCAGTACATAGGTTATGTCCTGAACATTTCCAGAAGCTGCTAATGGTATCTTCTCAGCAATTGTGCCACATGACAGGCCTGATATCCTAGGTGAAGTATAGAGCCAGATACCTTGGGTTCTTCCATTTAATCTCTTTAGAGCCTTGAGAAAATTACTTTACCTCTCTATAAACTCAGTTTCTTCACCTCTAACATGGAGATAATAACGGTATCTACTTCATAAGATATTTCTGGGGATTAAATATGTAAATGCGTGGAATCCTTAGAAAGCATATTGTTCTCAGTGTGTGTTCTGTAAGTGTTAGATCTTACAATTATTATCACTCAAAGCTCTCGTTGGGTATTTTGTGACAGTGATGTACTAGAGTGTCCATCTTCAGTCACTGACAAATGATGTTTTAAAATGGAAACATGGTCCTCTAAATGTCATTCAGTAGGTTTTCTCATTAATACACACAAGAGTATCCTATGAAAAAAAAGGTACAAAAATATGGGCCCTAAGTATTGGATAGAGACTAATGCTGGATGCTGATTGCCAAGAGTTCAGATCAATATTTATGTTACAAGAAGTCCCTTTACTTTTTCTTTTTGGTGCCTTGTTTGGAATGAAATGTGTAAGAAGAGCATCAGATGCGTGACCCCTTTCTTCCTTTAATTTTTCATGTTTTGGGGGCGCCCGGGTGGCTCAGTCGGTTAAGCGTCTGACTTCGGCTCAGGTCATGATCTCGCACTCTGTGAGTTCGAGCCCCGCGTCGGGCTCTGTGCTGACAGCTCAGAGCCTGAAACCTGCTTCAGATTCTGTGTCTCCCTCTCTCTCTGCCCCTCCCCCGCTCATGCTCTGTCTCTCTCTCTCTGTCAAAAATAAATAAACATTAAAAAATTTTTAATTTTGCATGTTGTGGTTTATTATACTTGTAGTCAGAGTGGAGGAACATGCAGTTATTTTAAATTAATCAAAATGTCTGGTCTATTAGATGACCTTATGAAAGTGAAGTAAAAACATGTTAATGAAATACCCCTGCCAAAAGATTTGCAACTTTGTAAAAAAATAAGAAGAGTCACTCATTCTTCATTACCTGTTCAAAGAGAATAGCTGTAGATAGTTTATCCAATAATCTCCATTTTCTTTGAATACTGTCTTCATCTGTTTCAAATTTGTCTTTAGCTCTCCATTCATTCCTTCTGTGATTAGGATGTTCTCACAAATGTGTATGCCTGTTATTAATGAAGAGAGAACTGCAGAAATTTAGGGAAAGAACATGAATAACCACGTTCATTATTCCTCGATAGTCTTTTCTCCATAACTAAGACATTTTTGTTGGGTTTGCTTTGACGTGTATTTCTTACAGACTAAAATGCATATGGTATTAATAATACATCATTTGAAAGTGTATTTTGTAAATTAATTTGTTATAATTCAATACTTTTGGATTATTTATCACATTTAGTTGCAGTCTTTAAAAAAAAATTGACTGATGTTCTTCCACATTGAATAAAATTCAGTCCTTGTCCTGAGAAAATTGACCGTAGTAAAAGGAACTGTTGGCCAACATAGCTCCCGCTGCATGATTTATTGGCACTATGATACAGGCATTAGGCTGAATTATAATTATGCAGGGACACTATCTGGGTGGGAGATACACCCCTTTTGTTTTACATAATGACTCTGCTGCCATACCCAAATGATTATCACCATTATTATTTTGTGACACAATAGATAGACATGGATATGGATATGGACATAGATACAGGCATCTGTTATACATAGATACAATTCTCTGAAACCTATTTGATGAAATAATTTGTATATATGTAAAGGGTATGAATACAGGACAGAAGTGATAAGCTTGTGATTCTATTGATAGTCATAATTGCTTATGTATCTCCTGCTTTGTATATGGCAGGGCATTATTTGATCTTAATCTTCCTTTTACCCTTGTGCAAGCCACCACCTGGCCTGAACTATTGCAGAAAATTCATTACATTCTCTCCTAACCCCTTTTTGCTCAGTTTACTATTAAAAGAGCACATTACTTACATACTTATAACACTCAGTGACCTCCTGTTTTTCTTAGAAGTCCCAAATCCTCACCATACTCTCCATAGTCCTGCCTACTTTGCCCACTTCATCTTTTGACAAATTCTTGCCACTTCCTCTCCTTTACCCACACAAGCTCTTTCTCAGAGGGGCTAAGCTGGCTTCTACCATGGAAAATTCCCCCATGCTGCTCTGATGCCTAAGAGGCACTTTCTTAATTTCTATTTCCAGGTAACCTTTTATCACCTTTCAGTTTTGGTGTATTTGTTTCCTCCTCAGGACCTTAGCAGCCAGGTTCCCAGGACTAATGCTCTCATAGCATTAGTGGTATCACTAAACTAGTGGTATCACTGGTAGTTTATTGCCATTTCTTTCCTCTCAGACATAAGCTCCATGATGACAAAAACCATGCTTGCCATTTCAAGGAAAGCTTTTTACATGCTGTTAGAGCACAATTGAAGTTAAATATATATTTATCCTATTCGTATCATGAATACAAGTGCCTTTTTGTTTTAAAGTTTTACTTATTTATTTAAAGAGAGAGCACACATGCACACGCATGCATGTATGAACAGGGGAGGGGCAGAGAGAGAGAGGGAGAAAGAGAATCCCAAGCAGACTCCATGCTGTCAACACAGAGCTCAACATGGGGCTCAATCTCAGGACCATGAGATCATGACTGAGCTGAAATCAAGAGTCAGATACTTAACCAACTGAGCCACCCAGGCGCCCCTCAAGTGCCTTTTAAAGGATTTGCTAAAAACAACAGAATGTTCCCTCCATAGTGAAAAATGTGTTAAAGTAGTCTGAAGGACTGTTGACTTGTAAATTTGAAATTGTAATGTGTATTATGGGAAACTACATTTATTTAAGTGCCTTTGTGTGTGTGTGTGTGTGTGTGTGTGTGTGTGTGTGTGTGTGTGTAGAAATGTGCAGTTATTCTCTTAAAGCTATGAGCTAGGTTTGTCATAAGAGTTTTATCCAACAATCGGATAATTAATTTATCCTGGCATCGGGGGCTCCTATCAACCCAGTCCACAGAAGAATACTATATAGACTCTCTCCAAATTATGAGCACAAAAAAGACATGTTTCTCACTTAGTAATAAGACTTTCCAAATAAAATGCAGAGACTCTAACAGATTACTTCTATGGTACGATACAGAATGTTAGTTTATTGTGATTTTATCCAGCCTAATTCTTTCCTTCTCCCTTAGGTGCTCGTATGAGTATGTTGCAGTTACAGACAAGGGGGATTTGTGTAGTTTGAAAAATATATTCATATTGTTTCTACTTGTCCCACCTCCTATCCCCTAGCTGATAATCATGTCTCTATTTTGTACCAATGGATCTTCTTATGATTACAATTATAACATCCATAGTGACAGATTCCCCACGGGAGGTTCAATGCTTCTGAAACTAAATTTAGCTTCTCATTTCTTGTCTTCAACCTGACATAAGCATTCCCATAAAGGCTTCAGTAATTAAGTAGAAACAGATGCAGAGCTCAACTACATACAGTGTTTGCTTTAAAAATATTATGTGATTTGAATGCAATGCAAATTTCATCTCCCATTAAACACTCAAAATTCTTAAATGCTCTTTCTCTGTATGGATTATGGCTTCCTATGGAACATTTCCATATCTCATTCCCAGAACAAAATAGACACATTATATGTAGACACATTGATTTTGCTACAGCAAATACAGGTTATTGATAGGAACCATACTTGCTGATTTTGTCAACAGGATGAAAACCAGCTAGCTATCCAGGATGTCAGAAATATACTTTTACATGTGAAAAGAAGAAAAAGGTCTTGTAAGGCTGTGGGTCATCCAGTTATTTTACATTAATAAGGTTTGCCAGATAATCATTAAGTGTGACTGGGGCTTGTTATTGCCATGCTATTTTTCAGAGTTCTATAGCAGATATTATAATCAACTACTTCTTTTTTATGTTCATGTTCATTTATTTTTGAGAGAGACAGAGAGACAGAATGTGAGCAGAGGAGGGGCAGAGAGAGAGGGAGACACAGAATTCAAAGCAGGTTCCAGGCTCTGAGCTGTCAGCACAGAGTCCAACATGGGGCTCGAACTCATGAACCACAAGATGATGACCTGAGCCAAAGCCGGACGCTTAACCCACTGAGCCACCCAGGCACCCCTATAATCAACTACTTCTTAAAGATGGTCTGGTTTCTAAACGATTGCTTAAAGAAGGGTAGCCATCAGTTCTATGAATCCAAGGATCACGTTTACCTTTATACACTAGAGACCAACCTTAGAAATTAGCTCAGCTGTGGACCAGGTCAAGTTATGGTTCCCTGACCTCTCTTCCATGATCTGTATGCAACAAACTTTTCAAGTTGGCATTTGGGATCCTTACATGTATGTGGAGAGTTAATATAATAGATGTTTGTGCTTCTCTTACATGAGCCAGTATTGGATTTAAGGTATTTTTCACATGTACCCAACAAACCTGCTATAACTTTCCTGGTTAAGAAAATATGGTTAACCAGATTGTCTCTAATACCCCAAGACTAAAACATGAAGAACTCTCTCTTTTATTAAAATATACCAGAACTTGAAAATTCTATCCTAATAGTTTGGGATGCTGTTTTTAATATTATTTAAACTTTAATATTGTTTAAACTCAAACCTTTCTTTATAAATTATAAGTCTATAGGCTTGTAATACATTTGTTATATTATTTATATTTTATGGTAAATATTGATAATTAGTTTCTATCTGGCTATTTCTTGTTTCATAAATCTGAATTTTAAAGAATTAAGGATGGTGAGAATGGTCTTCTGCATTTATTTTTTTATTCATTCATTCATTTATTTATTTACCTTTTAACAAAATCATAACTGAGCACCATTATATACCTGGTAATGCACTGGGTATTACGAACACAAAGGTGAATCACTTCTCCCTCCCTCTAAATACCTGTGTGTTTTAGTGTTGATAGGTAATTGATTTTCAACCTATGTGTATTGAATTAAATTGAAATGCATTTTAATCTTGATTTTCTTAGATATGTCTATAAAACGTGAATTTGAATATGAAATTCAATTTGAATCTGACGTTGTGAAGTCTAACTTGGAATCCTGCATGGCTTTGTATTTGATCAAAAAATCTTTTAATGTTATGGCTAAAGTGATAACATTGGTCTTCAATTTGATATTTGCACCAAAGAAACCACTGAGGTAAGCATTTTTTCTTTAAATAATATTTTTATTCTTTGAAACTATATATTACTACTCTTTTAAACAAAATAGTGTTGATTTTTCTCTCCATCTTTATATTTGGATTGTATTACTTCTTTGATGCTGTTGAGGTAAATATTTTGGACTAGATTATCCCTATCATCTATCAAACTATGAACAGTATTCTGATGAGAAAAAGCAGACCAAAATAATTAGGAATCTAAGAAATCCTTCCCAAATTGTGACCTCCCGAAGATCATTAGGGTATAATATTAACAAAAGAGAACAGTGCACTTTGTAAAAAAATTTTTTTTAATTTTTTTTAACTTTTTATTCAGTTTTTGAGAGATAGAGAGAGACAGAGCATGAATGAGGGAGGGGCAGAGGGAGAGGGAGACACAGACTCTGAAACAGTTTCCAGGTTCCAAGCTGTCAGCTCAGAACCTGATGCAGGGCTCGAAATCACAAACCGTGAGATCATGACCTGAGCTGAAGTCAGACGCTTAACCGACTGAGCCACCCAGGCGCCCCTGTAAAAAATTTTTAAAAATTACTGACTTGGTACTGTGCATTGGAAGCATGATGTTTCTTGATACTACTTCTCAGAACCAGTTTGAATGGTAAAACGTGCCTCAGTTGTGTTCTACTTGGCAGTTGCTGCCATTATGCTTTTGCCACCAAACCGTAACATTGCCCTGCCCTTAGTAAGGTTTAAGAGGATCATAGTGGAATCTGTGAGAATAGTGACCTTTGAATGTCTGTCTTCTGGGAAGCCTCATCCAGTGTCTTTATACTCCCTTCTTAGGTAACTGGTACTTAGCACATGCAAATGCTGTATGATAGGTCACATGTGAAATAGAGCCTTCTTTGTGTCTTAATACAGAGATACTGATCAGAACCACAGTATACACAAAGCACAAAGTGCAGCCTGGTAATGAAAAGACAGTCAAAGTATTACCTGTGCTTTTACTAATTTTTGTAGTTTGACTATGTATTTGAAGTAGCCAGGCATGTATTTAAAGTGGCTTTGAATATGTAGTTCAATAACAAAAAGATACCAGTGTCATCTTCAGGAAATGGTAATAAAACCAATCTGCAAGAAGATAGTATACTGTAATCATTTATTTTCTCTTTTATGTTGATAGTTTTCTATGATTATTTGTTATTTTTTTTCATACTTAGCTTTGTATTATGTTGACTTAATGATATGGAAATTACCAGCAACAACCAGAAGGGGAGAATGTTGCCGTTAATGAATAAGAGCACAACCAGTGTGGGGTGGGGACACTTGGGTGACTCACTTGGTTAGGTGGCCAACTCTTGATCTTCGCTCAGCTCATGATCTCACGGTTTGTGGGATCGAGCCCTGCTTGGGATTCTATCTCTCCCTTTTTGTCTGACCCTCCCCCTGTCTCCCTGTCTGTCTGTCTCTCTCTCTCTTAAATAAACTTAAAGAAAAAAAAAAAAGAGTGGGGCACCTGGGTGGTTCAGCCAGTTAAATGTCCAACTTCAGCTCAGGACATGATCTTGTGGTTTATGAGTTTGATCCCCGCATCAGGCTCTGAGTTGTCAGGCTCTGGTATTTGTCTTTCTCTCGCTAACTTATTTCACTTAGCATGATACTCTCTCCCTCCATCCTTGCTGCTGCAAATGGCAAAATTTTATTCTTTTTGCATTATATATATATATATATATATATATACACATATATATACACACATATATATATATATATACACATATATATATATAGCCTCTTTTTTATCCATTCATCTGTCGATGGACACTTGGACTGCTTCCAAATAGGAGCGCCTGGGTGGTGCTCAGTCAGTTGAGTGTCATTCAGCTCAGGTCATGATCTCACGGCTTGTGGGTTCGAGCCCCATGTGAGGCTCTGTGCTGACAACTCAGAGAGCCTGGAGCCTGCTTCGGATTCTGTGTCTCCCTCTCTCTCTGCCCCTCCCCTGCTCACACTTGGTTTTTCTCTCTGTCTCAAAAATAAACATTAAAAAAATTATTTTTAAGAGCACAACCAGTGTGAATTTATACTCATTCAACATTTTGTGGATTTAGAGCTTCTTGGTGAATATTTGAAAAACTGATTTGGGACGACTTGTATGCATGATTCATAAATTTTTGTGAGCATTGTATAACATTCTGATGTAGTTTAATCTCTTTTGTGCATATATGTGTATATTCATTTACTTTTATAATTCCTTCTTCATTATTTATTTGGGATGATTCACTGGAAGACACACAGTTAAATGAGAAAAACCAAAATAAAATTATGAAAAAGATTAAATTATGAAAAAGAACAAGAAAATAACTACACCTAAACCATGCTAGATAAGTAAAATAAGTATTGACTTCAATTCTTCCTGTTTGGCAAGGTAAAAAAAGAAAACAAAATTTTCATGTTTTGGTAAAGAAAAAATATAACATTATTTCACAGCAGTTAATACAATGTAATGTTTCACATTCATCCTTTCACAGGATAGTGTTATATATAATAGAAATAATTGTCGGGGCGCCTGGGTGGCTCAGTCGGTTGGGCGGCCGACTTCGGCTCAGGTCATGATCTCGCGGTCCGTGAGTTCGAGCCCCGCGTCAGACTCTGGGCTGAGAGCTCAGAGCCTGGAGCCTGCTTCCAATTCTGTGTCTCCCTCTCTCTCTGCCCCTCCCCCGTTCATGCTCTGTCTCTCTCTGTCTCAAAAATAAATAAAACGTTAAAAAAAATTTTTTAAAAAGAAATAATTGTCATTGGGGCACCTGGGTGGCTCAGTCGGCTAAGCGTCCGACTTTGGCTCAGGTCATGATCTCACAGTTTGCGGGTTCGAGCCCCACATCGGGCTCTGTGCTGGCAGCTGGAGCCTGGAGCATGCTTCGGATTCTGTGTCTCCCTCTCTCTCTGCCCCCCTCGTGCTTGCTCTCTGTCTCTGTCTCTCAATAATAAATAAATGTTAAAAAAAAGAAATAATTGTCAGGGCCCTAAAAGGTGGTTTTACAAAAACAAACAAATAAAAGATTTTTTCTACAGGTCTTGACCTTTTCTTTCAATAAAAATCAAGGGTCTAATACAAAAACGTGAGAGATCTTTAGTTACTGTGGTCATGAGTCAGATGATTCTCACTTAACACAGGGCTAAACATATTTTTAATAAATAGAGAAATAATTGATATCATTTGTCTTAGGATATCTTAAGAAATAATAAGCTTAGCTCAACTTTCTCCTGAAACTCTTTACCTGCTGTTCTTTCTGAGAGTTTTATATAAAAGGATTGTGATTTCTTTATCCAACCTGACATAGGCTATTGCAGCCACACCATTACATGTTTGCATTATTTCCACCCTAAGCCAGCAAACAAACAAGTAACCATTCCTCGGTTTCACCCATTGCTCCATGTGTCCGCTCTCCTTCATAGCCAAATGATTAGAAAGGCTATCTCTACTCATTTCATTAACTCAGCTGACATTCAATTATATCTCATTATGTAAAGTGTTTGTGGTATTTTAATTTAAATTAAAATTGCAATTTAATTTTTAAAAGCCTTTAAGTCAATTTTATGAGCTTTTGTGAGTGTCCACAGAAAATATAATTTTTCTATGTGAAACAAGAATTGGAAAAACTTTTTCACAATGTTTCATTTTGAACAGAAAATTTCTTTATGGTGAAAGACCTATTTGGGTTTTGGTTTTTTTTTTTTTTTTTAATGTTTATTCACTTTTTGAGAGAGAGAGAGAGAGAGAGCAGAGGAGGGGCAGAGAGAGAAAGAGACAGAGAATCCGAAGCAAGCTCTGCACTGAGAGCAGCAAGCCTAATGCGGGGCTCGAACTCACAAACCACAAAATCATGACCTGAGCCGAAGTCGTGCACTTACCTGACTGAGCCACCCAGGTACCCCTAGAAGACCTGTTTGTATAACACCTGTGGCCTTTTGCTAGCCTCGTCTTGGATTCTTAAATATTATCATACTCTGTGCTCGTTACAAAAAATTTGCAGTCAATTATACATATTTTACTGGTTCTTAGTAAATACCCACAGAGTAGATAAGCTGTGCTAGAAAATAATTATCTTACAGGGAGATTGATAATATAACCAAAGACCTAAAAGTTATTCCTAGAATGTAATTAACAGTCATCTACATTTTTTAAAGAATTACAAGTCCCAGTGTTTTACTAAAACCACCAGGTTTGCTTACATTTTCAACCTAGATATTGATCTACTATATCGTATTCTCTTTTTGCTTGTTTTCCTATAGTATCCTTTATAATCTTTTTTTTTTCTATTCAAGGACTCAAATTACTCTGAAAATAGAGTGCATAACAGATGGGATCTGGAAGTTTCCCATAACATTGGTTGGTACTGAGCCTGATGTGGATGATGTCATTAATATTGAAGGGGTTGGTTTATTTAAGGAATCTATTGTCAACTTCAGGCTGACAAGTCAGACGAGGTAATATATCAAGCAAAAGTATGTAACTGGTTTTGTGAATGTAATTTATGCTGAACTGGGAAACAAAATTTAAGATGGAAAATTCTATTATGTCATCTTTTGCTTTTTAAGCCAGAGAAGTATGCTACTAGGAACCAAAGCTGTATGTATTTCATAATTTTTAATTAAACAGTGGAAAACAGAGCCTACAAAATGAAAACCAAAAACAAGAGACAAAAGTCAATAGATATTAAAATTTAGGATCATATTTCTATTTGCTTTTCAAAGGATGTTATTAATGTATATTTATAGCCCACTCTTATTTCTTTATTTTAATTCCAGTATAGTTAACATACAGTTTTATGTTAGTTTCAGGTGTAAAATATAGTGATTCAACAATTCTATACATTACTCAGTGCTAATCATAATCTTAACCCCCTTCACCTATTTCACCCATCCCCCCACCCTCTCCCTTCTGATAACCATCAGTTTATTCTCTGTAGTTAAGAGTCTCTTTCTTCATTTGTCTCATTCTTTATTTTTTTTCCTTTGTTCATTTGTTTCTTAAATGCCATATATGAGTGAAATCATATGGTATTTGTCTTTCTCTCACTAACTTATTTCACTTAGCATGATACTCTCTCCCTCCATCCTTGCTGTTGCAAATAGCAAAATTTTATTCTTTTTTATGGCTGAATAATATTACATGATATATATAAAACCTCTTTTTTATCCATTCATCTATTGATGGACACTTGGACTGCTTCCATAATTTGGCTATGCATTGGTTAATGCAGCAATAAACAAAAATAGGGCCACGTTTATCCTTTTGAATTAGTGTTTTTGTATGCTTTGGGTAAATACCCAGTAGTGCTATTACTGGATCATAGTGTAGTTCTTTTTTTAATTTTTTTGAGGAATTTCCATACTGTCTTCCACAGTGGCTGCACCAGTTTACATTCCCACCAACAGTGCACAAGGGTTCCTTTTCCTCCACATTCTCACCGACACTTGTTTCTAGTGTTTTGATTTTAGCCATTTTGATAGGTGTGAGGTGATATCTCATTGTAGGGTTTTTTTCAATTTTTTATTAAATTCCAGTTAACATACAGTGTAATATTAGTCAGGTATAGAGTTTAGTGAGTCATCACTTACATACAGCACCCAGTGCTCATCATAAAAAGTACCCTCCTTGATACCCATCACCCATCTAGCCCATCCCCCCCCACCTCCCCTTCAGTAACCCTCAGTTTGTTCTGTATAGTTAAGATCTGTTTCCTGGTGTGCCTCTCTTTTTTTTCACCTATGTTCCTCTGTTTTGTTTCTTAAATTCCACATATGAGTGAAATCATATGGTATTTGTCTTTCTCTAACTTATTTCACTTAGCATAGTATACTCTAGCTCTATCCATGTTGCAAATGGCAAGATTTCATTCTTTTTGATGGCTGAGTAATATATCATTGTGTGTGTGTGTGTGTATATACACCAAATTTTCTTTATCCATTCATCAATGGATGAACATGAACATTTGGGCTCTTTCCATAATTTGGCTATTGTTGATTATGCTGCCGTATACACTGGAATGCATGTGCCTCTTCAAATCAGTGTTTTTGTATACTTTGGTAAATACCTAGAAGTGTGATTGCTGAATCATAAGGTAGTTTTATTTTTAACTTTTTGATGGACCTCTGTACTGTTTTCCAAAGTGGCTGCACCAGTTTGCATTCCCACCAACAGTGCAAGAGGGTTCCCCTTTCTCTGCATCCTCCCCAACACCTGTTGTTTCCTATGTCATTAATTTTAGCCATTCTGACAGGTATGAGATGATATCTCACTGTAGTTTTGATTTGCATTTCTCTGATGATAAGTGATTTTGAGCATCCTTTCATGTGTCTGTAGGCTATCTGTATGTCTTCTTTGGAAAAATGTCTGTTCATGTCTTCCACCCATCTTTAAATAGGATTATTTGTTTTTGGGGTCCTGAATTATATAAGTTTTTTATATATATTGGATACTAACCCTTTATCTGATATGCCGTTTGCAAATATCTTCTCCCATTCTGTCAGTTGCCTTTTAGTTTCATTGATTGTTTCCTTTGCTGTGCAGAAGCTTTTTATTTTGATGTAGTCCCAAATAGTTTGGTTTTGCTTTTACTTCCCTTGCCTCAGGAGACATGTCTAGGAAAAATTTTAAAGATAGATGAAATGTTTTTTTCCATACAATTTAATGGCTTGGGTTATGAAATGGTTTAAGTAGAGACAATCAGGTAACCTATATTGATTCTTTTTTATGTATTATTATTCTGCTCCACCATAGCTATCCTTGTTATAACAGAGGCAGCATGACCATGATACTTTTACTTATCTCACATGTAAAACATATTTTTTTACCTGTTTTTGAGATATAATGTACATGCCATAAAATGTCATTGTAAGTATACATTTCAATCATTTCTTTGAAAAATTATAGAATTTGTAATCATAATCACATTCAAGGTTTAGAACTCTCCCATTTCCCCCCAAATTTCCCTCAAGCCCCTGTTCCCACCCCCAGTCTCAGGCAACCAATGATTTGCTTTCTATCTCTATAACCTTGCCTTTTCTGGATATTTCATATAAACAAAATCACCCACTATGTAGTCTTTCTTTAACAAAAGAAACAAAAACAAAAACAAAAACAAAACATTATTTTTAAACAGTGCTAGGTTTACATCAGATTGGAGAGGAAGGTATAGAGATTTCTCATATACCTCCTGCCCCCACTCATGTGTAGCCTTCCTGATTATAAACTTTACCCACTGGAATGGTATTTTTTTTTTTTTTACCAGGGATGGACCTACATTGACATATTATAATCACCCAAAGTGCATAGTTTACCTTAGGGCTCACTCTTAGTGTTGTATATTCTATGAATTTGGAAAGAATAACAGTGGCATATATGCATCATTACAATACAGAGTATTTGCACTCAAATTTCCTCCATGCTCTCCCTATTCATTTCTCTCATACCCCTGGAACCTTTCTATTGTCTCCTAGTTTTGCCTGTTTTCAGAACGTCATGAAATTGGAATCATATAGTGTGTAGGCTTTTCAATCTGGCTTCTTTTACTTAGTAATATGCATTTGAGGTTTATCCATGTCTTTTCATGACTTGATAGTGCATTTGTTTTTCAGCATTGAGTACTATTTCACTGGATGTACCACTGTTTATTTATCCATTCACCTACTGAAGGACATCTTGGTTGCTTCAAGGTTTTAGCAATCATGGGCAAAGCTTATATAAGCATCTGGGTACAAGTTTTATTGTGGATGTGTTTTCATCTGTTTGGAGTAAACACCCAGGAATATGATTGCTGGATCTTATGGTAAAAATATGCTTAGTTTTGTAAGAAATTGCCAAACTATCATCCAAAGTGGCTATATCATTTCGTACTGTCACCAGTTATGAATGACAGTTCCTGTTGCCCTACACCCTCATCAGCAAATGAAGCTATCAGTGTTCTGGATTTTGACTTACTTACTTACTTACTTATTTATTTATTTATTTATTATTTTTAAAGTTTATTTTAATTTATTTTGAGAGGGGGAGGGGCAGAGAGAGAGAGAGAGAGAGAGAGAGAGAGAGAGAATCCCAAGCAGGCTCTACACTGTCAGCACAGAGCCCAGTGTGGGGCTTGAACTCACAAACCGTCAGATCATGATCTGAGCTGAAATCAAGAATCAAATGCTTAACTGACTGAGCTACCCAGGTGCCCCTGGATTTTGGCCATTTTATTTTTTTTTTATTTTTTAATTTTTTTTTTCAACATTTATTTTTGGGACAGAGAGAGACAGAGCATGAACGGGGGAGGGGCAGAGAGAGAGGGAGACACAGAATCGGAAACAGGCTCCAGGCTCTGAGCCATCAGCCCAGAGCCTGACGCGGGGCTCGAACTCATGGACCGCGAGATCGTGACCTGGCTGAAGTCGGACGCTTAACCGACTGCGCCACCCAGGCGCCCCGAATTTTGGCCATTTTAAAAGAAGTGTAGTGGTATCTCGTAGTTTTAGTTTGTATTTCCCTGATGACATATGATGCAATACATCTTTTCAAAGGCTTAACTTGACACCTATAGATCTTCTTTGGTGGAGTGTGTGATAAGGTCTTTGGCCCATTTTTTAAACTGGGTTGTTTGGGTTTTTTTATTCTTGAGTTTTAGAGTTCTCTGCCTATATTACATAGCAGTCCATTATCAGATGTGTCTTTCACAAGTACTTTCTCCCAGTCTGTTGCTTGTGTTCTAATTCTTCATATGGCCCTTCATAGAGTAGAAGTTTTTAATTTTGCTGGGGTCCAATTTACCAATTTTTCTTTCATGGATTGTGTCTTTGCTGTTTTGTCTAACAAGGCATCAGCATACCCAAGGTCATCTACTTTTTCTTTTATTTTATCTTCTAGGAGCTTTATAGTTTTATGTTTTACATTTAGGTTTGTGATCCATTTTGAGTTAACTTTTGTAATGGGTATAAGGTACTTGTCTAGATCATTTTTTTTTTTTAATTTTGTATATGGATGTCCATTTGTTCCAGAACCATTTGTTGAAGAGACCATCTTTGTTCCATTGTATTACCTTTGCTCCTTTGTCAAAGATCAGTTGGCTATATCTTTCTGTCTATTTCTATTTCTGGGCTTTCTGTTCTGTTCACTAATCTGTTCATTTGCCAATACCACACTGTCTTGATTACTGTAGCTTTATACTAAGTCTTGAAGTTGGGTAGTCTTATTCTACAACTTCCAAAGATATTTCAAATTATTAGATATTTTTGTTTACATATGAATTGATTTAATGCATTCAAACAGTTTTCCAGGACTAGTGAAACAGTTTCAATGATTTCATCATAACTAAAAAGTTCTCAAATGCAATACTGGCAAAAAAAAAAAAAAGAAAGAAACAGTTGGAAATAGGCTCCCCAAATTATACTTTTCGATTATACCCAATGTTGTTACCCTTTGCTACTTATATATATTTTATTCCACTAATAGTTCAGACGGTTTTTACTTTACGTTTGAACAATTGAAATTACCTCATTAGATTCTCTGCCCCTCGTCCCTTTCATTCCAATGTACTTTCTACATTGCTGTAAAACCAATCTCCTTAAAACAATGTTATTAACATGTGACTTCACTTGTCAAAAGCATTTGATGGTTTCCTATTGCTTTCCCAAGATGACATCTAAATCATGCATGCTGTTCATGGTCCTAGCTCACTCTGACCTTTCCAATTTCTTCTTTCTACTGTCTAAAACAGATTACCTGCTTCATTCTTAAGGAAAAAAGAGTCACTATTCTTATCCATTACTCCTCACCTGTCTTCAGTTTCTGTCTGCTTCTAAAATGTCCATCGTATCTCCTCTCCACATTTCTAAAATCTTCTCATTCCTCTTGTCATCACAATATAATCTTACTTGACCATTTATGTATGTACATATATATATGCATACATATATACACATATATGTACACACATATATACCTATACATATATATACACACACATTACATATATATCTATTCCTTAGGCATCCTTTATAGGATTTTTTTTGCAACTTCTATGTCTTTTGTATTTGCTGTCCTAGACTTTGTTCAGAATCAGTTCCCATTAAGTATCTAGTAATGAATCAAACTTAGAAAATAACTTAGAATTATTCATTTTATTCATTCACCAAAATTTCCAAAGATTAATATTTCAGTTAGGCCAATAACAAGTATTCTCTTAGAAAACTTACTGTTGTTGTGTGCAAGAGAACAAAATGACATTCTACCTTAATATGGAAATATAAACCCAATATGAAGCTCATAGTATGGTCACATTTTGGAGGGTTATAAGATTCTTAATGTGTTTTTATCCTCTAAATGCTTGAATCAGAGTTAGTATTCAATAATATTCATTTAATTGTGAAATCAACTAAAGGTACTGAGCTGATTCCTGCAGGCAAATTCAATTATTGCATATCATTAGGAAATAAGCATATGGAAAGGTGGTGTTTTATTCCAATTATATTTTACTCTAAAGAAAAGGAGATCCCCATGGGACCATGTTTTATTCATCTTTGTAAACTCACTACCTAGGTGCACAATAAACTATTTCAATCAACACGTATTTTAAACTGAGTCTTGAAGGTTAAGTTGTCATTTGCAACACAGATTAGGGAAGACGGAGTGGAGAAGTTCCAGCAGGAGGGTATTATATATATAAAGTTCTAGAGGGATGAGACAGTGAGTTCTATTGAAAGAACTGAAAGTAGTTAGAACCGCTGGAATTAGGAGTACCATGGGGAGACTGGGAGCAGATGACATAGATTGGCATCCATTCAGAAGTACTAGAGAACCATTGGGCTCCTGGGCTGTATGATTCTATTCATTCATCATGCATTAGGGACAGAGCAGAATGATGTAGTGACCATTTCTGATTTATTAATTCAATAGTTATTGCACATCTCCCTTGTTCCAGTCCTCTGTGCTTATAAATCTGTTGTGTGGTCAAAAATTAGAGTATATATTTGATCTTTTTTTTATCTCTCATTCTTTAAGAACATGAGATTCTAGAGCACAAAATCACCATTTAGTATTTTATACATTCTAGGACTTCAGTAAATAGTGATTAGTGAGTAAATGAATAAATTCATGAAATCAGAATAAAGGGAAACATCTCAAGGATCCACCTTATCCTTATTATCCACCTTATTATTGTTATCTACCTATTTATAATATTTATAATACTTATAAATATAAATATTTACAATGTTTATAATACTTATAAATATATTTATAATACTTACAATATTTATAAATATAAATATTTATAATACTTATAGGTGGATAATAATAGTTATTTAGAAATCACAAAAGTTAGAAAATAAAATATTAAATAGATATTTATTGTGTCAGTATTTTAACTTTTTGTTCCATATAGAATTTTGATGTCTATTTTAGTGTTTACTGATAAATAAATATATATATTATATCTCTCTATGTAATACCTTATTTTCCTTAATTGAAATTTAGCATGGCTATTTAAAACACTTTGTCAGTGCATGTGATATCTCTAGACGATACAGAATTTTGATAGCAAAATTTACAAGTGATAAACTTTCAAAACAAATGCATTTGGGTGAATAACAAAGAAAAAGAGACAATTTATCTGGAAGAAATGTAATTTGCTGATGTAAGTTTGATAGGTATACAAGGCCCTAATGTTCCCTCCTAAGATGTAGTCATTGGGATTAGCTAAAAAAAAAAAAAAAAAAAAAAAAAAGGAAGGAGGAGGTTCCATGATATAAAATCCTCACATCTTGAGTCAAAAAATATCCTTTACCTTTTTCATAACAATCCAAAGATATTACTTTTTCTCTTCATAAAGAAGGAGATATAAATATTTCTTGATGTTAAAGCAGCAGCCTTGTAAATAGTTTAAAGCGTACTTTGAGTAGGTTTATAGTGCATGTGGTGAACAAGACCTTAAATCGCAAGATTGTTCCTTAAAAAAATGGATAATATTTAGAGGAGATTTAATCAATAAATGACACTATTAATAATTTTTTGTGGTCATAGGACTAAACTCATTTGGATCAGGAAATGGGTAAAGCAATCATATTTTTTCAATTCTTCTATAAAATTATCACACTAATTTATTCTTTGGGAGTAAAGATCTATTTCTTCACACCAAAAAGTGAGAGATTGCTGAGGGTCTTATATGTACAGTACTGCAAAATGACCAATTATTCTTTTTTTATTTTAAATATAATTTATTGTCAGATTGGTTTCCATACAACACCCATTGCCAACCCAACAGGTGCCCTTCTCAATGCCCATCACCCACTTTCCCCTGTCCCCAAATCCCCATCAACCCTCAGTTTGTTCTCAGTATTTAAGAGTCTCTTATGGTTTGCCTCCCTCCCTTCTCTGTAACTTTTTCCCCCCTTCCACTCCCCCATGGTTCTCTGTTAAGTTTATCAGGATCTACATAAGAGTGAAAAACCTGTCTTTCTCTCTATGACTTATTTCACTTAGCAGAATACCCTCCACTTCCATCCACGTTGCTACAAAAGGCCATAGTTCATTCTTTCTCATTGCCAAGTAGTATTCCATTGTGCATATAAACCACAACTTCTTTATCCATTCATCAGTTGATGGACATTTAGGCTCTTTCCATAATTTGGCTATTGTTGAAAGTGCTCCTATAAACATTGGGTTACAAGTGCCCCTATGCATCAGCACTCCTGTATCCCTTGGGTAAGTTCCTAGCAGTGCTACTAGCAGTGCTAGGAATTTTTTTTTTTAAGACACAAAACTTAATTTAATAGAAATTTTGTTTGTAGTTCTTACATTCTCAGTGTGACCTGAGCTGGAACCCACTGCTCCACCCAGAAGTGGCCCAGTCCTGGGAGCAGGGGAGGAAGGGAGGTGGTGAGTAGGGGTCAGAGCTCAGGCCCTAGGAGCCCTGTTCTTCCTCAGTGCTGGGGGGCTGGGGATGCCACCCTCTTCTCCTGCCCCCCTCTTGGATCCAGGAAGGAGAGCAGATGGAGTCTCGGGCCTGGGGCTTCTCCTCTACATTCCCCTGCCCCCTCAGGTTGGAGGGGAACTAAGGGATCTGGGGAGAGAAGGGGACAGAAGAAGGCAAAGATGTCAATCAAGAAAGAAGAGGATCAGGAATAAGGACTAAGGAGAATCAAAGACAAAACACCAGTTTAAAAAAAAAGGGGGGGGGACCAAAACCAAAATCCACCCCAAATCACAACCCGCCTGGAAAAAATGAAAGTTCTCCAGTCTCATAGGGTAGGTCTATTTTTAATTTTTGGAGGAACCTCCACACTGTTTTCCAAAGCGGCTGCACCAGTTTGCATTCCCACCAACAGTGCAAGAGGGTTCCCATTTCTCCACATCCTCGCCAGCATCTATAGTCTCCTGATTTGTTCATTTTGGCCTCTCTGATTGCAATTTTTCTTTTTTTAAGTTTATGTATTTATTTTGAGAGAGAGAGCAAAGAGCAGGGGAGAGGCAGAGAGAGAGGGAGGAGAGACTCCCAAGCAAGCACTGCACTGTCAGTGCAGAGCCGGACGCAGGGCTCAAACTCATAAACCATGAGATCATGACCTGAGCTAAAACCAAGAGTTGGATGCTTAACCAACTGAGCCACCCAGGTGCCCCCAAATGACCAATTACTAAGAGCAGCCCCTGTAATACAAGAAAGGATGAATGCCAGGAAATTCATGGCCAGTAGTATAGTAGCTGGCTTATGAACAGGCACCCCATAAATATTAATTGAAGGAATAAGACAAATTAAGAAGGAAAATTATTAGAAATTCATGTCCTCAGCTGCTCAGCATATCCATATAGAGCATCTGGAGAAGGAGCAAAGTATTATCTTTGCCATGAGGAAGCAGAAATGTATTGTATAATACCATTGAGATTTTTTTAAATGTTTATTTATTTTGAGATTTATAGACATTTTTTTAAATGCTTATTTATTTTCAAAGAGAGAGAGCACACACACGTGCGAATTGCCCAAATGGGCAAAGAGAGAGGGAAGGAGAGAATTCCAAGCAGGATTTGTGCTGTCAGCACAAAGCCTGATGCAGGGCTCGATCTCACAAACTGCAAGATCACAACCTGAGCTGAAATTGAGAGTCAGTCACTTAACCACCTGAGCCACCCAGGCGCCCCAAAACATACATTTTTGATAAGACTTTATTTTTAAAGCCAGTTTTTTAGGTATGCACAAAAATTGCACATGAAGTACAGAGAGTTCCCGTATACCCCCATCCCTAAACCCCAGCACAGTTTCCCCTATCAATAACACCTTGAATCAATGTGTTACATTTGTTACAATGGACACACCCATATTGATATATTATTATTAACTAAAGACCATAGTTTACATGAGGGTTTATTTGTTGTGTTATACAGTTATATGGATTTTGACAAATGTGTGTCAGACATTGCAGTATCATACAGAATAGTTGTCACTGCCCTAAAATCTCCCCATCTTTCACCTATTTATCCCTCCCCACTTTCTGAGCCCCTGGCAACCACTGATCTTTTTACTGACTCTGTAGTTTCATCTTTTCCAGAATGTCATGTGGCTGGGGTCATATAGTATGTAGCTTTTTCAGACTGCCTTCTTTCACTAGCAATATGCATTAAAGGTTGGTCCGTGTTTTTTTGTAGCTTCATAGCTCATTTCTTTTTATTTTTTTATTTTTTAAAATTTTTTTTCAACGTTTTTATTTATTTTTGGGGCAGAGAGAGAGACAGAGCATGAACGGGGGAGGGGCAGAGAGAGAGGGAGACACAGAATCGGAAACAGGCTCCAGGCTCCGAGCCATCAGCCCAGAGCCTGATGCGGGGCTCGAACTCCCGGCCGCGAGATCGTGACCTGGCTGAAGTCGGACGCTTAACCGACTGCGCCACCCAGGCGCCCCGCTCATTTCTTTTTAGAGCTGAATAATGGACATCTTGGTAGATTCTAGTTTGGGGCAAGTATGAAAAAATGTTGCTGTAAACATTTATGCAGGTTTTTGCATGGATGTACATCTTCAAATCATTTTGACAAATGCTTAGTATTACAAATGTTGGATTGTAGAGTAAGCATATGATTAGGTAGGTAAGAAATGGCCAAATTATCCTCCAAAGTGGATAATTTTGCATCCCCAGCAGCAATGAATGGGATTTCCTATTGTTCTATATCTTTGTCAGCATTTGGTGGTGTCAGTTTTTTTGCATTGTAGCCCTTCTAAAAATATTGGTACCTCATTGTTTTAATTTACAGTTGCCTAGTGTTAATGACATTGAGCATGTTGTTATATGCTTATTTGCCACTTCTATATCTTCATTGATGAAGAGTTTAAGATTCTTTACCTATATTTTAATTGGATTTTTGATTTTGTTCTTGGTGAGTTTTAAGAATCATTTGTAAATTTTGGATATAAATCCTTTACAGGTACTTGTTCTGAAAAGATATTCTCTCAGTCTGTAGCTTCTCTTTTCATGCACTTAACAGTGCCTTTGACAGAGAAAAACATTTTAAATTTAATAAAGTTCACCTAATCAATTTTTTCTTTCATGGGTTGTACTTTTTTTTTTTTTAAGTAGGCTTCATGCCCACTGCAGAGCCCAACGCAGGGTTTAAACTCATGATCAAGACCTGAGCAGAGATCAAGAGTTGGACACTTAACCAACTGAGCCACCCAGGTGTCCCTCATGGGTTATGTTTTCAGTGTTATATATAAAACCTCATCACCAAACCCGAAGTTGCTTTTTTCTTTGTATGTTCTCTTCTAGATATCTTACAGTTTTGCCATTTATATGTTGGCCTAACATCCACATTGAGTTAGTTTTTCTGAAAGGTATGAGATTTGAGTGTAGGTTCTTTATTGATTGATTGATTGATTGCATACTGGTTTCTGATTTGTACAGTGCCATTTGTTGAAAGACTATCCTTTCTTCATTAAATTGCCTTTACTCCTTTGTCAGAGAACAGTTGCCTGTGTTTATGCAAGCCTGTATCTGGGCTATCTACTCTGTTCCGTTGATGTATATACCAAGTTTTTCACCTATACTGTACTACTTTTTTTTTAATTTTATGTTTATTTTTGAGAGAGAGAGAGAGAGAAAGAGACAAAGCATGAGCAGGGGAGGGGCAGAGAGAGAGGGAGACAGAGAATCGGAAGCAGGCTCCAGGCTCCGAGCTGTCAGCACAGAGCACGCGTGGCTCAAACCCACAAACTGCAAGATCGTGATCTGAGCCAAAGTCAGATGCTTAATCAACTAAGCCACCAAGGCGCCCCTATACTGTACTACTTTTATAGTAAGATCTGAAATTGGGTAATGTGAGTCCTGCAACTTCCTTTTTCATTATTATATTAACTATTTTAGGGTTTTTCCTTTTTCATATAAACTGTAGAATCAGTTTTTATGTGTCTCAAAATAATTTTCTTATATTTTTATTGACATTTAATTAAATCTACAGATAACATTTGGAAGAATTGACATCTTAATAATATTGAGTTTTCCTAGGCATGAACATGGAAACTCTCTCCATTTATTTAGTTCTTCTTTTGTTTCTTTATCAGAGTTTTATACTTTTCCTCATCTAGACTTTGTACATGTTAGATTTATACCTATTTACCTCATTTTTCAGTGCTAATGTAAATAGTGTTGTGTGTTGAATTTCAAATTCCCGTTCTCCATTGCTGGTACATAGGAAAATGGTTGGGTTTTTTTAATGTTTATTTATTTTGAGAGAGGGAGAGAAAGAGAGAGAGCGCGAGCAGGGGAGGGACAGGAAGAGGGAGAGGCAGAGTATCCAAAGCGCTGACAGCCAGAGCCCCATGCTGGGGCTTAAACTCACAAACTGTGAGATCACATCCTGAGCCAAAGTCAGACGTTTAACCAACTGAACTTCCCAGGAGCCCCGGAAAGTGCTTGATTTTTTTTTTTTTAAATTTTTTTTTTCAATGTTTATTTATTTTGGGGACAGAGAGAGACAGAGCATGAATGGGGGAGGGGCAGAGAGAGAGGGAGACACAGAATCGGAAACAGGCTCCAGGCTCCGAGCCATCAGCCCAGAGCCTGACGCGGGGCTCGAACTCCCGGACCGCGAGATCGTGACCTGGCTGAAGTCGGACGCTTAACCAACTGCGCCACCCAGGCGCCCCGTAAGTGCTTGATTTTTGTAATTAATTTTGTATTCTGCAACTCTGCTGTAATTGCTTATTATTTCTAGGTAATTTTTTTTTGTAAATTCTTTGGGATTTGTTACATCATCTGATCAAGGTCAGTTTTATTTCTTCCTTTCTGATCTGCATACCATTTGTGTCCTTTTCATGTTTTATTATACTATCAAGTACTTCCAGTATGAAGTTGTATAGGAGTGGTGACAAGGAACTTCCTCCTCTTGTTTTCAGTCTTAGGGAGTTTTTCATCATTAAGTTTGATGTTACCTGTAGGTTTTTTATAGACTTTTTTTTTTTTTATCAAATTGAAAAAGTTCACTTTTATTCCGAGTTTGCTAAGAGATTTTTTTTTATCATGAATGGGTGTTAGATTTTGTCTAATACTTTATCTGTATCTTTTGAAATGGTCATTTGATTTCTCAAATTGTTGATGTGATGAAATAAATTAATTGATTTTCAAGTGTTGAGGCAATGTTGCATACCAGGAATAAATCCCACTTGGTCATGTTGTATAATTCTTTTTATACACTGTTGGATATGAATTGCTAATACTTTGTTGAGGAATTTTGCATCTCTGTTGATGACAGATATTGGTCTTTAATTTTACTTTCTTGTAAGGTATATATCCTGCTTTCATATTAGGATAATGCTAGCCTCATAAATGAATTAGGAAATGTTTCCTCTGCTTCTATTTCTTAGAAGAGATTGTAGAGAATTGATATTACTTCTTATTTAAATATTTGGCAGAATTTGCAAGTAAGGGAAGCATGTTTTTTTCCGAACAAGTATCTAAGACAAAGTACAAACAAAGGCTTCTGCTATATCAAGGAATATATACTTCTGTGAAAATCTAGGAATATAAACGTGGAAATATCATGTTGAACTTTGGATTGAGGTTTAAAGAAGAGAGAATGGAAAGAAGATTATAGGTCATATAGAAGGATACTGGCCATGGGGGATAACCTTCTTATGCTAATGATAAAAATGGCAAAAAAAAAAAAAAGCACTGGGTGCTGTATGGAAACCAATTTGACAATAAATTTCATATTAAAAATTAAATTAAATTAAATTAAAATCTGCTTTAAAAAATGGCAAAGAAGCAAGATAGAGCAGAGTCAACCACTATCCATATATCTTCTTTTGATATCTTTGATAAGAATATTTAAATAACCTGTCTTACTGATAGGTTTACTATCAGAAGGGATACTATACTCTGCTATTAGTTTTAGCTTCATGATATAACTTCTTAATTATGTAGCAGTCATGAGTGTGAGAAATTATCACAATAATAAGGAAGGGAAATCTGGACATTTTGAGGTTTATAATGCTATGGTGCAGCTTATGAATAATTTATTCATTCTGAATTTTGGATTTTAGGAGGGTCACTAAAAGTCTCAAGGGTATCTAGAAGTATGAGAAAAACAGAATGAGGTGACCTCCTAAAATCTCTCACCACAGTTCTGGAAAACAAAAGATAACAAATAAATTTACCCTATGGGAGCAAAATATAAATGATGTTCATATCCAAAAAATAGTCTCACTACCCAAACCAGTAATAGGACATATTGCTTTCAGTCATTCATTCTTTTAATTTTTTATTCATGTATTCAGTGGATTTGTTTATCACACAAACATTTAAACAAATATGAAAGTTTATCTCTTGTGACAAGAATTAAGGGTGTTGTGAATGCATATAATGAGGAGATTTGGCTAAGGCATGGAGGCCAGGGAAACTTCTCTGGGGAAAGGTTTGAAGATTTACAGGAAGAAGGTGAGGAGGAAGGGAAGAGCATCACAGGCATAAAAAACATATGGGTGAAGATTCTTTAGTGGGAGAGAGCTAGATATGAACAGGTGGCCAAGGAACACCAGAGTGGATACGAAAATGTGTCTTCAGGGGTATGGAGGGTAGGAAGATGCTGGAGAGGTCATTTGGAGCCAGACTATGCAAGGCTTTTTAGGTAGAATGACCAGAAAATTCACTGTCCAAAGGGGAACTTACTGGAGAATGAAAGACTCAATTAATAATTAGGCTTGGCAACAAAGTAAGCTGGGGCAGGTCTGAGCAAACCAAACTTAGAGTTCTTACTGGCCATGGTAAGAACTTTGCTCTTTATCCAAAGAATAATGGAAAGTCATTAAAGTATTATAATCACAGGAACGATCTATCTGGAAAAAGAACACTTCAGCTGAAATGTATATAAAGAATAAGTATGAAAAGAGGTGTGCTATTTAGTTGTTGCTGTTGTCTAGACAATAAGGGATTGGTTGGATACTTGATGGGAGAAGTAGAGAGGGAAAATCTATAGAATAGAGAGGCTTCATAGAGATTAGATCTGTGAATTTAATAATGGATTTAGAGACCAAGACGTTACACCTTGTTAGAGATTATTCAGTAATGAGCCCTGGGATTACCTATCTGGTAGAAGACATCATGATATCACATGGATGTTGGATTATATGACCTGTGATTTTAGAGTGATTGTAAAAGGTACATTATGTTTAATTTGTCTCCAAATGTTTATTGCTAATATATAGAAGTATAGATATGTGTTTATCTTGTGTCCTCCGAATTTGCTGAAATTTATTTGTTCTACAAGCTTTGTTGTTTGGTTTTTTGTTTTTTGTTTTTTGTTTTTTTGATTCCTTGGCATTTTCTACATAGACAGTCATGTCTTTTATAAATAGGGACAGTTATATTTCTTCATTTCCAATCAGTATGACTTTATTTCATTTTATGCCTTATTTCACTGGCTAGGACTTTCAGTACTGTACTGAAGGAGAATGGGGACAGTAGACATCATTGCCTTTTTTCCCCAAACTTACCTGGAAAGCATTCAGTCATTTATCATTACCTATGATGTAAGCTGTGGGATTTTTACAGCGAATTCTCATCAAGTTGAAGTTGTTTCCCTCTGCAATAGATTCCTAGAACTGCTGTTACAAATTACCACAATCTGGGTGCTTTAAACAGTAGACATTTATTCTGTCACAGTTCTAGAAGAGAGATGTCAGACATCAAGGTCTTGGCAGGATGATGCTTTCTCTCTAAGTTCTAGGGGAGAATTGGGTCCATCCCTTTTTCTTTGCTTCTGGGGTTGACCGCAAACCTTGAGCTTCCTTGCTTTGCGGACACATCTGATGTCATGTCATATGCCATGCTCTTCGTGTGTGCTTCTCTGCATCTCTTCTTATAATAACATCTGTCATCTTAGATTAGAGCCCACTTTAATTCAGAATGTCTTCATCTTGACTTGATTACATACACAATGACCCCATTTTCAAATACAGTCATATTCACAGGCACTGGGGGTTAAGACTTCAGCATACATCTTGTGGAAGACAGTTCCTAATTCCCTACTCTGATTTTCTAAGAGCCCTTATCAAGAATGGGTGTTGAATTTTGTCAGATGATTTTTCTGCACCAATTGATAGTATCATGCTGTCTTTCTTCTTTGGCTTGTGGACATGGTGGATTACACTGATCAGATTTCAAATATTGAACTAAATTTGCATTTCTGGAATAAAGTCAACTTGGCCTGGATATATATTGTGTTTTATGCATTGCCAGATTAGTTTGCTAAAATTTGGTCAGGATTTTTGTACCTAAGTTTATGAGAAATATTGGCTTATAGCTTACTTAGAAATTGTTATTATTGTCATTACTATTATTAGTGTACTGTCTCTGTCTCATTTTGCTAAATGGGTAATGCTTGGTACAAAAAAATGAGTTTCAGAATGCCCCTTTCTCTTCTATTTTTTGGAAGATACTTTTTACAGTTGGCTATAATTCTCCTTTAAATGATTGGCAAAATTGGAGCGCCTGGGTGGCTCAGTCAGTTAAGCTTTGGCTTCAGCTCAGGTCGTGATCTTACAGTGAGTTCGAGTCCCACATCGGGCTCTGTGCTGACAGTTCAGAGCCTGGAGCCTGCTTTGGATTCTGTGTTTCCTTCTCTCTCTGCTCCTCCCCCACTCATGCTCTGTCTCTCTCTGTCTCTCAAAAATGAATAAACGTTAAAAAAATTTTTTTTAATGATTGGCAAAATTATCCAGTGAAATCATGTGGGCCTGGAAGTTTCCCTTCACTAGCTTTTTAAAATTACTGATTTAATTACTTTAATAGTTGTATACTTATTCAGCTTATTTATTTCACATTGTGTGAGTTGTAATGGCTCTTGCTCAGTAATTGTTCCTTTTCTTGTAAGTTATCAAATATAGGGGTGCCTGAGTGGCTAAGTCGGTTAAGAGGCTGACTCTTGATTTCAGCTTAGGTCATGATCTCACAGATGGTGACTTTGAGCCCTGTATCCAGCTCTGTGCTCACAGTATGGAGCCTGCTTTGGATCCTCTGTATCCCTCTCTCTGCCCCTCCCCCACTCATGCTCGCCGTCTTTCTCAAAAATAAATAAATGTTAAAATTTTTTTAAGTTATCAAATATATGTGTGTAGTTATTTATAATATCCCCTTACTTTCTATATCTGCAGTGCTTATGTGGTATCCCCTCTTTCATTTCTCAAATTGGTTATTTGTAGCTTTTCTTTTATCACTATGAATTGTGCTAGCAGGTTGTCACTTTTATTCACCCTTTTGAAAGTATCAACTTTTTGTTTCATTGATTTTCTCTGTTGATTTTCTGTTTTGATTTTAATTGACTTCTCTTATTTTTGTTTTCTTTTACTTGCTGTGGGTTTACTTTGGTTTTTTAAAACTAGTTACCATTATTTTTATTGTGGTTAGAATATTTAAGATCTATTCTTTTTCTAATGTTTATTTATTTTGAGAGAGAGAGAGAGAGAGAGAGAGAGAGAGAGAGAGAGAGAGACGAGAGAGAGAGAGAGTAAGCTGGCGAGGGGCAGAGAGAGAGGGAGAGAGAGAGTCCCAAGCAGGCTCTGCACTGATACATGCAGGCCTCAATCCCACACACTGCGAGATCATGACCTCAACCCAAATCAGGAGTCGGACACTTAACCACCTGAGCCACCCAGACGCCCCTAAGATCTATTCTATTAGTAACTTTTGAGTATATGATACAGTATTCTTAACTATAGTCACCATATCACATTGGATCCTCAGAACTTGGTCATCTTATAAATGGAAGTTTGTACCCTTTGACCAACATCTCCCCATTTCCTCTACCTCCCAGTTCCTCTCAACTAACATTCTACTCTCTGTTTCTATGAGTTCAGCTTTTTTAGATTTCACATACAAGTGAGCTCATAGAGTATTTGTCTTTCTCTGACTTACTTAGCATAATGTCCTCAAGGTGTATCCATGTTGTTGAAAATGACAAGATTTCCTCTTTCTTCTGGCTAAATAATATTCCATTGTAAGTATATATCACATTATCTTTATCCATTCAGCTGTCAGTAGATACTTAGATTATATCCATGTCTTAGCTTTTTGTGAATAATGCTGCAATGAACATGGGAGTGCAAATATCTCTTCTAGTAGTGATTTCACTTATTTTGGTCATATACCCAGAAGTGGAATTGCTGGATCATATAATAGGTCTATTTTTTAATTTTTTGAGGCACCTCTATACCATTTTCCATAGTGGTTGTAAAAATTTACATTCCTACCAACAGTGTTCAAAGGGTCCCTTTTTCCACGTCCTCACCAACACTTGTTGTCTCTTGTCTTTTTGATAAGACTAACAGGTGTGAGGTAATATCTTATTGTGCATTTCCCTGATGTTAGTAATCATCCCTTATTTCCCTTATTTGCATTTCCCTGATGTTAGTAATCATCATGTACATGTTGGCCGTCCATATGTCTTCTTTGGAAACATGTCTATTCAGGTTCTCTGCCCGTATTTTAACTGAATTATTTGTTTGTTTGCTATTGAGTTATATGAGTTCCTGATATATTTTGGTTATTACCCTCTTAAACATAGATGGTTTGCAAATATTCCCTCCAGTTCCTCAAAATTCTACAAAACTGAACAGAAGCTTTGTAGTTTGAAGTAATCCCACTTGTTTGTTTCTGCTTTTGTTGCTCATGCTTTTGATGTCATACTGGAAAATCATTGCCAAGACCAATGCCAAGGAGCATTTTCCCTGTGTTTTCTTGGAGTTTTATAGTTTCAGGTCTTTTTTTTTTAATATTTTATTTTTTTACATTTATTTATTTTTGGTAGAGAGAGACAGAGCACAAGTGGGGGAGGGGCAGAGAGAGAGGGAGACACAAAATCTGAAGCAGGCTCCAGGCTCCAGGCTCCGAGCTCCGAGCTGTCAGCACAGACCCCAACACAGGGTTCAAGCCCACAAACCACGAGATCATGACCTGAGCCGAAGTTGGACACTTAACTGAGTGAACCACCCAGTCGCCCAAGTTTCAAGTCCTAAATTAAGTCTCTAATCCATTTTTTAAAATTTTCATGAATGGCTTAAGTGTCCAATTTCATTCTTTTGCATATAATTATCCAGTTTTCCCAGAGCTATTTAATTAAGAGACTGTCCTTTCCCCATTGGGTATTCTTGGCTCTTTTATCAAGTATAAGTTGACAGCATATGTGACAGTTTATTTCTGGCTTTGGCCTCTCAATTCTGTTCTGTTGTACATGTCTGTTTTTATGCCAGAACCATACTGTTTTAATTACGATAGCTTTGTAATATAGTTTGAAATAAAAAAAATGTTATTCCTTCAGCTTTGTTCTACTCAAGATTGCTTTGTCTATTCAAGTTCTCCTATGGTTTCATATAAATTTTAGGATTCTTTTTTTTTTCTATTTCTATGAAAAATGCCATTGGGATTTTGATGGAAATTGCATGGACTTTATAGATGGCTTTGGTTGTATGGATATTTTGACAGTATTAATCTTTCCAATCCCTAAACACAGTATACCTTCCTATTTGTCTATTTCTTTCATCAAAATCTTAGAGTTTTCAGTGTAAAGATCCTTAACCTCCTTGGTTAAATTTATTACAAAGTATTTTATTCTTTTAGATGCTCTTGTAAAATGGGACTGTTTTCTCTATTTTTCAGATAGTTTGTTGTTAGTGTAAGGAAATGCAACTGATTTTTGTATGTTGATTTTGTATCCTGTAACCTAAAAATTTTGCTTATTGATTCTAACAGATTTTTTGGTATAGTCTTCAGGATTTTCTATATGTGAGATCACATCATGTGTAAGAAAAAAGGTGATTTTACTTCTTTTCTGACTTGGATGCCTTTTGTTTCTTTTTCTTACCTAATTGCTCTCACATGGGCTTTCAGTACTGAGTTGAGTAGAAGCAGTAAGAGTGGCACCTTTGTCTTATTCCTGATCTTAGGGGAAAAGCTATCAACCTTTCACTACTGAGTGTGATGTTCCTTCTAAATCCAATTTGTTGAGAGTTTTTATCATGAAAAGATGTTGAATTTTGTCATATGCCTTTTTTGTATCTATTTAAATGATCATGTAATTTTTATCTTTTATACTGTTAATGTGGTGTGTCATATTTATTAATTTGTTTATTTGAACCACCTTTGCATCCTAGAGATAAATCCCACTTGATTGTGGCATATGAAACTTTTAATGTACTGTTGAATTCAGTTTGCCAGTCTTTTGTTGAGAATTTTTGAACGTATATTTATCAGGAATATTGGCTTTTAGTTTTCTTTCCTTGTAGTTTCCTTACCTGGCTTTGCCGTCAGGGTAATGCTGATCTTGTAAAATAAGTTGGAGAATGTTTCTTTTTCTTCATTATTTTGGAAGAATTTAAGAAAGATTGGTATTAATTCTTTTTTAAATATTTGGTAGAATTCACCAGTGAAACCATCTGGTCCTGGGATTTTCTTTTTTGGCAGGTTTTTAGTTACTGATTCAATCTCCTGACTCATACTGCTCTCTTGGCATTTAAGGTAGCAGTCACCTCCTCCATCTTTACTGACTGGTTTCAATAAAGAAATACCTCTTTCAGTCCTACTTGGGATTCTGAGTCTTTCTCAGTGCTTTTCTATGTGTATGTCTGCTCCATACCTCTTACTCTATTGTTATGGCAAAATTCTGTCCACCATGTCAAGCCACTCTGAGGGCTGACAGCCTCCCTTTCACCTTTCCTTGGGTGGTGCTGAATGTTCAATTTTGTGGTTTCTTACAGACCTTCAGAGTTGGGCAGATTTCTTTACATTACTCACTAGCCACCTATAAAGGTTCTCTCTTGCTACTGTAGGGGGCAAACACAGGGAAGTCACCATGGGGTGAGAATGTGTGGGGGCAAGGCACCCAGAGTGCTAGGGATGCTTGTGGGCTAGCTGGGGGATCTGCAGGTGAAGTATCCCCATTGGTTCTTTTTCTTTTCTTTTCTTTTCTTTTCTTTTCTTTTCTTTTCTTTTCTTTTCTTTTTTTTTTTTTTTCCCGATGTCTATTTTTGAGAGAGAGACAGAGAGAGAGCACAAGCTGGGGAGGGGCAGAGAGACAGAGGGAGAGAATCCCAAGCAGGCCCCTTGCTATGAGCACAGAGCCCCATATGGGGCTCAATCTCACAAATCTCGAGGTCATGACCTGAACTGAGATCCAGAGTCAAAGGCTTAACTGACTGAGCCACCCAGGCATCCCTGTGTGGGTTTCTTAGAGTCTGTGACATAGTAGTATCCATGTCCCTTTAATATCTTCTAAGAGTCCTATGCTTACTCTTCCAGCAGCTCCTGTGCCAGGGGGAGTACTGGTAGGTAGGGACCTTTTTCCTTCCCTGTAGCCATGACCACAGTCAGCAAGTCAGTCGCCTGGATATGGAGCTGCATTCTCAAAATGGCTACCCTCAGTCTTAGACTGCACCAAAGTTTCATGCACAATCTCCTACCTGGATCCCAAAGCTCCCACAAAGGTACTTTTGTCTATGGATGGATACCATATTATTGTTCTTATGGAAGATATGAGCGAAGGACATCTTATTCAGTCATCTTCTGATGTTGTTCCTGTTTTTATCATTTTTTAGTTTTTTGAAGTCAGAGCTTAGAGTATTGATTTGAGATCTTTACTTTGTTCTATTTTAAGTATTTATTGTGATAGATTTCCCTCTAGGCACTGCTTTAGCTGCATTTCACAAATTTTGATATGCTATATTTTCTAAATTTTTTTTCAACGTTTATTTATTTTTGGGACAGAGAGAGACAGAGCATGAACGGGGGAGGGGCAGAGAGAGAGGGAGACACAGAATTGGAAGCAGGCTCCAGGCTCTGAGCCATCAGCCCAGAGCCCGACGCGGGGCTCGAACTCACGGACCGTGAGATCGTGACCTGGCTGAAGTCGGACGCTTAACCAACTGCGCCACCCAGGCGCCTCTGATATGCTATATTTTCATATTTATTCATTTCTAAATGTATTTTGATTTCCTTTGGGCTTCCCTTTTATCAAGAAAAGTATGGTTTATTTTACACATATTTTAGAAGACTTCTGTTATCTTTCTGTTATTGATTTCCAGTTTGATTCTATTATGGTCAGAGAACATACTCTATGATTTAAGTCATTTTTATGTTTATTGAAAAGAATGAATATTTTTCTTTTGTTGGATGGAGTGTTCTGTGAATATGTATTAAAGCTTAGAGGTCAATCATATTGTTCAATTCCTTTGTTTTTTTTTTTTTTTTTTTGATGATTTTCTGCCCCATGCTTCTAAAAATTGATGAGGGGGAAGTATTGAAATCTCTAGGCATAATCGTATTTCTGTTTCATAATTGTATTTCTAATTCATAATCTACTTCTTTTTTTCTGGTGTTACTCTATGTCTTTTTAAAGTTCTGATATTTGGTACATGCAGATATGCAAACATAGGATTTCTGCGTCATTTTTGGTGTATTTACTCTTTATCATATATCTTTCTTTGATAAATGTATTGCTTTGAAGTCTATTTTATCTGATACTAATACAGATATTACTATTTTACCTGATATTAATATAGATATTACTACTGCTTTACTCCTGCTTTTTAAGAAATAAATGTTTCCATGGTATAATGTTTCTCATCCTTTTACTTTTAATCTACCTATGTCATTAATTTGAAGTAAATTTCTTATAGGCAACATCTAGTTTGATCATCTGTTTTTTTTAAATCAGTTTTTTTTAAGTTTATTTATTTTGAGAGAGAGGGAGGGAGGGAGGAGCAGAAAGAGAGGGAGAGAAAGAATCCCAAGCAGGCTCCACACTGTGAGTGCAGAGCTCCACGTGAGGCTCAAACTCACGAAACTGTGAGATCATGACCTGAGCCGAAACCAAGAGTCGGATACTTAACCGACTGAGCCACCCAGGTGCCCCTGATCATCTATTTTTGATTCGCTTTGCTAATCTCTTATCTTCCATTGGTGTGAATTTGCATTACTAATATCTAAAGTAATTATTAATATCTTAAATTTATTTCTGCCATTTTATTATTCATTCTGTTTGTTCACTTCCTTTCCTCTACTTCCCTTTTCTTGCCTTTCTATTGGTAATCTGAACTGGTTTTAGAATCCGTTGTTATTTACCTATAGTTTTTTAAATATATGTGTCATTGCATAGTTTGTTTTTAGTAGTTGATGTCAATATTACCATATTCATATGCAACAATTCAGTCTACTGCTATAGACATTTTTCTACCTTGAGGTAAGTATGTAAACTTCATTTTCATTTGCTTCCTTCACCCTCCTCACTTTTTAAATGTAAATGTCTTAAATATTGTTATTATATATATTGAGCATCATGCCTGATGATGCTATAATTTTTGCTTCACTTGTAAAATATAATTGTAAAAACTCATGAGAAGGATAGTCCATTGTACTTACCCCTATTTTTCCTCACTCCATTGTTTTTCTTTCCTCCTGAAGAACCAGCCTCCTTCTATTTTCATTTATTTTTGTTAAAAGAACTTCCTTTAACTATTCTATAAGGTTAACTCTGCTAGTGACACATTCACTTAGCTTTCCTCAATCTGATCCTGTCTTTACTCTCCCTTCATTATTGAAGAATATTTTTGTTTGATATAGAATTCATGGTTCAGAGTTCTTTTCTCTCATTAGTTGAAAAATATTGTGCCACTTCCTTCTGGCTTGCATGGTTTCTGAGGAGAAATGTGCTGTCATTAAATTGTTGTTCCCCTGTAGGTAACATTGCATTTTCTCTAGTCTCTTTCAAGATGTTTTCTTTTATTTTAGTTTTCAGAAGTTTGCTTATGAGTCTTGTCATTTAATGTCTACTGTCTCCATTAGCTTGAGTTCAATGAAGAGAGGGACTAGGACTGTCTTGGTCAGTGCCAGACAATTATTAGATGATTAATAAGAGATGCTTAACAAGTATGCTTTGAAAGAATGAAAATCCCCAAGTATTTTGGTTTCCATGACAATAAGTAACAGTGATTATTTAATATAAATTTGCCTCAAAATGTACTTAGGAACAAAACAAATGCTTGATGCATTTCTTAGGTTTCTGGTAAATACTAGCATACATAATTATTTGTGGTTTCTATTGAAAAATCTTGTAAAACTTTTAAAAACATTTTTTAAAGTTCAATCATAGTTTGTTAAGAAGTGTCTATTTATATCCCTATTTACTGCATAAAACCATGACATCCATATATTTGGTGTCTTTGCAAAGTAAATTGTTTACTGTAATCAAGAAAATTTTTAATGGCTCAATCAGCTACAAATAAACACAGTTATGGGCATGATTAGAGCTCTGCTCTTCTAATAACTTAATAAATATTCTTTACTGATTGGCCTGTATAACTTTCTCATTTTGGTCAGTTATAAACTATCACCTTTGCAATCAGGAGTGCAAAAATGACTTTCTGTTTATTGGCAGGCAAGAAATTTTAATATCATAATTGTTTACTCTGAGAAAATTGCCTCTTGAGCAGGAAATCAATTTTCCTTCATCCTGTTTTATATGTACATCTGGCCTGCACAACACTTGGGCTTTGCCCACAGTCTTCATTATTACAGGTCTGTTTTAGATGATCTACAACATGTTTCCCTTACAGGTGAAAATTAACTAAAGAGAAGCAAGAATTGCTCCCTAAAATATGAGAAAGTGAACTGATTTCATAACCTGTATGGGCCTTTAATGAGTAAAATGATCTTTATTCTTTCCCAGTTGTGGGAAATAAATAATTCATAGAGTTCAGACTATCTGAGCCATTGTATTCTATCCTTGTTAATATTAATTAATCACTGTGTAATATTATCCTGTATTTAACTTAATGAAAATGTAGAAACGAAAGCATTTGAATTCAAAATAACACAAATTCCATCCTTCATTGCCTTATTTGGAATTGCTTTTGACAGCTACAATTATATAATTCAATAATCAGTTATAAGAGATTACAGTTTTAAAAGTCTGAAAATTTGGGGTATACTTATAAAGGAAAACACTCAATAAAGATATAAAATGAAATGTATGAGTTTTCTGGAAGAATAGCATCATGATTATTTCGCCTAAATTGAAAAATTACTCTCATTGGTCTATTTTCTCTCCAGATCTAATTGCAAACCCCTTGCATTTGCATAGTTAGTGGAAGAGAGACATCAACCAAGGCCCATGTTTACTGTCAGAAGGAGGAAAGACTATGCATGTTACATCCTACTGAATATCCATTTTAATTCAGATACCAATATGATTCATTTCCCCCAATGTCTTGGAAAATATCCTAATTTGTATATAGGCTCTGGCCATATCTGTAAAAATATTTTACAGATATGCTGAACCTGATATTTTTTATGATACAAGGTCAAGATTGCATCTATGTCTTACTCAGCCTTCTCAAAGTAATAAATTAGGAGCTCAGTTCTCACTTTCTTGATTTCTTTACATTAACTTTTTTCTCAATTCAATCCCAACTGATTTGGAACATACTTTCATACTTTCAGTTGGTGTTTGGAAAAAAGTAAGACAGTTACAAAATTAATTTCTTCGAACTGCCATTGAATTTACTTTTGTGTTTTCACTGGGCATCTTGATTTTTTTAATATCTTGAGGGTTTTTTTTTAATGCTACAACAGAAACTGTGTGGCATATGATTCAGTTTCTAAAACAATACAGTTTTTTTATGCCCTTGTATATTTTTTAAGTCAGAGAATAAGGCAATTACGGCAATGTATTTGTGTAGAAGAAGCAAAAGGGAAACAATCATTCTTCTTTACAATTCTTTTCTGTGTTCAGTTTTAATTAATATTACAGATATTCTTTCAAGTGTTTTATGTAAGATTAGAAGCAGCTAAAAAATTTTTAAAAATAAAATTAGAAGCAGCTAATATCTTTTATTATAATGTATTTCCAGAAGCATTAAGTGCCAAGAGAGTCTCAACAGAAATCTTAAATATACCTGTATTTTTATAGATTTCAATAAACATTTTCCTAGTGGATGATAGCATTTCTCAGAAATTTTAGGGCATATCATCATATATGTCAAATGCACTCAAAATATGAAATAAAATTTGATTCTTATGTGCTGAACTCTGACAGCCCTCTTATATTGAGTAAATGAATTAAAGTTACTGAAATATCCAAAAATGCCAACAGAATATTTTCTAAAGTATAGATTTTAACTTTGTTCAGTTGCCACTCTGAAGATGTAATAATGCAACCCTTATATTATTGACACAGGAGGATTTTTTTAAAGATTCAACAGAAAATAGAATTGTCCTCATTAAACACATTTAGTGTGCAGATTTGAGATACATTTTTGGTACATTTTAATGATTGAAGCTCTCTCATGAAGGTGCAATCACATATTGATCATGTCTACAGTCATCTGAAGGCATGATTGAGCTAGCCGATCAAAATGGTTAACACTGACAGTTGGCTGTGAATGCTAGTTGTTGGCTAACAGTGCAGCTCTCGTTGGCAAATAGTGCCTACATGTAGTGTCTATATAACGTGTATCTCAAGTAGGTGGATTTTGTACATGGTGACTTCTTCCTCACAGTATGCATTCCAAAAGAACCACATGGCATTTTCTAACATTGACCTAGAAGTTATGCAACATCACTTCAGCTACATCCTGTTGGTTACAAGAGAGTCACTATGCTGGCTTGGATTTATGAAAGGGAACAGAACGTAGGCCTCACATTTCAATGGCAGAAGTGTTAAAAGAATGTGTCAGTATGCTATGGTGGAATCTACTTCCTTGAGTATTTTAAGCATCTTCTAAGTCAATAAACTCTCCCCAGGTTCCTCCTAGATATCATCACCAGCTGGAATTCTTCTTGAGTGACAAGGCTCAGATCATGGTGGGCAACATACCAAGCAGTAGAAGGGGGTGAATTTATTTCCTCTTCATGGATCAATTTTCTAGGGCATTTGAAAACTATGCTGTACCAAGTCTGTCTTTACATTTATATTAGGTGACTCATTGATGTAGACAAGCTACTGACTATATCGTTTACTTCCCATCTCTGAGGAGGCTATACCTGGTTAGGTGTTAGAAATCTCAAGTAATTCAGAAGATCTATGAAATTAGTGGGGGAACGTGTGAAAAAGAAACAAGATGGGTCAGGAAGACAGATTGACCTAACCATATTCAGCATTTGACAAGCTTCCCCACAAACCAACTCAGCATCTCCTGTTTTTTGTTCTTTTTGGTTGTTTTTTTTTTTTGTTTTTTGTTTTTGTTTTTTTGTTTTTTTTTCAGTTATCAAGAGTGAAGTAAGTTCTGAAGGTAAATGACTCTGTGCCCTAATGACTACCCATTTTTCTTGTTTGCTGAGCATACAGGGAAGGGAAAAGAGCAGAAAATACTGTATGGCAAGCCATGAAGTGGTAGCTATTCTGTCTCTTAAATTAATCCCTACAACATAGAATCTCCAGGCAAAGAGGAAAGAGAAGGAGCCAAGAAAGGCTATTTTAAGAAATACAGTTCATTTTATATTTTCACTATTTAAAAGGACCATAGTTTGGGGCACCTGGGTGGCTCATTCGGTTGAGTGTCTGACTTCAGCTCAGGTCATGATCTCACAGTTTCTGGGTTCGAGCCCTGCATCTAGTTCTGTGCTAACAGGTCAGAGCCTGGAGCCTGCTTCGGATTCTGCATCTCCCCCTCTCTCTGCCCCTCCCCCGTACTCTCTCTCTCTCTCTCTCTGTCTCAAAAATAAATAAACATTAAAAAAATTAAAAAGACCATAGTTTGTTGAGGGATAATTGTGGGTATGATGATTTAGAAATGCAAAATGTTCTGAAGAGTTCAGAGAAACACATAGGAGAATTCAGAGCTTCAAAACAGCTGATCTATTGTTCTTAGTGATATTGTTATTTAAAAAAAAAAACCCTGAAAATAATGGGTTTTCAGTAAAGATCACAGCTGTGTTAAATACAGCACAATATGAGTCCACTTAAGTTAATATTTGTTATCACCCCATTTTTCTTATTCCTCTGCTGCTCTACATAAGAACAACACAGTAAACAAAATAGTAAATATGTGTTTCATTCCAACTAAATGTTTAGCATGTATAGAAGTATTTAATTTTTAAGATACTACTAAATAGGTATCACTGTATCCACTTTACCTAAACACACACACACGCACAAACACACATCTTTACACAATCACTGCAAAGAACAAAGCGAATTACCAGCTTTGGTAATGTGTAGTAGGCAAAGTGTCCATTTAGATAAGATGCCTCAGCTCCTGTCTCCTCTCCTCCAATTGACACCTCAACAGAGAAACCCTTCTTCACATCCTATCTCAGCTTGGTATCCTACCAACCTCACATTCAGACCGTTCTGAGTTGTGGTAGGCTAGAGAACATGTCAAACCTCCGAGCTATATTTTCAGTATCAGTAGCCCTGGGGACACCGATCAATATTTCCGTTCCTTTAGAGGTTTATAGCCAGCATTAACTTTGGCAGATGTAAGCAAAATAGGCACCCTCCTGAACAGTGTAATTTAAGAAATGCTGCATACTTGAAGGGTTAGTTTCTATAAGTATCTGTCGTAACTGGGATTTGCAATTCTTCTATCAGAAGTTTATTCTTTACTGTTAAGGTTGTTATTTTTAATTTTTTTTTCAATTTTTTCCAACTTTACTTAGGTATGATTCACAAATAAACATCGTATGTATTTAAGGTGTACAACTCAACAATTTGATATACATATGTATTGTGAAATGATTCTCCAAATCACAGTAATTAACCTATCCACCTCACATAGGTACCTTTTTTGTGTGTGGCAAGAACACTAATGATTCACCGTCTTAGTAAATTTTGAGTATACAATACATTATTAACTATAGTCTCCATGCTGTACATTAGATCTCCAGAATTTATTGATCCTAGTCTGAAAGTTTGTACCCTTTGACCAAAATCCTCCAATTTCTTCCAATCCCCAGCCCCTGGGCAATCACTGTTGTACTCTGCTTATATGAGTTCTACTTTTTTTAGCTTCTACTTATATGTGAGATCATGTAGAATTTGTTTTTCTGCATCTGGTGTATTTTACGTAGCATAATGTCCTTCAAGTTCATCTATGTTGTTGCAATGACAATGTTTAACTGTTTTCTTTATGGTTTAATAATATTCCACTTTATATATAAACCACATTTTCTTTATCCACTCATCTGTTGCTGGACACTTAGGTTATTTCTATATCTTGGCTATTATGACTAATGCTGCAATAAACATGAGAATGCAGAAATCTCTTTAAGATACTGATTTCATTTCCTTTAGATGTATAACCAGAAGTGGGATTGCTGGATCATATGGTAATTCAATTTCACTTTTTTGAGGAAACTTCATATTATTTTCCATAATGGCTGTACCATTTTTAAATCCCACCAACAGCATACAAGTGTTCCCTTTATATGCATGCCACTTATTTTTTTACTTCTTGATAATATCCATTTCAACAGGGGTGAGGTGATATCTCATTGTGGTTTTGATTTGCATTTCCCTGATGATTAGTGATGCTGAGCATTCTTTTCATATATTTGTTGGCCATATGTATGTCTTCTTTGCAAAAAATATCTATTTAGGGGGCGCCTGGGTGGCGCAGTCGGTTGAGCGTCCGACTTCAGCCAGGTCACGATCTCGCGGTCCGTGAGTTCGAGCCCCGCGTCAGGCTCTGGGCTGATGGCTCGGAGCCTGGAGCCTGTTTCCGATTCTGTGTCTCCCTCTCTCTCTGCCCCTCCCCCGTTCATGCTCTGTCTCTCTCTGTCCCAAAAATAAATTAAAAAAAAAACATTGAAAAAAAATATCTTTTTAGGTCCTGTGCCCATTTTTAACAAGGTTATTTGAGGGTTTGTTTGTTTGTTTGTTTGTTTGTTTTTTGCTCTTGACTTGCATTAGTTCCTTATATATTTTGTGGTTTTTTACTGTTTCTTTTTATTTTTGAGAGGCAGAGAGAGAGAGAGCATAAGTGGGAAAGGGACAGTGAGAGAGGGAGACACAGAATCTGAAGCAGTCTCCAGCATGTGGGCTGTCGACACAGAGCCCAACGTGGGGCTCAAACTCATGAACCATGAGATCATGACCTGAGCTGAAGTCGGACATTTAACGACTGAGCTAACCAGGCGCCCCCGTTTCTTATATATTTTGGATATTAGCCCCCAATCAGATACATGATTTACAAATATTTTCTCCAATTCCATAGGTTGCCTTTTCATTTTGTTGATTTTTCCCTTTGCTGTGCAGAATTTTTTTCTTTTGATATAGTCCCACTTCTTTATTTTTGCTTCTGTTGCCAGTGCTTTTGATGTCGTATCTAAACAATCATTTCCAAGACAAGACGCTTTTTCCCAGTGTTTTCTTCTTTTTTTTTCACAGTTTGTTTTTATGGGATTTAGGTCTTATGTTTATGTCTTTCATCCATTTTGAGTTGATTTTTGTGTGCAGTGTAAGATAGGGATCCAATTTCATTCTTCTGCATGTGGGTATCCAGTTTTTCCAGCCACAGTTATTGAAAAGACTATTTTTTTTTTTTTTTTGCCATTCAGGATCCTTTGACACTAAATGTGGATTTTACAATTTTTTTCCTATTTCTTTAAAAGATGACATTGGAGGGGTGCCTGGGTGGCGCAGTCGGTTAAGCGTCCGACTTCAGCCAGGTCACGATCTTGCGGTCCGTGAGTTCGAGCCCCACGTCAGGCTCTGGGCTGATGGCTCAGAGCCTGGAGCCTGTTTCCAATTCTGTGTCTCCCTCTCTCTCTGCCCCTCCCCCATTCATGCTCTGTTTCTCTCTGTCCCAAAAATAAATAAAAAACGTTGAAAAAAAATTTTTTTAAAATAAATAAATAAATAAAAGATGACATTGGGATTTTGGTGGGAATTGCATTGATTCTGTAGATTACTTAGATTGCTTTGGGTAGTATGGACATTTTAGCAACATTAAATTGTTCCTGTCAATGAACATAGGGACATCTTTCAATTTATTTGTTTCTTCTTCAAGTTCTTTCAACATTATCTTATAGCAGTGTACAGATCTCTAACCTCCTTGGTTAAATCTATTTCTAATATTTTATTCTTTTTCATGCTCTTTTAAATGGGATGGTTTTTCAATTTTTTTTCAAGTAGTTTCTTGCTATTGTATAAAAATGCAACTGATTTTTACATGTTGATTTTATATCTTGAAACTTTGCTGAATTCTAACAGAATCCTAACAGAGTCCTAACAGATGTTTTGTGTAATCATTCTCCATATACGATTATGTCATCTGCTAACAGAGATAGTGGTCTTAGAGGAAGAGCTTTGGCTTTTCAGTGTTGAGTATGATGTTAGCTGTGGGCTTTTCATATGTGACCTTTATTATGTTGAAGTAATTTCCTTCTATTCCTAGATTGTTGAGTGTTTTTATCATAGAAAGGTGTTGAATTTTGTCAAATGCTTTTTCTGCATAGATTGAGATTATTATGTATTTTTTATCCTTCATTCTGTGAAAGTGGTTTATCATACTGACTTTCTTATGTTGGACCTTCCTTATATCCTATGGATAAATCCTATTTGGACATGGTATATGATCCTATTAATGTGCAGTTGAATTCCATTTGGTGGTATTTGTTGAGGATTTTTGCATCTATATTCATCAGGGATGTTGGCCTGTAGTTTTCTTTTCTTGTGTCTTTTTCTGGCATTGATATCAGGATAATATTGCTATAAATAAATTAAGTTTGGAAGTATTCACTGCTCTGCACTAGCTTGGAGGAGTTTGAGATAGATTGGTGTTAATTCTTCTTCAAATATTTGGTAGAAGTCACCATCTGGTCCTGGGCTTTTCTTTGTTGGGAGGATTTTGATTACTGATTCAGTCTCCTTAGTATTGATAGATCTGTTCAGATTTTTTATTTCTTCATGATTCAGTCTTGGTAGATTGCATTTTTCTAGGAATTTATTCCCTTCTCAGTTATACAATTTTTTGGGCATATAATTGTTCATACAGTCTCTTATGATTCTTTTTATTTCTGGAGCATCAGTTGTAACATCTCCTTTTTCATTTATGATTTTACTTATTTGAGTCTTCACTCTTAGTCTAGCTCAATGTCAATTTTGTTGATCTTTTCAAAAAACCTACTCTTAGTTTGACTCTTGGTTGATTTTCTTAATTCTTTCTTTGTTTTATTTCTGCTCTCATCTTTATTATTTCCTTCTTTCTGCTAACTTTGGGTTGAGTTCTTTTTTTTCTACCACCTTGAGGTGTAGAATTAAGTTGTTTACTTGAGATCTTTGTTCTTTTTTAATGTAGGCTTTTTTTCACCACAAACTTCCCTCTAAGTACTACTTTTGCTGCATTATATAGGCTTTGGCATGTTGTATTTTCATTTTCATTTGTCTCAAGATATTTTCTAATATGTCTTTGATTTCTTCTTTGACTCCTTGGTTGTTCAAGAGTTCGTTGTTTAATTTCCACACATTTGTTTATTTCCCAGTTTTCCTTCTGCTCTTGATAGCTAGTTTTATTCCATTGTGGTGGGAAAAGATAGCTGGTATAATTTCAGTCTTCTTAAGTTTATTCAGACTTGATTTGTGACTTAACCTGTGATCTGCCCTGGAGATTATTCTATGTGCACCTGAGTAGAATGTAAATGCTGTGGCTGTTGGATGGAATGTTCTGTATATATCTGTCAGACCATTTGGTCTGTAGTGTTGTTCTAGTCTTCTTTTTTCTTATTGATCTTCTGAGTTTCCCATCCATTATTGTAAATGGGGTATTGAAGTCTCCATTTTTTTTCAAATAGTTCATTGCTATTGTATAAAAATGCAACCGATTTTTACATATTGATTTTATATCCTACAACTTTACTGACTTCATTTATTAGTCCTAAGAGATTTTTTGTGTAATCATTCTACATATATGATTATGTCATCTGCTAACAGAGATAGTGGTCTTAGAGGAAAAGCTTTGGCTTTTCAGTGTTGAATATGATGTTATTTCTATTATTCTATTTGTCTATTTCTCCCTTAATTCTGTCAATCTTTTGTACATACATTTAAGTGCTCTGCTGTTGGGCATATATATATAGACATGTATAATTATTATATCATTCTTATGAATTGATCTTGTCATTATATAATGTCCTTGTCTCTGGTTACAAAGTTTTATTAAGTCTATTTTGCCTATCCACACTCTCTTTTGTTTACCATTTGCATGGAATATCTCTTTCCTTCCTTTAACTTTCAGCTTATGTGTATCTTTAAATCTAAAGTTAGTCTTTTGTAGACAGCATATACTTGGATCTTGTTTTTTATTCAATTAGCTCTGTGTCTTGTGACTGGGGTGTCTGTTTTATATTTAAAATAATTATTGGTAGGGAAGGACTTACTGTTGTCATTTTGTTGTTTTCTCTATGTTCTTTTGTCCATCTTTTCCTTTGTTGCTGTCTTCCCTTGTGTAGTTTTGATGGTTTTTTTTTAGTGACACACTTTGATTCCCTTCTCATTTTTCTTTTTGGTATCTTCCATAGGTGTTTGTGATTACAGTGAAGATTACATAAAACAACTTACAGGTTAAAAAAAATCTCTCTTAAGCTAATAACCACTTTAACTGAATACAAAATCTCTATACTTTGTTAGTGATGTACAGATTACACATTTTATATTGTGTACGATTAATACGTTTTATAATTTTTATTTTTTGTACTTTTGTCTTTTAACTTCTATGCCACAATTAAAAAATGGTTCGTAGGGGCGCCTGGGTGGCTCAGTCGGTTAAGCGTCCGACTTCGGCTCAGATCACGATCTCACAGTCTGTGAGTTCGAGCCCCGTGTCAGGCTCTGTGCTGACAGCTCAGAGCCTGGAGCCTTCTTTGGATTCTGTGTCTCCCCCTCTCTCTGAACCTCCCCCATTCATGCTCTGTCTCTCTCTGTCTCAAAAATACATAAACATTAAAAAAAATTTTTTTTAATAAAAAAAATTTTTAAAAAAAGGTTCGTATACCCCCATTACAGTATTCAGTGTTGTGTATTTTTCTTTGTATTCACCCCTACCAGTGAGCTTTGACTTTCAAATACTTTTGTGTTGCTGTTTAACATCTTTCCATTTTAATTTGAAGGACTCCCTTTAGTATGTTTTGTAAGACATGTCTAATGGTGATTAACTCCCTCAGCTTTTGTTTATCAAGAAATTCTTTATCTTCTTCATTTTTGAAGGACAGTTTTGCTAGATATAGTATTTTGGGTTGACAGTTTGTTTGCAGCAGTTTGAATATATCATCCCACTCACTTCAGGCTTACAAGGTTTCTACTGAGGAATCTGCTAATGGTCTTACAAGGGTGGCCTTGTATATGAGGAATCCTTTTTTCCTTTGCTCCTCTCAAAATTATCTTTTTGTCTTTAACTGTTGACATTTTGATTGTGTGTTCATTGTGGAGTTCTTTAGTTTCATCCCATTTGGAATATGTTGGACTTCATGAGTCTATGTTTCTTTCCTTCCTCAGATTTGGGAGTTTTTTGGCATTATTTCTTTTAGTAAGTTTTCTTGCCCTCATTTCCCTCTTCTTTTGAGACTCATTACATGTATAGTGGTCCACTTGATGTTGTTATATAAGTCATTTAGATTTTATTTACTCTGTTTCGTTTATTTTTCTTTTTGTTCCTCTAACTGAATAATTTCAAATGACATGTCTTTGAACTCCCTAATTCCTTCTGCTTGATCATATATATCCATGGTTGAACCCCTCTAGTGAATTTTTCAGGTCAGTTATTGCCGTCTTCAGCTCTAAAATTGTTTGCCCTTTTTTATATTTTCTGCCTCTTTGTTTTGTTCATGTATGGTTTTCCTGAAAGTGTCGAACATCTTCATGACAGTTATTTTGAATAATTGGTCACTAATTCCCATACTTTCATTTCTTTATGGTGTGTTTCTAGAGGTCTCTTTTGTTCCTTTAACTGGGTAATTTTTTCCTGTTTCTTCATGTTCTTTCTAACTTCGTGTTGGTATCCACACATTTGGAAAAATAGCTATCTCTCTCAGTCTTTATGGACTAGCTTCTTTCAGGGAAAGATCTTCACCACTTAGACCAAGTGGGGATCCTGGGGACCTCTCAGATTTTTTTTTGTGAGTATATCTCTCTGAACTTGTGTGTGAAGATTACTAATTCAAGGAGTTGCTAGTTTCCTTTTTTTTTTTTTTTTCAGGAGTTCCTAGCTTCTTGCTCTTTTGCTCTCTGTCTTCTATACTCCAGGCACTCTGAAGCAACAGCACACCACCCAGATCTTTATTTTCCCCCTCAGCAGCCTCCAGGCATCTAGATTTTGCCACGTTCTGTCAGTTTTCTGAGACAAGATAGAAACCAGAACCTTGAGCATCACACTGAAAATCCAGAAAATTGGACACATGTTCCACTCTTCTTTTTCCACACTTAGGGAGAAGATTTTGAGCTGTACAATTTCTGTCTGCTCTACCCTGGCACCTCTGGAGCACTACCACCCTGCCCACTTTGTTCTTAGAAGCCCTCATGCGTCTCCAGTGTGTCAGGTCCCATCAGGACTTCAAGATAAGCAAGACAGAAGCCAGTCTCTTGGGCAGCTGTCCTCACATTCCAACCAGAAGTCCAATTGTTGGATATCTGGTCCACCCTTCTGTTTCCTTCCCCGGGGAGAAATGGAAACTGAGAATTTCTTCCTAATCATGTGGTGTTGCACTGGTGAGGAGGGCAGACTGTGCTGAGAGCATGCCACGGATTTTTCTACTGACTTCCAAACAGCTGATTTTGTGCTCCCCTGGAAGACAGAAGCCTCTCAACTGGTTTCTGAATGTCTCACAATTGGAATTGATCTTTGTATTGTTGTTGCTTGGGAGAAAAGAGGTTCTGGGTCTTCTGTTCCACCAGAACCCCTGAGTATTCTGTTGTATACATTCATCTTATTTATTGCATCATGCGTCATTGCCTAGCACTGGTAGTAAGATGTTTTAAAACAACAACAATAGGGGCGCCTGGGTGGCTCAGTTGGTTGAGTGTCCGACTTCGGCTCAGGTCATGATCTTGCGGTTTATGAGTTCAAGCCCCATGTCGGGCTCTGTGCTGACAGCTCAGAGCCTGGAGCCTGCTTCAGATTCTGTCTCCCTCTCTCTCTCTGTTCCTCCCCCACTTGTGCTCTGTCTCTCCCTCTATCAAAAATAAATAAAAAATGTAAAAACAAATTTTTAAAAACAACAATCATAATGACTGACTGTATTAATATTGATTAATCCATATAGAGCATTTGCCACATGTCAGGTACTGAGCTAATTGCTTTATAGGGGTTATTACCTTCATTGAACAGGTATGAAAACTGAGGTCCAAAAAGGTAAGTTGTTTCAAGTTATGCACTTAGATGGAGCTGGGATTGCAGTCCAGGCCATCCATATCCATAGTCCACTTTCTCAAACCCTCTGCGACGATACTCAATACATTTGCTGGATGGATCACTGAGAGCCGACCAGAATCTCGCACCTCCTTTTCTGTGATTCACAGTTGGATCTGTTCTAGGAAACTGTTCTTTGCCTTCTACTTGCATCTCCCCTGTCATTTTGGTTACAAAATTCCTCATGTACAGCCTGCCATGCAGCGTGCTCCTCCCCTGCTTTATTCTACCAGAGGAGTTTCTCAACTTCTCTCTCAGTCCTCATCTCAGATATAATCAACCTTAATGTGAAAATGGTCACTTGAATCCTAAATGCCTCTCCGTTCACTTCAGATCATAGCAACTCCTCTTCAGGCTCAAGAATCTTTTAATAAACCTGCAAAGTACTTTCATCTCACTTCACAAGTGGAAAGCTAAAGGAAAGTGAGCAATCACATTGGAATAGTCATAAAAACAAAGGCTTCCTGATGGCTGTTCTAGCCATGCATTTTAGATATGAATTTATTTACAAATGATTGCATTTTAATTTGGGACATTGACTTCTCCACATTTTTATAGAGACAGCATTTTATTCTTTGTACAATAAAAACATAAGACATAATTTAAAAAAATCTTTAGAATTCCATCTTGTCACCCTGGGAAGAATGACATTGTTCAGTAATTTTAAAAATGCCTCCTCACCTTGATAAAGTAACAAGCATCAGGCTCACAGATGCATGGCAGCATTAATGTTTAACTGTAGTCCTGTGCAACAGGATATAAACTCTATCCATCAAGTTCTCACAAAGAGTAATGATAAAACTTAAAGGTTACTATTTGTATTTTTGTTCTAGAAATCCTGAGCCATTCACTGCATACTTCCTACCTGGCAGTGATCCTGCGTTTTTTGTAAAACCTAAGGTTGGAAAACTTCTTCCTTTTGACACTGAAGGAACTCTCATCATTGTGGGTTTTAAACCCCAAATGTACAGTAGGAAGTACAAAGCAACATTAGCAATACAGGTAAAGTGATTTGTATATTCACATATTGTTTTCTGTAATAACCTATTCAAGAACTTCAGGTGATTTGAGATAGAGATTTTGGAATCTTTGATGAAGCCATAAGGTATTGCCAAAATGTTAAAGTCTAAAATGAAGAAAATTAGGGGTGCCTGGATGGCTCAGTTGGTTAAGCATCTGCCTCTCGATTGCAACTCAGGTCATGATCTTGTGGTTCGTGGGTTCGAGCCCTGTGTCGGGCTCCATGCTGACAGTGTGGAGCCTGCTTGGGATTCTCTCTGTCTCCCTCTCTTTCTCTGCCCCTCCCCTGCTCTCTTGTGCTCTCTCAAAATAAATAAATAAACTTAAATAAATAAAATGAAGAAAATTAAATAGAAGATAAAATTTATTTTTAATTGAGAAAAACAATGTAAAGTGGGCCATTAATATAAAAGTCTGCTCAAGTGATCATCTTAATAAAGTTAAGGTAAACACAATTTTGAAAATTTATGCAGCAAGCAAAATTTCTCCATAAGATTTCACACATGTATTTTGCTAATAGCTTCTAGGCTAAAGACAGCTTTCAAACTGTTTATGAAAAGATGCCTATTGCCAGTGTCTATTTTCAGTAGCACAGACACAAAGGACGTGTAGTTATGTTTCAAGACACAACCACTGGTGCCAAAGTGATTACTAGACTTCTAAATCAGACACTAATTAGGCAGTGCAATGGGCAGAAAGATGTGTTGTTGCTCTTTTAATGAATATAGAAAAGAATAATGTTGAATATTTCTTGAGAAAATTGTTTATATTTTTCATCTTTCTGGGAGTTTTTACAACCCAGGTAATAACAATACAAAGCCTCTGGGGCCTTGCCACACATTGCCCTTTGCTGTATTGATGCTTGGTTTAAAATGATCATATTGTACCTATTTCTTAAGAAATAATGACATACTCTTACTCTAAGGGATTAAATGATATATTTAAAAACAGGTTTACAAACGAAAATGATGTTTATTTTACCTAGTGCACAGTTGACATTTTTGAAATGAATTACTTTGGAGGCCTTCCCAACGTAAGCTGTGCCTGTTTTCCCTATGTTGATTTGACAATTAAATCACTGGCAGCAGAATTGAAGGGTTTCTGTGAGAGAGTAAGTTGACATATGGGATCAAATGAAAATATGAAATTTTCATTTAGTCTGAAGTGGTACAGTTTGATAAAGCTTATGTGGAAAATTGATATTGAAATGTGTTGAAGAAATCACTTTTGTTGACTCTATTTTTATTTTGGAAAATTCCAAATGTGAATATGAAGAGAGTGAATAATTACTCCACATACACTCATCATCCAGGGTGAACACTTATCAAATCAGGGTCACTTCAAGTGTATTCCCACCCCCTTCCCCATATTCCATATTATTTTGAAGAAAAACCCAGACATCATATTATCTTCAACTATTTCCTATTAATCTCTAAAAGACCAAAATCATAACCATGATACCTTTATCACATCTGAAAATTAACAATAATCCCTTAGTATCACAACATATCAAATCTCCATTTAGTGTTCAAATTTCCAATTGACTCACGCGTCTCATATTTTTTAACTTAAAAAAAGTATTAACTTATAAGAAGTTGCAAAAATAGTACATAAAGTCCTATGAATACTTCTCCCAGCTTTTCCCATTGGTGATATTTTATAGAGCTACAGTAATATATCAAAACAAGGAAATTGACATTGACAGAACATTGTTAACTAAGCTAGAGGTCTTCTTCCTCCACGTATATGTGGTGTGTGTGTGTGTGTGTGTGTGTGTGTGTGTGTGTGTATTTCTAGACAATTTGAACTCATGTGTAGATCTGTATAACTACAATCACAACTGACATACAGAACTCTTCCAACACAACTGACAGAATTGGTAACATTGTAGAAACTGTGTCATGCTCTTTATGGTCACGTCCAATACCATAACTCCTCCTTTACCGCAGCAACTGCTAATCTTTTCTCCATCTCTTTGATTTTCTAATTTCTAGAACATTACATGAATGGAATCATACTCTGTGTGACCTTCTGAAATTGGCTTTTTCTGCTGAGCATAATGCCCTCGAGATTCATAAAAGTTATTGCAGATATCAAATCAATGATTTTGAAATCATGATTCAAACATTGTCTTTCTGACTCAAAACCCTACTCTTAATGATGTCTCACACGATGTCTCACATGACGTCTCACATGATGTCTCACATGATAAATGTGAAGAAGTTTTAAAGTTTCATTATCTAAATAAAAATTACCCTGCATATGGTATTATCATCTTTTAAGCTATTGATGTTAAGCGTTAAATCAATTAATACTTATATATGAAACATATGATCTTCATTGTGCTTTACTTAGAAACAAAAATTAAGATCTTTAAGAACACTTTAGTTAAATATTAGCCCACACAAACTTCAACAACTAAATTAGCAAGCTTCATAAGTTCTCTTTCAATTAAACCATATTTAGAATGATTAAAAACTGCCTTTTCCCCACTATGAAAGAAGGCAAATAGCACTAGTTTTGAGAGACTTAAGTAACTTGGTCAGACTGTTTACAAAAAGCAATGTCACTCAAAGAGAATAGGTAGTCCACTAAACTTTCCATGGTTGACATAATAAATCTTAAGTAGTTTATACAAAAATGTGAAAGCTACCAAAATTATCCAAGATAAAACATATGTTTGTGCAAAAGTAACATAGATGGACCTGTTATAGCTAGAAACACAACCAGACATAAGTAATATGTATATAAATACATTGCTTTTATGGGACTAAATCATTGTTATAAAACTGTAAGAAATGGAATATATATATATTATATACATATAATATATATATTCATATATAATACATATATATACATATAATATAATATATATAATATAATACATATATATACATATAATATATATATTATATGTATATAATATATATATTATATGTATATAACATATATCTTGGTTTGTATTTCCTATTAAGCAAAAATCCAAAATAAGGATTCAAATCCAAGTAGCACATTTGCTATGTGATCTAAAGAAACAGATGCAGGGAAGCCAAGATGTGAGACAGAAAAGGAATAAAAACAAATAAAGAGTGCTTTATCAAGTCAATTACCATAGTGGGCAACTGGAATTTCATCTTACAGAATTTCTATGGAAAATAGTATGGAAGACACACTGTAGACTATTTACATCAATGGGGCTAGAGAGTTGGGGGTGTTTTTACACCAATCGAACATCCTTATGTGAAGTTATAGTATCGGGCTCTGTTTGAGCCCGATAACTGTTTAACCCAGTTATAGTATAGTTTTTGGTTCCGCTTTTACCTCTTTGATTCTGAATACACAATTACTATGAGCACTGGATGGAAGAGCCAGTTAACGACTAAAATAGGGGCATTCCAGGTGTGCAAGAAAATCCTGCACTTAACATTCTTCGATGGATATCATATTACCCCTTACACCCTGACTCATGTTATTGCAATATTCACTTAGCCTGGATTTATCCTGAATGAGTTTTCGGAACACACGTGATCCTAATCTTATCGTGGGGAAGAAGGCCTAGATAAACACAGCATCAGGAAATTCTGCAAGAGCAGTGGGATTTAAGTATGAACATAAACATGCAGAAAATGCTAGGCTTTGTAATTCACTTCTGCCGTCCTGTGCATATATACAGAAAAAAAAAACAAAAACGATGGATCTTTAAAGAAATCCCTAAGTGGTACTAACGGATTTAGATTATGACTGTCATTAATGATTTTATACAATGCTCAGTAATTTCAAATGGTTGTATTATTTATAGACTTTCATAATCTAAAAAAAACAGAAGCTCGACATATTTTACCAGTCCGTTCTATAGCCACAATTAAATTCTCATGAATAAGTTCATCTTGGAAGGCATGGTTTCCATTAGTTATGTAGTTCATGCTGGGCAACAGTTTCATGCAAAGAAAATAGATTGCTTCCCCTTAGATCATATGGATGCTGAGTTCACCCTTGGTGCAGACCTCTATCTCTGAGGGACCTTTTAGTGAGTGGTTCTTTTTTTTTTTTTTTTAATGTTTATTTATTTTGAGAGGGAGGAGGAAAAGGGCATAGAGAGGGGGAGAGAGAATCCGAAGCAGGCTTTGCACTGACAGCACAGAGCCCGATGCAGGGCTCGATCCTACAAACCATGAAATTGTGACCTGAGCCAGAATCAAGAGTTGGATGCTTAACCAGCTGGTCACCCAGGTGCCCCGTGGTTCTTAATTCATAAAACCAAATGCTTTCCTGAATTTATTTTCCATGTTAATTATCTATTACCGGCACACTTTCAGTTTTGTACCTTTCCCATACCTTGCATGGAGAAGAGAGAAGGTATTCTCTCAATCCTTGAATATTTCATGTGAAATTTCTCCTCTCTTTGTTTCCAGACACCGGACATGTACTGGTTGTATGATATCAATGGGTTACCTCAAGTTACCAAGCCACCGATGAATGTCAAAGCCAAAGTTGACACTACTAACAAGATGTTTGATAGACGGCCAGTTGGTCAGCACAATTTTATCCGTGAAAATGCTAAACTCATAAGGACAGGGGTGTCCTCTACCATCAAGGGTGCGCCTTTGATGTTGAAGAATAAATAAATACTTTTTCCCAAAATATTTCTTGAGCTTCAGTAGAATTGAACATATTTTCATGATTGTTCTTTCGTCTTCTGGAGTATTTCTAAGGAGTAACGTTTCAATTATAATAGGCCTTCTCTACTTTTTAAACTGACTAAATCTATTCTCTGAATATGTTATACCTGATTTCTGCTATGTGTATCTTTGAAAATAGACTGGTTGCAAATTATTGGGATTGGTTCCCTTTTAAGTTACAGAGTACATTTGTAGCAAAAGAAAAATGATTTCAGGTTAGAAATCCATGCACATAAGTATATGTAGTCCATATGCTTCTACAGTGAGTCTTTAAACAATATAGATATATTTCAAAATGATCCTGGAGAAAATTCATTTTCTCAAAGTAAAAGAGAGCATTTTGCTCGGTAGTTGTCAGTCAGAAAAATATAATAAACAGCAAATACGGACCATCTTTAAGACACTTTGGCACAAAATGACTGTCTCTACCACAAATTAGTCATTCATATGATTTTAAGCAAATCGCTTCCCCTTTTTGTGCCCTATTTTCTTACGTGCAAAACAAAAGAACTATACTAGGACAAGAATTTGCAAACCATAGATCTAGTCTGCCACTTCTTTTTATACCCCTACTAACAAATAAGAGACTTTTGCATTTTTAAATGGTTGAAAAAATTAATAGAAGAATATTAAGTAACACAAGAAAACTGCATAAAATTCAAATTTTATTGTCTATAAATAAAGTTTTACGGAAACATAGCCACAGTCATTTCTTTGTGTATTGTCTGTGCCCGCTTTTGTGCTCTAACAGCAAGGTTCAATGGACAGAAACCATAAAGCTACAAAGTTTAAAATATTTACTCTCTGGTACTTTATAGAAAAATTCGGCAACCCTGTACTAGGTCAGAAATGGCCTTTAGGAATCACTGTAAATGGACTGATTATAATTTCTTACATGGTGTTAAGTGGAATTCTAGGGAAACGTCTATGCAGTCCATTAGTCTTGTCTGCAGATACTCAAGTAGAGGAGAGTAGAGGCCCATGTGTCCCAGATTTTTCTTCCCCAAAAAAGGACAAAAGCTAAAACTCTGTGAGTCTTCAAAAGCCTCTATTGTTCTCTGGCTCTCTAAACATGTTTCTTTGAGTATAGAGTCATAGATTATTTGTCCTTTCTTCTGCCATACCGTATGTGGGAGGAGGGGTTTGGTCAGTCTCTGAGTGTATTTCTCACAAAGCCTTTATAAAACTTCTCCAAATCCTTAGGAAAGTAAAATCATATTTGCCATGAATGTATGTAGAGATCTAAGTGCTGTTATATTTTGGTGTTTATGGCAATGCATTATATTTACATAATCTGAAACCTTCTCATATTGATCCTTCCAAGAATCACAACTGCTCTCCTATCTGAAGTGCTCCAATAATTTGAAACTGTCACACTGTACACTTTCCACTATTTCTTAGTCCAGCACTTGTGACTATCAATGGTTCCTAAGACCAAAAGGCATCACATTAATTCAGAGACTAGAGCAGTTACACGGGGAATAGAGTGAATAACCAGAAAGAAGTCTAACAATATCCACAAACTTCTTCCTTATCTCTAGAGGACAAGTAACATACTATAGTGTGCTGACATTTGTGGCTTTATATTGAAAAAGGAGTCTAAAAAGGCAGTAGGAGGTTTTACCTGGAGTTTCCTATTTGGGGACTTTGATTTGCTCTTTAGCAAGTGAATTTCCTATAGAATGAAAGATAAGATTTTCTGGAATCTAAAGGTTCCATGTGTGCTGACACTGCACGTTTAAATTTTTTTTAATGTTTTTTAATTTATTTTTGAAGGAGAGAGAGAGAGAGAGACACGGCATGAGCGGGGGAGGAGCAGAGAGAGAGGGAGACACAAAATTTGAAGCAGGCTCCAAGCTCTGAGCTGTCAGCACAGAGTCCGACATGGGGTCCGAAGTCACCAGCCGTGAGATCATGACCTGAGCCGAAGTCGGACGCTCAACCGACTGAGCCACCCAGGCGCCCCATGTTTTAAAAAGTACATAATGCTGGGGCACCTGGGTGGCTCAGTCGGTTGAGCGTCCGACTTCGGCTCAGGTCATGATCTCGTGGTTTGTGAGTTTGAGCCCCACTCAGGGCTCTGTGCTCACAGTGTGGACCCTGCTTGGGATTCTCTCTCTCTCCCTCTGTCCCTGCCCCTCCCCCACTTGTGCGCATGCTCTCTCTCTCTCTCTCTCAAAGTAAATTTAAAAAAATAAAAATAAGAAATACATACGCTGATTTATCATTGTAGAATCTTTGAACCTTGGTCAAAGATCTGTTAATTTACTCATGTGTTTATGCCTTTACTTAATAAAGCAGGTGCTAAGTATTTCTCCAAGCTAGGGTCTGTGCTCAACCTTGATTTAAAAACAAACGAGCCCTAATCAGACCTTTAGTGCAAGTGCCCCCTCACTAATGGAGAAGACAGGTGTGAGCAGGTAGTTTCCAGACCATATGGAAGGTGCTGTGACTGAGATCTTGTAAAAACACAGAGGTAAGGCCCTGCCGATGGAGTAAGAAAAGGCCTCAAGGAAGATGTTCCATATGGAGTTGGAGTCTCCCAGGTATGAAAGGGGAGTATGACCCCAGACTGGGAGAAGGAACATGTGCCAAAGCAGACAGATGTGACAGAACATAGCATACCCAGGGACAAGCAGTGGTTGGTGGTGAGGATAAATGATTTGGGGAGTGGTAGAAAATGTGGGAACAAGTGTAGGTGGGAACACAGGAGCTTGAAGTAACTCACATTCTTAGCTCAGGGACTATATGGAATGAAGGGGTAAGAAAATGGATTCAAATTTGGATGCATTACTTTAGGTAAATATAGGATATGTATACTGAAATGGCCAGTTAGCAGATGGATATATTCTTATGGAACTTACGGGTTTGATGCTGATACAAGTTTTGTGACTTATTGGTGAATCGTTAGGAGTCAAAAACAAAGCTGTACAGGATAATGCTTAGGGAAAGCTTATAAAAGCACTGGTTCTCAAACTCTAGTATGCAGTAGAATGATCCGAGCTGCCTGCTAAAACTGCAGAGTGTAAACAGAAACATTTGAAATGAAGTAGGAATGTCAGGGGGCCCTAAAACGGAGCTGGGAGGCCACTGGGGAGGCTGGTCTTATGCACATCCACACCTGGGGGGGAACATGAACTTTTAGACTGTGCCAGTCACAAACTGCCACAGGCTGTTGGAATTCTCAGAATGAGGCTTAGTTTTCTTTACTACAACCTAGCAACTAGCACAGTAATCAACCTATCATATATAGACCAACGCTAATTATTTTTGCCTATGCCAATCATAATTCTTTCAATACAGTTTACATAAGCCTGAAGTTTTTGCCTCTATAAACTTTGTCTTTCTCTTCCTTCCTCGGAGCACATTTCAGGCTCCTACCGAATCCGTGCCTCTGGTATTCGAATTCCTAAGGACCCCAAATAAACTTTTGGTTTGCTTTGCAGCCTCAGTTCTTTCTTGTTTGGCAGGCGTTTTTACAGGGATTACTCTTCTTCATCCTGATTCAGTATATTTGGGGCTAGAAGCAAGACTCTGCATTTTAATATGTGCTTAGGTGTTTCTAACGTTTGCACATTAATATACAATATTGAGGAAGAGAAGAGGGGCATGGATAAAACTCTGAAAAACATTTAAAGAGTAGCAAGCATAGCAAAGAGGCCATGGTGTAAACCAAGAAGATATTGGCTAAAGAGAGGAGAAACACCTGGATCCTGCTCCTGACTTTGGGGTACACTAGTCAGGGCTCTTGTCCCCGCTGAGCCAACCAACGACAGAGCGTAGTTCCTAGAGAACAGACAGGACAAGGTGGGGTAATTGCCACTGGGAAAGAAAGGGTTAAAGGGGGATTGTAAGAAACCTGGGGAAAGTTTTGAGCCCCATCCAACCTCCCTGTTGACACATTGTTGAAAGATACTTGCAGGAAGAAAAAAAAATGTTTTTCATTTAGGGTTTTTCTTCTAACCAAAACGAATATTGTAAGGTTTTGTTTGTAGCAATTGTTGACTGAGAACACAGGCAGAGCTAAAGTAAAAGCATTTATTTGGCGTCTTAGAATTGCAATTTGGGGAGCACAGATTTGGGCAGCAACCGAAATTGTGTCCCCTCAGGGAACAAAAGTGAAAGATTTTTAAAGGCAAAAGGGAATGTTTTTATCTTTGTTTACAAAGGTTTGTGATTGGTGTTGGTGGCATGAAACTAATCTTGGGCTGACTGTAATTGGTTGCTAAGGTTATCACTAGGCAAAGGAGCATTCCTATAACAAGTTGCAGGTGTTCATGCTGAGTCCTTAGAGTATTTGGGTCTGGCCCATTTCTAAAGTTCATGCTTCTGCCAGTGAGGACGTGCAGAAGGCCCACCTCCTTAACAGCCTAAAATGGCCGGCTCCATTTTAAAACCCCTGGATATAAGTGAACCCATTTCATTTCACCTTTTACACAACTTCTTTCAGTCTTTTTATTTCTAAAAATGTCTTCATTTTGTCCTTTCGGGTTTTTTCCTTGTTTTTTAAATGCTTATTTATTTATTTTGAGAGAGAGCATGAGCGAGCGAGTGAGCATGTGAGGGGCAGAAAGAGAGAGGGAGAGAGAAAGAATCCCAAGCAGGCTCTGCACTGTCAGTGCACGGAGCCTGGTGTGGGGCTGGATCTCGTGAACAGTGAGATCGTGGCCTGAAACTGAAATCAAGAGTCGGCTACTTAACTAACTGAGCCACCCAGGTACCTTGTCCTTACTTTTGAATTACACTTTTTCTTAGTATACAATTCTGAGTTCATTATTATTTTTCTCCTAAGCACTTTGAAGCTATTTTCCTTCTTCTTTTTTCTTTTTTTCAAGTTTCTTTTGGTAATCTCCACACCCAACATAGGGCTTGAACTCACGACCCCAAGGTCAAGAGTCGCTTGCTCCAGCTGAGCCAGCCAGGCACCCCTGAAGCTATTTTCTATGAATTTCAGAGAAGTCTCCTGTATGTGAAGTTTTTAGCTTTTAAGTGAACTTACATTTCTTTTTAGCTTTAAGAATTTTTTCTTTCATTGCTGGTTTCCTAAAAAGTCTCGATTATGTATCTAGCAATGGATTTATCATGTTGTTATATTATTATTATTATTATTATTATTCTACTTGGTACTCAAAGTGCACTATCAATTTGAATACTTTTATCTTTCTTCAGTGTCAGAAAATTCTCAGTTGATATCTTATCACATATTCCTTGTCTGCCATTGCCTGTATTCTGTATACTGGGAAAGGCATCCCAAGAGATGCAGGCCTAAAGTTTAAGTGTAAAGGATTTCAGTAGATCTTGGAGTCGTAATGGCTTGTGCGTATATTTTACCACTTTTATCTCTTTGCTGTGTGGTAGGTGAAGTATTCAGTGCTATCTTCCAAATCAGTAATAATTTCTGCAGTAATGTTCTTTTTAGAGTTTATCCTATTGATTTTATTGTCTATATTGATACTTATTATTTCTCATACTTAATATTTTATATTTACCTCTTTAATAAATGTAACTTCTTGTTTAATATTTTCTTGTTCACTCTTGAATGTTAAGTTTTTATCTGAGTAGCCCAGCCGTGCTTACTACAAAACATTTCACAGGCGTGAAAGAAAACCGAGAGGCAGAAACTTGCAATGAGTCAGGATTGTCTGGTACTGGACAATGAGTGTTAAAAGAGTATGGTGGATGTACTAACAGGTACTAATAAATCACCCCCATCCTCTAATACTGATGTAGGAACTTTTGACATCTGTATAACGGAGAGAGAAGGTCATCCTTATTACATGCACAGGTGAGCAGTATTTGTGTGACACCAAGAAAATGTTCATCCAAAGTTACCTGCTTCATTCATGCCTATAATTCTGTTACCAGTAGTTCCATGTTGCACATCATCTCTTTCAAAAGGCAAATATCACTGGATCCTAGATACAAGTCCGCAATATCCATGTTAATCCTCACATGAGCCCACAGTCAGTTGGCTAAAGAGCAAGGGACTGATCTGGGAAAAACCATCAGACTCCCTCTCTAGAAATTTGGCATTGGAACTGGAGAGACTCTTTTGGTCTCAGTTATTTGATTAGGTAAACTTTGGTGCTGAGAGGTAGCAATGTACATAGCAGGCAAAACGTCAGTAAGTCCCAACTTCAGAGGGGGAAAGAAGTTACATGTTCGTGGAGAGACAAACTGGAGATGCTATGGTATATCTTCCTTACCATTCCGGTGGCTTGTTCACATCACTGGAGAGGTCGGTCTATATTCCTCTCCTTGAATTACACCTGAATCCTGACAGATAGCTCCTTTACGCTTCAAATTCAGGTGTTAATTCTTTACTCTGAATCTGTTTAAACAGGAAGCACAAGAATACTAATATATGGCATAAGGGATATAGGAGGTTGATGGCCTCCACATTTCACTGGAGTCAGATCGAGTTGGGGATGAGGGAGGTAAGGTATAACCAGACACAGAAATAAATACCAGGAGGTACCTTATTTGTATATCTGAGTCAAGTACTTGTTTTTTTCATTCTCACACGTTTGTGTTTATGTGTGATAAAATACACATAAAATTTCCCTTTTTAACCACTACATACATTCACATTGTTGTTTAACCATTACCAACATCTGTCCCAGAACCCTTCTCATCTTTCCAAACTGAAACTGCGTTCCCATTAAACAGTAACTCCAGTTCTCCACTCCTTAGAGCCCTGGCAACCACCAGTTCTACTGCAGTCTCTCTGAATTTGACTACTCTAGGTTCTTCACGTAAGTAGAATCATATAGCATTTATCCTTTTATTACTGGCTTATTTCACTTAGTATATTGTCCTCCAGGTTCATTCATGTTGTAGCATATGACAGAATTTCCTTATTTTTATTTATTTTTTAAAGCTTATTTATTTTGAGAGAGACGAGAGAGAGAGAGAGAACGAGAGCATAAGCAGGGGAGGTGCAGAGAGAGAGAGAGAGAGACAGAGAGAGAGAGAGAGAGAGAATCCTGAGCAGGCTTTGCACTGTCAGTGCTGAGCCCAACATGGGGTTTGATCCTACAAAACCGGCCGATCATGACCTGAGTAGAAACCAAGACTCAGGCACTCGACCTACTGAGCCACCTGGGTGACCCAGCATTTCCTTATTTTTAAAGCTGAATAATACTCCACTGTATGCATACACCACATTTTGTTTATCCATTCATACATCAATGGACACTTGGGTCACTTCCATATTTTGGCTGTTGTGAATAGTGCTGCTATGAACATGGGTGTACAAATCTCTGGGACCTTGCTTTCAGTTATTGGGTATATACCCAGAAGTTGGATCATACGGTGATTCTGTTTCTAGTTCTCTGAGAAACCACCATGGTCTTCTCCATAGTGCAGCACCATTTTACACTTGCAACAGCAATGCACAAGGGTTTTCAATTCATGCACATCCTTGTCAACTGAGTTGGTAAATGTGTGTATGTGTAGACCTTCTTTTGCATTATTTTTTCCCTTGTTAACCTTCTGATGCCTGCAGGGTCTATAATGATACAACCTATTTCTTTCCAATTGTTAGAAAAATACTAGTTTCTCCCTATTTTTCTTCTTGTTATTTTTAATTTTTTCTGTTTACTCCATTGTTTCTCTGCTTTCCTGGCCTACTATGGGTTACTTGTACATTTTCTAAATCCCATTTTGATTGATCTAAAGGGTTTTTAAGAGTACCTCTTTGTATAAGTTTGTTATGGTAGCTTTCTTATTATATATTTGTAACATCACAGTCTGCTGGTATCATCATTTTATTGGTTTGAGTGAACTATAGCACCCTTACCTCTTTTTTTCATTTTTATTTTTGAGACAGGGAGAGAGAGAGGGAGAGAGACATAGAGAGAGAGATGGAATGCGAGCAGGGGTGGGGCAGAGAGAGAGGGAGAAACAGAATCTGAAGCAGGCTCCAGGCTCTGAGCTGTCAGCACAGAGCCCAACACAGGGCTCGAGCCCACGAACTGCAAGATGATGACCTGAGCCAAAGTTGGATGCTTAACTGAGTCACCCAGGCACCCCTCACCCTTACCTCTTTTTATCCTCCTTTATTATATACTTAAAAGAATTTTTTCTCTACATGTGTTTGGAGCCATATCAGATAGTGTTATAATTTTTTCATCCAACATCACCATAATTTAGAAAACTCAATAGAAGGCAAGTCTATAGTATTTACCCATATGTTTCTGCACTGTATTCTTTCTTCCCTTCTTATGTTCCAGTATTCCTTTTTTTATAACATCCTTTCTGCTTAGAGAAATTGCTTTCACCTTTATTTTAGGGTAGGTCTCTTGGTAACAAATTCCACTAATATTCCCTTGTCTAAGATTATCTGGGCTTCTTCATTTCTGAACAATATTTTCAAGTGGATATAGGATTCTAGGTTGACAGTTCTTTACTTTCAGGGCTTAAAAAATGTTGTGCCACTGCCTTTGTGCCTCCATGGTTTCTAATGAGAGATTCATTGCCATTATCATTGTTTTTCCCCTCTAAGTAGGGTGTCATTTTTCTTTAGATGCTTGCAAGGTTTTTCCTTTGTTTTCATTTTTCAGAAGTTTGACTCTGATGTGGGCTGGTATGGATTGCTTTGGATTTATCCTGTTTAGAATTTTGTCAGCTTCTTCAATCTGCTATTGTAGGCCAAATTCTGAGAGTTTTCCTCCATTATTTCTTCAAATGCATTTTCAGCCCTATCCTTTTTCTCCTTTCGTTCTAAGACTCTGATGACATGAATATTAGATTTCTGTCCCCGAGGCTCTGTTCTTTTTTTTTTTTTTAATTCTCCTTTTCTCTGGTATTCACATTAGAGTTAGAATTGTTCTATCTTTCAGTTCAGTAGTCCTTTTTTCTGTCCCCTCCCTTGTACTTTTGGACTCATCCAATGGCGTTTTAAATTTTCACTTACTGTGTTTTTCACTTCTAAAATTTGATTCTTCCTTATATCATCTCTTTCTTAGCTGAGACTTTCTATGTCTTTAATGAGACACCCTCTGTTTCAAACATGTTCATATTACTTTTATTTTTTGTTGTTGAAGATGGCTGCTTTAAAATCTTTGCCAAATCATTCTAACATCCCTGCCACTTTGTTGTTTGCATTTATTGATGGTCTTTTTTCATTCAAATAAGGATCTTTACAGTTATTTATATGAAGAAGGATTTTAATGTGAATCTTGTACATTTTGAGTATTATGTTATGAGATCCTGAATCATATTTAAGCCTTCTGTTTCAGTTAGTTTCATATGACAGCATTCCAGCAGGAGAAGGTAGGACACCAGCTTGTCACTGCCAGATGAGGGTAAAAGTACAGGTGAATCACTCAACCTCCATTGATGCTCAAGGATGTGGGGGGTTTCTCATTACTGCTGGGTGGGGTAGGAGTTCCTCCTTTCCACTTGGCTTCCCCTGATATCTCTATGGCAGGAAGGGCTAGGCATGCCTCACGCCTGCTCTTCACATGGCGACACTACAAAGAGGGTTGTTTTGTTTTTTGTTTTTTGTTTTTTTCATCCGAGTGAGAGGTGGTGAAAGTCCTGTCTATCACCCCAGTTGGGAGGGGCAGGTGCATCTCGTTGCTGCCCAGGCCTTCCATGTGGTCTCTCCTGACAGTATTGGGGGCAGAGTCTTACTACCTCCTGGCAGGGATAAATATGAAAGCCCTGCCCCGCACCCAACCTTCTCTGGCACCACTCTAGTGGGAGTTGTGGCACTTCATTACAGTCTGGCAAGTATGATTGTGAAATTCTGTGCCTCCATGTGGCCTTTATTGGTGAGGGTGAGTGTGAAGTTTTTCCTACGGTTTTGGGCTGGAGTAAAGATGTTATTTTCTGATTTTTCTGTCTGTGAGGCTGACCTTGTCCTAGTCCTTTCTTGAGTTCCAAGGTTGTCCTTAGCCAGTCTGCCTTCTTCTCTTCATCTTTCAGAATTATATGCATAACTTATTATACATACTTAAGTTGTACATATTGGGAGGACAGGGGATAAATACATTTACTCCATTTTCCCAGAAGAGGAGGTCTAGCTCCATATTCATTTAATTCAGAGGGAAAAAAAGTGGATGCCTTCAGCATGATTGTCATCCATTTATTTCAAAAGTCAAAAGGAGCTTGGTGCTATTAACCTCTCTACTCTATGGGAAGCTGACTTTCAGCATGACTCATAGATGTCTTTGGTATTTTTCTACTATCTGCTTCCGTTTTGTCAATACCAGTAGAACTTCTAAAGTGTAGGGGCTCCAGGTTACACCCAATGCAGTCAAGGTAAAGGGCCCTCTGCATTAGTGAGCCTCTGAACACTAGCCTCTGCAAGCTTACTCAGCATTTGAGTCCAGGCCTTTCTACATGTCTGGCAGTGCCCTGTCCCACAACACAGGCTTGGGAAACCCCAAAGAACATCTCCTGCCCCCTTTGACAATAGCTCCAAGCACTTGTTACTAAGGTCATTGCTGTGAGCTTGGTGAAAATATGTTAGCTTTACTGTTCTTTTAAAACCATTTCCTCTTTGCTGACCATAAACTTAAAAAAATAAAACATCTAGATGCTTTGATTAAATGAAGCAAGGAATCAAGCATAATGTCCATAATTCTATGAGAAAAATGACCTAATTTTGCCTCAATACTTATTTGCCCCTTAGATATTCAATATTTGCATTTTTTTCTGAAGTGACTTCTTGCACTAAAATAAATGACTGAGGAATGTCTTATTGCTGACACAGATCACAGTTTGTGGCTAATGGAATGTTAACTGCTTTTTAAGTAACTCTGAATAAACCTGCTGATCCATAAAAGATTCATCTAAAAGGAATCCACTGATGTGAAAAATCTTCTTCCGTATTCTAACTTGTTTCAGCCATTGCAATGCTGCGAGTGGCACCTGGCTTATAGAAGGATATTTTAATTGGGAGAGGTGACACATTTAATAATATGCCAAGGTTACCATTTAAGAAACAGACACTTCCCAAGAGAAAAATGATTATGCAAGCTTATTCTCTGGTGTAAAAAATCATCTCCACAGTAGGAAGTTTTGTTCCATTTCAGAGATCAGAAATGCAGTGCTGAAAAAGCATTCTGAAATTTCCAGAGACAAACAAAACCTGTGACTTCAGCTTCATCCTTGTGTGGTTTTGTATCTGGGACAACCACTCACAGAGGACCGTGTAAAACTTGAACAAAAGCAAAAGTCAACCCCTCCATAGAAGTCTTAGTGGCCTGAAAATCCTCAGTGTCTAGAGCACCTTCCTGCCTTGTGTGCCTTTGTAGGATAGTCCAGCTCAGGTAGAAAATGGTCCCATCCAGATTATGGTTTGGAAATGTGGGCTGGTGCTTCCTGTGGCAGCACAAATACTAACATTGGAAATGTGGGTTGTGTACCTTTCTTCCAGGTCTGCATATTATTTATCATTCTTTGAAATAGTGATACATCTGAAAATAAGATGTATATGAAAAAGTTCAGAAATAAGTTATTTATAAGGCATTTTTAGGGCGCCTGGGTGGCTCAGTCTGTTAGCCTTCTGACTCTTTTTTTTTAAATTTATTCATTTTTGAGAGACAGAGACAGAGCACAAGTGGGGAGGGGCAGAGAGAGAGGGAGACACAGAATCCAAAGCAGGCTCCAGGCTCTGAGCTGTCAGCACAGAGCCCAATGTGGGGCTCGAACTCACAAACCATGAGATCATGCCCTGAGCCGAAGTCAGACACCTAACCAACTGAGCCACCCAGGCGCCCCAGGCCTCTGACTCTTGATTCCAGCTCAATTCATGCTCTCATGTTTCGTGGGATCAAGCCCCACATTGGGCTCTACACTGACAGCATGGAGCCTGCTTGGGATGCTCTCTCTCCCTCTCTCTCTGCCCCTCCCCTGCTCTTGTTCTCACCCTCAAAATAAACACACTTTTTAAAAAGACATTTATTTTCATAAACCTCAAAAAAAGATAAATATTTTATTAAGCAAAGCTCCTAGACTTATACCACAGTCTTCCAGGAATAGATATACCTAGTCATTACTTAAATAGTAGCTTACAAGGAGTTGTGTAAGTTGTGTGGCTACATACACGTATGCAGGCTGTAAATTGTTTTATGTTGTTAACTTCTGTGTTTAAGAATAGAAAATGATGAGTCCTATGACTGAGTGGGATTTATAATAAAAAGAGATGATACTAAGTCTATAATTCAGCATCACTGGCTCCTAATCACATTTAAATTACATTGCCCAAGGAGAATCTCCAGAAATAAGGTCACTCTGGGACCAAGCATTGGGTACTTGGAAATCAGCCAGTCCAGAGGTGTCACTGCAACAGGACCCTTCTATAGTTCTGAATAAATAATGTTATTTTCTATTAAAAATATTTTAGTAAACAGATCTCAAGTGTAAAGTTCAATGAGTTTTTACTTCTGTATACACCTATGATACCAGTACCCAGATCAAGATATAGAACATAACCAGTTCCCAGGAAAGCTCCACTGTGCTGTCTTCCAGTTAACCCTCTCTCTATTGGGTTGCTCCCATTTCAAATGCTATCAATACGGAATAGTTGTGGCTGTTTTGAACTTCATATAAATGGAATCCTATAGTGTGTCCTCTTTGCTGTCTGGCTTTCTTTCACATAATATTTGTCTATGAGATTCATCCACATGTTTACTTCTATGAGTAGTGTTTTCTTTTTATTGCTGAGTTAGTTATATCTCATTGGATGACCATGTCACATTAGATGAAGATATCATGTGTATTTATCATTTCACCTATGGATGGACATTTGTGTTGATCCCAGGTCTTGGTCATTATATACAAAGCTGCTGAGAACATTCTTGTTGATGCTATTTGGTGCACATGGGTATACATTTCTATTGAGTATATAGTCAAGAGTGGAATTGCTGGATCCTAAAGTGTTTGTTTTATAGCTTTACTAGTTGCTGTCAAAGAGTTTCCCAGTGTGGTTTTACCAATTTCCCCTCCAACCACCAATGTGTGAGAGTTTCACTTACTTTATATCCTTGCCAACATGTGGTATTGCCAGTCTTAAATTTTAACTATTCTAGTGGTAGTCTACTGATACCTCACTGAGGTATGAACTTGCATTTCCTGATGGCTAATGGTGTCAAGCACCTTTTCATATACCAATTAGCAATCTGAATTGGAAGCAAGCTCTTTTAATATAAAAAGTATCATAATGCCCTGAAGGTCCATCCATGTCCTCTTTTGAAGGCTTTGTGCTAAGTGAGGTAAATCAGACAAAAACAAATACTGTATATCACTCATCTGTGGAATCTATAAACACTGAACTTGTGAAAACAGAGAGTTGGAATGATGGTTACCAGGGACTCAGGGTGGGGGAACTGGGGACATGTTTAAGGGAACAACCTTGAGCTAGTAGATGAATAAGTTCTGAGGTTCTAATGCACAACATAGTGATTATAATCAGTGATACTGTATTATAAACTTCAAAGTTGCCCAGAGACTACATCATAACTGTTCTCAACACACAAAAAAATGATAATTATGTGATGTAATAAAGGTGTCAGCTGACGCTACTGTAGTAATCACATTGCAATATATAAATGTACTGAACCAACACACCTCAAACTTACAATGTTATATGTCAATTATATCTCAATAATAATAAAACATAAATTAGATCTTTTCATTTTTCTTTATAGATCTAGATAAAAACAGCTGTCATTTAACAAATTCCCTGAAACCATTCATTATTATTGCAATTTAATATACTTAAAGAACTCGGAATCACATGACCACAGGCCAGTGGTATGAAAGGACTGTCAGTGTCAAGCTTTATCCCAGAGCTTTTCCAACCTTTCACTTTTTGTTCTCTGCTAATCGTAAAATGTCCACAGCACAGTGTCCATCATAAATAATCAGAGAGGCATATGACAGACAACACTGACTAAATCAGTTATGTCTCAAAGGTGATAACTAATAGAATATTGCAAAGGTTAGCAGTTTAGGATAAGATTTCATAATTCAAGATTAGTGGCATTTGGACAAACATAGGTGTTTTATCATTTTCTCTGAGTACCGATTCATAAATGCACATGTATTGCTCATAATGTATACGCACATGAATATGTGTGTACAACACAACTACTTAGACACATATGCTACTATAAATGAGCATTCGTCTAAAAAGCTCTTAATTGTTCATTAAGCCTCACAAGCTGGTGGCAAAGGGGTTAAAGATCACCTGGAAGTTACACACGGCATACTGACCCCAGAGCCCTGGGGAGGTGGAATGAACGAACCAAACCCTGAAGCTGCAATTAAGTAAACTATGTCAGGAAACCCACCTACACTGGAATTGGGTGTTGCCAACCAATCGTCTTGTTAAGAATCAGGTGTAGCCCCACTAAGCAGACGGGTTTCTCCCCTTATGAAATCCTTTATGGGTGCCTTCCTCCCATGATCAGGGGCATAAGTGGGGTTCTAAATGAGATAGACAGTCTAACTCTAAGGCAACAGATGTGGGCCCTTGGTTCTACCCTAACCACCTCACACCCCTGGGTTAGGGAGTGATTGCTTACCTGTGAGTCTTACCACAGATGCTCACCCCTTTAAACTGGGAAATGCTGTATGGGGTGAAGGAGTGAAATGTCCAACCTCTAAAACCCCTCTGGAAGGGCCCGTTCACTGTCATTTTGTCCACCCCTACTGCAGTAAAGGTGGCTGAGGTGGGTCCCTGGATTCACTACAGCAGAGTGAAGCTGGCATCTCGAAGCTGGGAGTGCATTCCTGATCCATCAATGCCGTGCAAACTGACCTTACCGAAGAAGCCATCTGCAACTCCAGAGGCTCCGGGAAACTGCAGCCTTGTTTCAGTCACTCCAGAAGCTGACTAATCTACCCACAGCAGAAGCTTGAGGAATCGATGGTCTGGCCAAACAAATAGACTGTTGGTATTTTCTATATCTGTTTCCTTACTTTAATGCACTGTCACCCCTTATTCTTCGCTGTTGTGGTTCTTGCTCTCCTTTTCGCCATAGGTTTGGCAGAGGCTGCCCCAGCCATCTGGGAGTGTGGTGAGAGGTTTCTGTTAGCACTCGCCTTCCTTTGGTGGATAGGATGCCTCGTTGGTATTGTTTGCTTCTAATCTGGACCCCTTCTGTAGACCTCGGTTCCTCATCATGTGACGTATGTTTTCATTCGCACAACCGGGTCAGGCCAGGGAGTCACTTGGACCTTACTATACCATACCCACTTCTCATGCCAAGAAAAAGTCCTGGGGACCTGCAGACACAGTAAGATCACCTCTTCTATCTGCCCAAGGCAGAGTCAATTCCCTTGTTTTGACCTGCAGTACTCCCCAACTGTGGAATGTTTGGAGGTCTGACACTCCCAGGATGGGGGGAAATTAATCAGCCAAACCCAGGTTACTAGTCCCCACATGCCAGTATCAGTACTTTTTGACCTGTGTGCAGCTACTAACAAAAACTCTCTGTTCACTCAAAATTGCAGAGTTCTACCATGGGAACAAGGATATAGGCTCAATGACAAGTATATGTGTGAACAGGCCTTGTCCCAATCCATGTGTTACCTTGACTATTGGGTTTACTGCCACTTTTGGAGCTGTGTCTCATGGGCAATTGGAAAGGTAAAGATAAAGCGGCACTCCTCCAAAAGGAGGCTGCAACCTCCAACTATAAATTGGGAGCCTGTAAGCTCATTAATTTTACTATCTTTAATCCAGAAGATCCAAAATAGGAAAATGGCCTCAGGATTGGTGTATATGTATATGGGCAAGGCACTGACCCAGGAACCATGTTGTACTTCAAGAGGGTTGCTGTCTCACTCCAAGCCTCAACTCATGAAGTCTTTCATTCCTTTTATGAGGAAATAGGAAGTAGCCCTCACCCCATCTCTACCACAACAAGAAACCTGTTTCTTGCCTTAGCAGAAACTATAGCCTAGACCCTAAAGATCTCTTCTTGCTGTATGTGTGGGGGAACCAACATGGGGGATCAATGGCCATGGGATGCTAAAGAATTAGATCCCTGTGAACCTTATAATGGAACAGAATACCCCAATCGTATTCCTGGGGTTTGGCTCCTCAAAACGTCAATTATGGGGAAAAACTGCCTTGCCTGATGTGGAAGAAAGTTCACTATCTCTGTTGGAAGCATAACATGCCTAGGCCAAAGATTTTATAACTTAACCTCATGGGAAACCCAATGGTGGGCATTCCCAGATCACCTTGAGCCAGATACCCATGCTTTGTCTAACTTTTCTCATCTCTGAGAGGCCTGGGACAATGTCGACCCAACCATTGAATGGCGGGCCTCAGGTGGACTATACTGGCTATTTGGAAGGACAGCCTATACTTCTCTCAGGCTGGTCAGGGTCATGTGTGCTGGGAACTAGTTGTCCATCCTTCTTCCTGCTCCCACTTGCCAGAGGGAAACATTTGGGAGTCCAAGTGTATGGGGACAGGGAGACTCAAAGAAAACAACATGCCCTACAAATTGGCAATTGGAAAGATAACAAATGGACTCCAGAGCCCATATTATGGCCCTGCCAGCTGTGCAGAGGATGGGTCCTGGAGCTACCACACTCCCACTTACATGCTAAACTGCATAATCAAACTGCACACAGTTGTAGAGAGTATAACCAATGAGACTTCCAGGGCTCTCAACTTACTAGCCAAGCAGCAGACCAAAACGCGCAATGCCATCTATCAAAATCGCTTGGCCTTAGATTACTTGCTTGCTTCTGAGGGAGGAGTTTGTGGAAAGATTAACCTGAGCAACTGCTGCCTCCAGATAGATGATGAAGGAAAAGTCATAGAGGAGATCACAGATCAAATGAGAAAGGATGCTCATGTCCTTGTCCAGACCTGGAAAGGTTGGAACGCTGGGGAGTTATTTGGAGGATGGTTTTCAATTCCCAGTGGAGTCAAAACACTCATAGGTATTATCCTCTTGATTTGGGGAGTTTGCTTAATCCTACCTTGCCTAGCTCCCCTGGTCTGTCTTCAGCCTCATTGAGGCAATGGTTGAAAGGAAAACGGCCCCGTAAGTGATGATGTTATGGAAATAGAAACCTCTAAACCAAGATGATGCTCATTGACCCAAAAACAGGAAGGTCTAAGCAACCAAGGGTGGATGTGGTAGAGCCCCTCCCAAAGAAATGTGGTGAAAACCTGAACACAAGGGAAGGCAACCTGGCTATGTGCACACACATGACATCCCTCACGACTCTGTACCATGAGACCACCCAATCAGGTTGTATGTCTCTATGTTACCATGTATGGGAGACAAAGAAGTAGAAATTGTATAAAAGGCTACATCCTTCTGTGCTCAGGACTCAGTTTTTCGGGTATGAACCCACTGAGCCCGCGCTGGTATGAAGAAAGTTGCTTCCTGGAAAGAAAAGCCTTGGCGTCACGACTCTCTGTGCAAACCTCGGTCCTGTTACAGAGACACTTAACTTAAAAAAAATCATTTACTACCTGTAGATAGCGACAGCAATAGGCTAGTAATAAGCAGTACAAGGAGCAAATGTAAGACTGCACCTATGGAGATTTGGAACAAAGGCACAGATAGGTGTTTATGTGTGCCTTAAAGCAAAGTAAATTCCCATGAATGCACAAACGAACAAAGAAAAAACAAGTCTAGGTGTTTAAGCTGGTCAGGGTCTCTAGGCAGGTATTGTTATTTAGAGACTAAATTAAAAGAGAAAAGAATAGTCAAGTGGGAACTGAATCTGATGCTTATTTCATTCCCATTCGTGTTGAGAGTATAGTGCTATAAAGAGGAGGGTCACAGAAAAGGTATCTAATCCTGACACCTATCTGAGATAAGCCTATTTCATTTGATCCTTAAAAATTGGAAAGGTTTTAGGTATTGCAGTTTTCCCATACTTCTGCCTGGTGGCTCTTAATTGCATTCAAAGAACAGAGCAGCAGACTTCCAGTTAGAGCCAAGATGGCAAAGCCCCCCTTTTCCCCTAGGTCTTCAGTCTTAAGACAAAAAGTGCTGAGCCTAATACACCAAGCATAGGAAGACCCAGAAAGTCAGAAAGGCAATGAGATGACTAGTGACTTTTGGACTGGAGGCATAACATGGCAGTGAGTTCACTGGTGTCTTGGGCTACTCAGGCTGTCATTTCAAAATACCACAGACTAGGTGGCTTAAACAACAGAAATGTATTTTCTCACGGTTGGGGAAGCTGGAAGTCTAGGATCAAGGTGCCACCAAGCTTTGGTTTCTTTTTATTAATTTTATTGCGGTTAGAACACTTAATGTGTAACATAAGAACTTCACACTTAAGAAATTTTAATGTGCGATACAATATTATAATCTATAGGCACAATATTGTATAGCAGATTTCTATAAATTATTCATCTTGCGTAACTGAAATTGTATATCTGTTTTCTTCCATGAGTTCGGGTATTTTTGATATCTCCTATAAGTGGGATCATGGAATATTTGTCCTGCTATAACTAGCTTATTTCACTTAGCATAGCCTCGTCCATGTTGTCCTATATTATAGAATTTCCTTTTTTATGGTTGAAATTCTCTTGTATGTGTATACCACATTTTCTTCATCCAGTAATTTGTGGATGCACACTTAGGTGATTTCCACATTTGGGTTACTGTGAATAGTGCTACAGTGGGAGTGCGAATACCTCTTTGAGACCCTGTTTGCAATTTTTCATGGATAAATACTCAGAAGTGGGATGGCTAGATACTATGATTATTCTATTTTTAATTTTTTGAGGCACTTCTCTTTTCAGTAGTCACTGCACTATTTTTCATTCTCACTAACAGTATAAAGGGGTTTCAACTTACCCCCCACCTCACCAACATCTGCTGTCTTGTGTTTTTGTTTGATAATAGCTATCCTAACAGGTGTGAAGGGATAGGTCCATGTGGCTTTGATTTGCATCTCCATGGTGATTAGTGAGGTCAGCATCTTTTCATATACATGTTGGCCATTTGCATATTGTCTTTGGAAAAATGTCTGTTTCGATCTTCAGCCCATTTTTAAATTAAGGTTATTTGCTTTGCTAATAAGTTGTAGGAGTTTCTTATATATGTTGGAAATTAATCTTTAATCAGAAATGTTTTGCAAATATTTTATCCAATTCCCTAAGTTGCCTTTTTATTCTGTTGACCATTTCATTTGCTATGCAGAAGCTTTTTAGTTTGATGTAGTCCAATTTGTCTGTTTTTGCTGCCTGTGCTTAGTGTCATATCCATGAAATCACTATGAAGACCGATGTCATTGAATATTTTCCCTTATGTTTTCTTATAAGAATTTTACAGTTTCACATCATATGTTTAAATCATTTTGAGCTGTTTTTTGTGTATGGTGTAAGATAAGGATCCAGTGTTATTCATTTGCATTCAATTTTCCCATCACCATTTGTTGAAAACTTTAGTCTTTCCCCATTGTGTACTTTTGGTACACTTGTCAAAGATCAGTTGACTATATATATATATATATATATATATATATATATATATATATATGGTTTTATTTCTTTTTTTAATATATTTTTTATTTTTTTTAATGTTTATTTTTGAGAGAGACAGAGTGTGAGTGGGGGAGGGGCAGAGAGAGGGAGACACAGAATCTGAAGCAGGCTCCAGGCTCTGAGCTGTCAGCACAGAGCCCAGTGCAGGGCTTGAACCCATGAACCATGAGATCATGACCTGAGCTGAAGTTTGATGCTTAACCAACTGAGCCACCCAGGCGCCCCTCTTTTTTTTTTAATGTTTATTTTTGACAAAGAGAGAGCTCACGAGCCCAAGTTGGCACTTCTAGACTCCACTCAAACTTCACATCCTCAATGAAAAGTTTATTGATTGTCCTTCCCCAGAAGAGTTAGCTTTCTCCCTCTGTGTTCTTATTTACATCTTACATTCCCATCTCCCTCAATGCATTGTAAGATTGTTGACCTGAGACCTAACATTTCATTCATTCTTATATCCTGTGCCTCTGATCATTCTCCATGCTCAATAGATATATATTTCTTAAAGAATTTCCTTGGACTACATTAATCCCTTTCATTGAAATCAAATATATGTGATTGGGTGATTGGGGAAAATCATGATATGGATACTTAGGATAGAGAAAAATTACACAATTTATGAAGAATTCGAGGATTTCACCAGTTCCTCTGGCTACAGTCCAAAAAAAGGTAAAATAATCTGAGTAATTCTGTATGCATTGCAGTTCAAAGAAAGACAAGAAGGTGAATATATCAGTTAGAGTTAAAATAATACTAGTTTATAGCCACCTTTTAATCCTCAGAGGCATATGAGGGAGGTACCCTTTTTATCTCCATCTTGTAGATAAAGGAACTGAGACCCAAAGTCACACAGCTAGAAAAGGACAGAACCAAGATTTTAACCAAGATTTCTCTGACTTCAGAATATGTTAAAGTAACACACTGTTTTAGCCCATTTGGATTTCTACAACAAAAATACCATAGACTGGGTGGCTTAACCAAGTCATTTCTCACAGTTTTGGAGGAAATCCAAAAGATGAGGGGTCCAAGATAAAATAACCAGCAAATTTAGTGTCTAGTAAGGGCCTCTTTGTGGTTCATAGATGGCCATCTTTTTGCCGTGAACTTAAATAGTGGATTTGAGGAGTACACAAACATTCGGTCCACAGCCTATGCTATTTCAAAAAGTATGAACCATTTCAAAAAGTATTAAAGCAGCATTACATGAAACGTAAGGAAAGCTAAGTTCAGTCAAAAACAATCTTTCACAAGCTGAAAGTTCTTCTGCTGGGTCAGCTCACTTAGCTAAACATATGATTTTTCTTAAGGATACAAATCTAGTGATAAAGGTTATGAATCACTCATAATTCCCTCACTTCTGTCATTGAAAATTCTGATGAAACAAATACAAGCAATGGTCTGTCCATGAAAAATGTTTTGTTCTAAATGTACTTCCAGGCATGAGTTTCTGTGTTAGAACCTGGATTGAACCATGAACTCCATGGGGTCTGCCCTCTCTCTGGGCAGTTCACCTCTCCTCCCTACAAACACTATGTCATGGCGTGAATGAAGTCAGGAACAGTGAGTGGCCAGGAACAAAGGGTATCTCATTCTTGTCAATAGTGATAAATCTAGCTATTGTCTAAACTTGCACACTTAAAAATTAAAATTGGCTTGAAATCCCATTTGCTAGTTAACTGTGTTGGCAGGAACTTGCTGAAGTAATTTTGTTTCTGTAGTCCCTATACAGCTTTAAGCCACTCACCTAATGTGTTTAATGTTATAATTAAAACCAGGAAACATTATAACCAACATATAGATACCAGCACTACTCTCATTTGCTTGAAGTCCCACTCTCCAAGGTGTCATATTTATGGAAAGTTCTCCACAGGGTTCTTGTTAACCTCAGCAGCTAATGCATTGATGCAGAACATTGAGTAAATCCCACTCACTGCATGGGAACTCCCAACAAGCTCCAAATGCCCATTAACCATATGGCTTTGATGTCACTGTGATCTTTTGTGCTCTTAGCCAGAGACCCCACACTGGCCAGGAAACATTCCTTCCATTCTAAAAAAAAAAAAAAAAAAAAAAAAATCATAGCCTAGAAATATACTGCCTTTCTTTACAGATAAAGCTGGGTATTAATGGAGGAAGTCAATTCAGAGCATACCAATAGCACGATCCCATGTTTTGTAGCCCTTTCCTTGCCATTTGACGACAATGGCGGGTCACTTTTGTTTGAACACATTAAGTGGTTTTCCTTAATCTTTTCTCTAAACCAACATTAAAGAGAATGAAGTAGAGTCTTGCAAATTCTTGAAGCAATAATATAACCAACTAAGAGAACAAGATCATGCTACAACTTCTGGGAAAACACGATCAGGATAGAGGGCTAACTTACTTGACTCATTATATTTACCCCAAATCTTAGGGAAATTCCTTGGTTGCCCCTTTATAGCTTCTCTATCAGAAAAATACTATTCTGACAATTTATTATTACTTATAAGAAATGGCACAAAGATAATATTTTTTAAATTTTTTTTTCAACGTTTATTTATTTTTGGGACAGAGAGAGACAGAGCATGAACGGGGGAGGGGCAGAGAGAGAGGGAGACACAGAATCAGAAACAGGCTCCAGGCTCTGAGCCATCAGCCCACAGCCTGATGCGGGGCTCGAACTCACAGACCGCGAGATCGTGACCTGGCTGAAGTCGGACGCTTAACCGACTGCGCCACCCAGGCGCCCCAAAGATAATATTTTTAATGCATCTTGGAAACAATTCCTCTCAAATGTGTTGTAACACATCAAAGTTTCTGATGCTAGGTCCTTACATGATGCAGTTTGAAATCTAAGAAAATGATTTAAACTTTATTGATTCAAGCCATCATTTTAAATTATTTAGTCTTAAGTATGCAGATCATTTCTTTAATTTCATATTTCACTCTACATGTGTACATGAGCACAGAACATTTATAGCGTAATTTTAAATGCACTGTGTTGTTTGATGCATGTGTATCTTCTCTCCCTCTCTCTACACTAGCTCCTTGTCAGCTATGGTCACCTGAAAGTGAACCCTCCATGTTCTCTGTAACCAAGATCTCTCCTCTGAGTTTGAAATTTGCATACCTAGTTCTGTAGTTTCACCTCCATTTGGATGTCTGCACAGAAAACTCAATTTCCTCATGTCCAAAATTGAACTCAAAAGTATGCATGAGTACACATATGCATACATACACAGATACTCCAAAAAAGGTACACTAAATTTTTTATGAGATTAAACACATGTAGGGTAATATGCCTTATGTATTAGAGGAAGCAAGTACAAGAGAGAATATAATGGGAGCACAAATGGGGAAAAGGTAAAAATTAAAATTAAATGCACAAGAGAGATGCCACTCATAGATGGGGAATGTCCGTGTATTTTAACATGAGTCTGAACTACTCAGCTTTACATACCTGAGATTTGGCCTGGTGAAGAGTCAGTAAATAATCTCAGTAAAATAGTTAGATGGCTGACATCACCTAGGACAACATGTATATCAATAGGGCTTTGTCATGGGTCCATAGCTGACATTGAAATTAAATTTGTGACCTCATGAGTTATGCAAGATAGTCTTGTCTTTGACAAAGTAACTGTTAAAAGTTCCCAGGTATTCTCTTGGTCTGTGTCCAGTGAAACCCAGAAATATATATGTGCTATTCTTCCAGAGAAAGTGTAGGTGAATTTTCAAGTAAGTTGAAATAATATCAGCAATTACCAAGTATGTGCTATTCACGGTAAACATCATGGTGTGGATGCAGGGACTGTGTGCTCACCAGTGAACATGTGTCCATGCTGTCTGCCTTCTATGAGCTCAGAAGGTGCCTAAATAAATCTTGAACTTTGAGGAATCCTTGTCTCTCTTAACCTGGCCTGCTCTCACTTTTGTTGAGAAAACTGAGGCAGGTGACATGCCAATCCTCCATTAAAAATATACCTAGAGCTCTCTGAAAGTTTAAAGAGATTTTCTTTCCATTGCATATAATTACACCATAAAGTTTTATTTTTCTTAGTTTCTTTTTTTTTCTTCTTCTTAGTTTCTTAATTCATATTAATGTGACCTATCTAAAGTACATTTAGGAGGCGCCTAGGTGGCTCAGTCAGTTAAAGTGTCAGACTCTTGATTTCAGCTCAGGTCATGATCTCACAGTTCATTGAGATCGAGCCCTGCAATGGGCTCTGCCCTGACAGTGCAGAGCCTGCTCTGGATTCTCTCTCTCTCCTTCTCTCTCTGCCCCTCCTGCGTGCACATGTTCTCTCTCTCTATCCCCCACCCCAAAATAAATAATCTTTAAAAAAATAAAAAATAGAATACATTTATAGGATCAAGTCATTGCTGTTATTATGCTCAGAGTGTCCTTTTAATGTTTTCTGTCTCAGTTGCTGCTTTCCTGTCAAACTTGGCTACTCTTTGGTCTGTGTGGAAGTAATATTATGAATAAGACAGCTAGTTTAAATTGACTTTTTTAAGGGGATTGGACAACTTGTTTATAGAATCCAAAGTTTCAAAATCAGTGAACCAGTTGTCCATCACTTGCTACACTGTCTGAAATCAAATGTTTCTATTATGTTCCTAACATCTGGAGACATTTGGAGAAACTTCTTTCAAACAATGATACACTGAGCCTATTAATACAGACTATATCTGCATGATAGAATAGCTTCCAACTGTCACTTAAAGTAATTAGCTGTTATTATTTCACGTGAAGTTGTGGTGAATGAGGAGGACTCACAAGATAAATAGCTTCCCATTCAAGAAACTTATAATGGTACTGCCACAAAAATAACAGAATATTAATGTTGTAGTGCCTACCTTATGCACCAAATTGTACTTAGAAAAATCAGACATACATGCTATAGATACATAAATAGATATGTACCTATATTTCTATAATGTATGTGTATATTAATCTGATTTTACTCATTTGACAACATAAATTAATATTTTACAATATCGCTAATTTTGGGGAATAGGACTTGTAAAAACTGAATGCTAATTTGATTTATAGATGCAGCATCATTTTAAACACATGGGTTGAATTGTGTCCACCCCTTCACCCACTAAAAAAAAAGGGGGGTCCATATTTTGAAGTCCTAACCCCCAGTACCTCAGACTGTGACCTTTTTTGGAAGCAGGGTTGTTGCAGATGTAATAAGTTAAGATGATGTCATATTGGAGTAAGGTGGGCTTCTAATCCAATAGGATAGTGTCTGTATAAAAAGAAAGCCATGTTCAGACAGATAGGCATGTACATAGGGAGAACACCATGGGAAGATGGGAGTTCTGTGGGCACATGCCAAGGAAATACCAAAAGGTAGGAGAGAGCCAGAACTATAAGACAATAAGTTTCTTTTGTTTAAGCAAGGGAGTTTGTGGTACTTTGTTACAGCAGCTCTAGAAAACTAATAGAACACACGTTTGTTTTCCAACTCTATTGATTTTGATAGTGATGGTGAGATGAATATTTACCTAAATGGTTATTCTCTCCAATTATTTTTTTTAATAAACTGTATTAAAGTTCACATATAACTTATGCACCCATTTAAGGATATAGTTTGAGTTTCAAAAAAAATGTATATACCATTTTGGCCAGTGTTTTAATCAAAATACAGAACTTTTTCACTAACCAACCAAGTCTACCCATGTTCCATGCTGTCATCCCTTCCCACCTCCTGATGCACATAACCTCTGATTCCTTGTTTTTCTTTTTTCATTTTTATTTTTAAATTTTAAGTCCAGTTAACAGTGTTATATTAGTTACAGGTGTACAATATAGCAATTCAATAATTCCATGCATCACCTGGTTCTCATAACCTATTGAACCCATCTGCCCACCCTGCTCTGGTTTCTTTATAAATTAAATTTGCACTTTCTAAAGACATGCACATGAAATTAGATAGTCTGTGTTTTTGTTTGTTGGCTGGGGGGGGGGGTGTCTGTGGCTTCTTTTAATAAACCTGTTCTTAAAATTCATCCATGTTGTTGTGTATATCAGTAGTTGCTTTTTATGGCTGAGTAATTTTTCATTATATGTGTATAATATAGTACGTTTATCTATTTATCAGTTGATACAGATTGTTTCCAGATTTTGGACATTAATAATAGGGTGCTAAGAATACTCATGTTCAAGATTTTATGTGGACATGTGCTTTCATTTTTCTTTTCTAAATAACTAGGAGTGGAATGGGTAGGTCATAGTATATTTTAAATGTTCAAAGAAACTGCTAAATTGTTACCCAAAGTGATTGGCTCTAGTAAAGTATGAGAATTCCAGTTGCTCCACATCCACACCAGTGGTTGCTCTTCTGGAAGACGTGTATCGCATAGTGGTATCACATAGTGGTTTTAATTTGCATTTCCCTGATGACTAATGGTGTTGGTCATCACATGTGCTTATTGGCCATTCCTTTATGTTCTTTTTTGAAGTATCTCTTCAAATTTTTCCCAATTTTCACTTGTGTCATTTGTCTTGTCATTATTGAATTGTAAAACACACACTGTATATATTTGATAATATATTAAATATTTATATTTATAATATTTATACTAGTCCTTTGTCAAATGAGTGCTTTGGGAATAATTTTCCCTAGGTTATGATTTTATTTAATTAGTTTCCTTAATACTTTTCATTAATGAGCCAAGGTTTTCAATTTTGATGCAGTTAATTTTTAAAAATTTTTTAAGTAATCTCTATACCCACCATGGGCCTCAAACTCACGACCTAAGATCAACAGCCAGTTGCATGCTCTACTGGATGAGTCAGTCAGGTGCCCTAAAGCAGTTTATTTTTTATTTTATGATTTGTACTTTTTGTATTCTATCTAAAGGTCACAAAAATATCTCAGGATCACTTCCCCCCCCCCTTTTTTTTTTTGGACAAATGTTAATTTTAGTTTTTATGTTGAGAGCCAACCTATTAGGCATTTTTTTCTTGGTATGGTATAATGAGTTGATTTAGTTTACCCCTTTTAGGTATCTAACTCTTCAAGCACCTTACCCCATTTGTTAAAGAAATTATCCTTTTCCAATTGAAATAGATGGGCACATTTGTTGAAAATGAATTGATTACATATGTGTGGGTGTGTCTCTGGACTGTGTATTCTCTTGTACTGATCTATGTGTCTATTTTATGCCAATACTGCACTGTCATATTACTCGAGATTTATACTAGCTCTTGAATTAGGAGAGATATTTGATATTTTCCCCCTTGTTTTGCATAATTGTCTTGACTATTCTAGTCTTTTATGATTCCATATAATTTTACAACAAGCTTGTGCATTTCTACAATTAGACTGCTGGTATTTTTATTACAGTTGTGTTGAATCTGTAGATGAATTTAGGGAGCCTGGACATCTTAGCAGTATTGAATCTTCGTGTCCTATTTCTTGCCCATATTTTGTCAAAGTTATTTTGTATTTTTTAATGATCTTTATATTCCGATTGTTTGCTAGTTCATAGTAATACATTGGCTTTTTAATTTACTACAATCTTGGGTCACCTGGGTGGCTCATTCAGTTAAATGTCTGGCTCATTCAGTTAAATTTCTGGCAAGGTTGTGATCTCACAGTTCATGAGATGGAGCCCCACTTTGGGCTCCATGCTGACAGTGCAGAGCCTGCTTGGGCTTCTCTCTCTGCCCCTCCCCCACTCATGTGCACCCACTCTCTCAAAATAAATAAACTTAAAAAAACCCTTACTACATATCTTGTGACTGCTGAATTCATCAATTCTAATTATTTTTCTCTAGGCAGTTGTGTCATATGCAGATAGATTATACTATTTCTTGCCTTACTGTACCTGGTAACACCTCTGGTATAATAATGAAAAGAAATGGCAAGAATGGTCAATATTTGTTTCTTTCTGTGCTTAGTGAGAGTGCATATATTCCTTCACCAATAAGAACATTGTAGGTATAGACTGTTTCATAGATATCTTTTATCACTTTGAGAAATTTGTTATATTCCTGGTTTGCAAGAGCATCTTAATGATTTTAACCATTGATGGATACTGAATTCTGTCAACTTTTTTTCTATGTCTCCTGAAATGATTTTATGATATTTCTTTATTCTGCTTTCATAGTGACTTACTTTGGTTTTAAACTTTGCATTATTTATATAAAATCTTCCTGATTGTGATTTTTTTTTTAATATACTAGCTATTCAATTCTTGGTATTTTATTGAGAATATTTTGTCTGTATTTATGAGGGATGTTGGTCTGTGATCATCTTTTTTTTTTTTTAAGCTTATTTTGAGAGAGAGAGCATGAACACAAGTGAAGGAGGGGCAGAGAGAATAGGAGAGAGAGAATCCCAAGCAGTTACTATGTGACCCAGGATTCCGCTCCTACACTTACACCCAAGAGAAATGAAGACCTATTCCTACATACATGCTTATATACTCCACTGTTCATAACATTAATCCTAATAGCCCCAAAGCGAAAGCCGTCTCCACGTCCATCAACAAATGAATGGATAAGCAAAATGTGGTATATCCAAACAATGGCATATTACTTGGCAAAAATAAAAAAGAGGTAATGATCACATTACAATATGGGTGAGTTTGGAAAACCTTAAACTAAGTGAAGGAAGTCAGTCACAGGAACCACGTTTTGCATAATTCTATTTATATGCAAGGTCCAAAACAGGCCTACCCATAGAAGTAGGAGAATACCATGGCATGGACAGAGTGTGTAATTGTCAATGATTGCTACAGGTTTTTCTTCTGGAATGAAGAAAATATTCTAAAATTGATTATCCTGATAAGTGTGCAACTTTGAAAGTACTAAAAACCACTGAATTTTATAAATTTAAATAGATGAATTTTATGTTCTATGACTTTTATCTGTTTAGTTGTTAAACAAAAGATAGAATAACCAAAAAAATAATACCATTCTCACTGAAAAGAAAGGAGAAACCTTTGGGAAAGAGGAAGGATAATTTTCCCTCTGCAATGGGAAAAAAATAAAAGACTACATGCAGGTCCAGAGAAAATTTATGGCAATAAAAAATGTTTGGTGATAAATGAGGGAGACCAAGGGAGAAAATGCAATATTAAAGACATGAGGTTTAAAAAAAATTTTTTTTTAAAACATGAGGTTTAACCTCAAGTGATTAGCAGAATTTCATAGAGGTAGAATTGAATGCTTGAGAACTGAAGGTAGGAATTTGGTATAAGTGATAAAAGGAACACAACGTTGATAATTACAGAACAATGCATATTTAAAAACAACAAACAATGAGTCATAAAGAGGACCTGGCTGAGGTTGGAGGCATTGCTTTGATTCGAAGCCAATTTACTTTTGTAACTTTCTTTGTCAACAAATAGTGGTATCTGCAATAGCAGATAAAATACATTATGAAAGTAAGATACAATTAGAGACTTGTCAGCAGAAATTCTACTGAGTGAGGAATTTGTAGATTATGGCCACATTGAAATGGATGAACTCCATGTTGGAGTCTGTTTTTATAGTCATCCACTAGAAGATTTGGAGAACAAGGGGAGGAAAGAGAACCATTGAATAGATGCTATATTAGTTGGTTAGAGCTGCCATAACAAAATATCACACACTGGATGGCTTAAAAAAAAAACAGAAAGTTTTGGGGTCTAGAAGTCCAAAACTAAGATGCTGGCAGGGCCACGCTCCCTCGGAACACTCCAACGGAGAATCCTTTCTGGACTCCTCCTAGCTTCTTGTGGTGGCCGGCAGTCAGTCCTTGGTGCTCCTTGGCTTGTAAATGTATGATGGTAACCTCTGTCTCCATCATCACAGGGTCATCTTTTCTTGTGCCTCTGACTCTTCTTATAAGGACACCAAGATAAGGATTTAAGGCCCATCCTAATCCAGTGTAACCTCATCTTCCCTGGATTACAATTGGAAAGATCCTATTTCCAAATAAGGTCACATTCTCAGGTAGTAAGGATTAGGATTTGAATATATTTGCGGGGTGACACAATTCAACCTGAAATAGATGCAAGAAAAGTGGGAAATCTAAGTTAGATTTATGGAGCAGAAAGGAAAGAAATAGGTAAATGAGAGAAGAGAGAATTGTGTTTCATTTTATGTAATCAAAGGAGAAACCTAAGTCAAATATCTAGGGTAAACGTTTTACATTAGGTGTTTAGGGAAGCTTATATTGACTCTCCAGCTTATGCCATCTGACCTTGGGAAGGTTCTTTCTGTGGTGATGATATTTTTTTTCCTTTTACACATCAGTCACATTTTCTTTTTTCTTTTTTTTTTTTTAATTTTTAAAATGTCATTGTTCAGTGTGACTGTCTCCACGATTAAATGCCAGTACTCTTCCTCTGAATATTAAGTGTTTGTAGGTGGCTTCTTGGCTGTGACCATTTTGTTCTGTTACAGTTCTTTATGCTAATTGCATAGATAATTAAAGAGCTAGTGCAGCTGTTATGTTCACCAAAGAAGTATGACTCTTTGCCTGCTTCAGAGAAGAGGAGGACTTGATCTGTGATTATAGATGCACAAAAACAACCCAGGATAATTTAATTCCATACCTTTATTAAAGTATTGTTTAGATTTTGCTCTGAAACTATGGATCTATCTACATTCCCAATATTGTTTCCTTCAGACCATCCGCAGATGTGATAAATAATGTTAGACTAGTGTTCTCAATATTTCTGGCATGGTCTTTATGTTGTAAATATCTGTAGGCAGAGATGGAATGTACTGATAAAAGTGGGGATGTATTTCTCAGGTCTTTCCTCTCTGTCTTAACCCGCCATATATTCAACTGAAAGGCTAAATGACTCCAGAGTAGCAGTGAGGAAGCCAATAGCTATCCTATGTATTTGGCAAACATTCATTTGGTTTCTATTCTATCAATTCTCCCTCTAATTTAACATACCAAGTTCAACCAACACTCAGTACCAACACACTTATTAGCCAGGCTTACTTTTGTGATCAGTAATGTTTCAGGGCTTTTATTCCATCTTCACCAATTTAATTTTCTCAAACCTGTTTAGATATCTGGGCTCAGAGATTAGTTTTAAAAAAGAGTAAGGGGCTCCTGGGTGTTGCATTCCCTTAGGAGACCAACTCTTGATCTCGGCTCACGTTGTGATTTCACAGTTCGTGGGTTCAAGCGCTTCATTGGGCTCTGAACTGATGGGTGTGAAGCCTGCTTGGGATTGTGTCTCTCCTCTCTGCTCCTCCTCTGCTTGTGCTCTCTCTTCCAAAATAAATAAGCTTAATTTTTTTTAAATAAATTTTAAAATAGTAAAAGTTTTAAGATACCATAAAATTGCATGATTTTTTTAAGGGAGGGAATAAATTGACACAGGAAAATACCTAGACAAATCAAAGCCTTAGGATATATACTGTTTAAGATTATACCTGATTAATTGATTAATAAGGAACTTGGACGTTACCAAGAGGAGATCCTAAGGGTTTTTTTTTGGGGGGGGGGAATGAGGGGAAATGCTAATGATCAAAACAATAGGCTATCCACATCTAAATTCAAAAATTTTTGTTAATGTTTAATTTAGAATAAAGTTATAAAAGAAGCCTGAATTCAACATCTTTTAAACATGATGGTTTTTAGACTATGTACTGATTTTTCTCCTAGAGAAATTTATCAGCAAACTAGGAGGCAGATTACTGATGAAAATTCAAAATGATTACCAAAAAGTGCCATTGTGGGCTGATTGTGAGGCATATAGTATAAGAGGACAGTAGCATGCACTTTGAAGCCAAAGTGCTTGAATTTGAATGCCTACTGCACCACACTGTAACTGTGTAACCTTTGACAAGCAACTTAATCATCTCTTAGTTCTTACATCTGTTAAATGGGTATGACTTAGTACCTATCTCCTTCAGGGTATTACGAAGATTAAATGAGTCATTACATGTAAAGAATTCACAGTGGTTTAAGTGCCTTGAAATCGTTACTCTTTATTAGATTATTTTGGCATTATCAATATTGTACCCAGTAAAACTTAAGTATTTTAAGACCAGTTTCCAGCTTTCAATATGAAGAAAGCATGTGATCTAGCCATTTGAGATGGTGTAGAATAATCTGGCTGCACAGTCTTAAAAAGAATTTTGTCTCCAGATTCCTTGGCACCAATGCATGCAAATGGGGAAGAAAATACATTAATTCATCATATGACTTCACTCATGTGAGGAATTTAGGATACAAAACAGATGAACATATGGGAAGGGAAGCAAAAATAATATAAAAACAGAGAGGAGGACAAAACATAAGAGATTCTTAAATACAGAGAAGAAACTGAGAGTTGCTGGAGTGGTTGTGGGAGAGGGGATGGGCTAAATGGGTAAGGGGCATTCAGGAAGACACTTGTTGGGATGAGCATTGGGTGTTATACATAGGGGACAAATCAGTGGATTCTACTCCTGAAATCATTGTCGCACTATACACTAACTTGGATGTAAATTTTAAAATAAATAATTATTTTAAAAAACTATTTAAGGGGCCCCTGGGTGGCTCAGTCAGTTAAGCATCCAACTTCGGCTCAGGTCACGATCTCACGGTCTGTGAGTTCGAGCCCTGCGTTGGGCTCTGTGCTGACAGCTCAGAGCTTGGAGCCTGCTTCGGATTCTGTGTCTCCCTTTCTCTCTCTCTGTTCTTCCCCCGTTCATGCTCTGTCTCTCTCTGTCTCAAAAATAAATAAACATTTTTAAAAAATAAAAAAATAAAAAATAAAAAAATAAAAAAACTATTTAAAAAAAGAAAATACATTAATTCACAGGGTTTTTTTTAAATCCAATTGGTACAAAACCTTATATAAATGATGTGAAAAATAATTTAGGTTTAAGAATACCTAAGTATGAGACAAAAGGGCTTGCCCTAATTTTTCCCTTTACCTTAGGCAAGTCACAGTTTTTTAGGTTTTCTACTGATTCCTTCCACTATTGAGTGATGAATCTGCCAATAGTGAAGACAAATGCTGAGAATTCAAAATGGCGCCTTTGTGAGGGAGAGGGAAATAATTTTACCAGATGGAAGGTTGATTACAATTAATACCTTATATCTTGAGAGCTCTGCTGTTTTAAAGGATTAGTTGAACCAGAGCCAGGATTCTCCCAGTAAAGTGAAAACTGAAATTGCCAAATAATCCATTTAAGATTCAGCATGCCAGTTAATTAACAGGCGAAATATTACTCTATTTTCTATTCTTGTTGACCCTGATTATGAAGAGAAAGTAGGGTGGTTGCCTCACAGTGGGGTCAAAGTGAATATGAGTTGGGTATGGAATTCAAGAGATTCCCTGAGGGACTTCTTTGTACTTCTGTGTCTAATAATAAACATTGATGGAATATATAGCAACCTAAGGCAGACAGGATCTTTAAGGACTCACATCTTTTAGGAATAAAGATGAAAAACCATGATCAGCTATAAGCAAAGGAAAAATTGGGTAATGGAAGAAGGGAGTTAAAAATACCTATGTTGTGACCAGCAATAAAACATCAAGATGTTAGATTTAAGCTTTTTTTTTTCTTGCTGGCTTTGTCATATATTCATTTGTATTACCCAATTTATGGCCTCTATCTTCTCTTGAAGTACTATTTTCTATAGTGTGTGTTCATGGTCCTTAACCTTAAAATTTAATATTAAGATTACAGAACATCAAAAAAAAAAAAAAAAGAATTCTGACTAAAAGAGAAGAATAACACGGAGTAATAAAGGAATATTGGGAGTTTAAGGTTTCATATTGGGAGTAGAAAGTGAGGGTGTCTTATTTATATCAGAGATAACCACATGAGGTTAGGTGAAAGCAGGATTTTGTTGCCATTTTCACTGTTTGAAAGTTAACTATGATATGTATAGATGTTGACTTGTCAAAGGGGCAGAATGTGCCACATTGTGTCAAATCAACATGCTCCAGACCCTGATTTACACTTGCTTCTGTATCACAGAGGGGAAGCCTCAAAATTAGATTTTTTAAGACTCCACTGCCAGCAGAGTTCTGAGTTAAGTTTTGCCAATATGAAGCATCTATATCAGATTTGAAAGGCAGAAGAGGAATAGAAGCTGTGCTTACCCAGCAGCATTAAAAAGAAACCCTTGGGAAATTGCAGGTGAGTTTGCAGAAGACTTAGAGTGAGCTCCTGTGAATCACTTGCTTTTGTCCTACAGACAGCTGAGGCCATCATCAGTGCCTTGCACAGATTCCTACACTTCCAGATTTCCTGAAAGTGCAGTGTTATTTCTCTTTTACTTTTCTAGTGCATTCACTGATTAATACTCTAATTTCTTATATTAAATCCCTTTCTGCTTGAGATGTTCGGGGTAGCCTCTGCCGTGCAGACTGATTTCTGATGGATAATCATGGATCCAGATCTCATGCCGAGCAAGAAACATTTGGAGAGTTAGGAATGAAAGTCATTAAGTCAAAATCATGCTTGAAAATTCCTTGGGGATGTGACACATTAGGGGCTTAAAAAATTAAAGGGTCCAACACATGATTTGTTTTCTAAGCATGGGAGTAGGTTGCTGTTCTCTAACACCAAACGAAGTGATTGGCTGGCTTTTAGAAGCCATGTTGTATGAAAAGCACATAAATTTAAACACTAGAATCACACTCAAACAGCTACATACTTTGAGAGGCATGCCTGCCCTGGGACCAGTCAAAGTAACAGTATATTCATGCTTCTCACCTTATTTTTCCTTTAGGATAAGAATTTGTCACTTTATCCTCCTAAAAACATAAAATTGAATGTCCCTAAATTAAATGTGTATATAATTTGTATACCTGAATTTCCATCTGTTAATTGCCCTTTTGTTTCCTTGAATTCTACTTATCAATATGAACATATTAGAGATCTTAAATAATTCAAGTTTTCTCGGGAAATTTTTGTGTGTGACCTAAACTTGTCTGTTATCCTCACCTTCATGATGTAATTCAGGTAACAGAAAATTCAACACTGCCATAAGTAAGTGTCTAGTAGAAATACATCTAATATATAGATCTTGAGTTCTTGGTGAGTAATCAATTTTTGTAAACCACAGCAAAATACCCTAATGTGAAAACCCTAGATCACTAATGTGCTTCTGTTTGAGTTTGGGAGTTGAGTTTCTACCTAGCCTATGTCAACAACTATGAAAGGTCTCACAATTTACACTCCTTGCAAACTAGTAAGTTAGTCTGCTTCAAAGATATTGTGAGAAAACACAAGACTCCTGTGTCAGAGATTTGCATGCTATTTGCTGTGAGTTATAATCTATCAGAATATTTGCATTAGTTTCCTTTGCCCCAAGTTCTGTAGGGCCAACAAATGGGACTTTATAGATGTCTGCACAGTGAGTTGCATTTCAGAAGAACATCCCTGAGATAAGAGAATCTCCGCCATTTTATAATGGGCAATTAGCATGCCTTCCCTTTGATCTGGAGGGAAATACTGTGTTAATTATAGGACAGGAAGTGAACCTGCCCTTTGTTCCAGAGACATTAACTCTATCTTCCAAGATTGTTCATTATACAAACATCCTTGAAAAGAGTCTAGAGCAAAGGTACTTAGAGGCTCTGTTAATAATATGTGCAGAACTACATGAGACCCTTGGAGAATTGAGTCTTAACAGATTGCCTATGCAGTCTGAGGTTGATCTCTTCTTTGTGACTTATTTTCTACCCTTGGGCTATGTGCTATCAATATATTGCCTCCTGGAATAGTGTAATTATGTTTAACCAAGGACCTATAAGAGAAGGTACCTCATTGTTTTCAATAACGTGAACTCTCATAAATAAATACAGTAAGGGAGCAGTAGCTCTGACATTCATGTCCCTGATGCAAAGCCAACGTGGAGGAGAAGAAAGAGCTCCATCAAATTCACTTTCTTTTTGTATGACATCTGGTTAGATATTCTTCATCAATTTATAACAGATGTGCCTGAGAGAACCTACCCTTCTGTTCTCTTCCTGCCCTTACCTTTGAAGCATTCAGTCTAGGTCCCCTTTCACTTGACTTCTCTTGGGGCTGATTCCTTGAGTGCACACATCCAGAATACCTCCTATGCTCACTTCTTAGGAATCAGGATTAAGACTCCATTCAATTGGTCTTTCTTGGATTTTTGTCTTCATAGAGCACACATGCATGCCCCTTCCTGCCCTTTCCACTTAGAAATTCTGTGTAAGACTCCCTTCCGTTGGCTTTCTCTCAGGGCTAATTCCTGAGTGCACACATGGAAGCCTCTTCCCACCGTTTTCCCTTAGGAATTTTTCTTAGGAATCCTTAGGACTCAGTTTCACTTGGCCTTCTCTTGAGACTGAATCACTCAGTGCACAAATAGGACACTTCTCATCCTTACTTCTTAGTCACCTAAGTTAGGACCAAGTGAAAGCACTTGGCCTTTTCTTGGGCCTTTTTCCTGAGGGCACACATGCTGGAATTGTCCTTCCCCTTTGTGAAGGAAAGACCTATGTAATCCAGCATAGACTTTCACTTGGCCTTCTTTCAAGTCTGATTCCTGAATGCAAACATTCAGGTGCCTTTCCCTCCTTCCATCTTAGGGATCCTGCAGTGGATGCCCCATCGCCATGCCTTCTCTGGTCTATGGTTCCTTGAATGCACGTAAGTGGGCCACTTCCTGTATGTTCCTCTTAGGAAACCAGCAAAGGACTCCCTCTCACTTAGCCCTCACTTGAGACTTATTCCCTGAAAGCATCTATGTAGAATCCATCCTAACTTTCTTCTTAGGAACCCTGTGTAGGACTCTTTCACTTGGCCTTCTCTAGAGCCTGATTCAAGGAGTGCACATATGTTGCTGACTCTCCTCTCCATGGCATACATGTTAAGACAGAACCTGGAGTGCAATCAGTGCCTTCTTGTTTTGCCATACATGAGAATTATTTAGATGGTATATCTTGGTGGCTCTTTGCATAGGGTGGAGCCCCAGTGCCCCCTCTTTTTTTCTTGTATTCCTGATATTTGTTAGCATTTGTGATAAAACTTTTTTCATTCCAAAAATCAGCTTATTTTATCCTTGAGGGCTTGGAGCTCAGACTGTGGGGAGCCTATTATTTAAATGTAGCACCCATTGGGATCTCATCCTGAAATCTGAGATCTAGATCTCCCTTGCTTGGTTAATACTTGCCTAGTTCCTCTCTCTGCCTTAGGAATATTTCCAAAATACAATGCAAAACTCAAATTCTAGATCCCAAATCTTGATTCTACATGATTTACAACATCTACTAATGCCATGTCTCAGAGGTCAGAAACAAGGAATAGTTTATTATAATAAATCACTGCAGTCTCTTGAGAATCTATGGGCTAGTGAGTAAGATGGTTTGGTGTTATGGGGACAAAGAATCTCCTGCTCAAAGTCAAGGATTAACAACCTGGTCTAGAAGGCAGAGCGTGCAACCTAGGGCATAAGCATCAGAGTTGAAGGAGCCCCTGTGAGTCAGCCTTTTCTTCAGATACACTGAGCACAAATAGAACACCTTGTAATCACTATGAAAAACATAAGAAGTTTGAGGAAAATGGAAAGCAGGATATGAAGGAAATGAAATGAAAACTGACCTTGGCCAGATTTATTCCAAGAGACCATTGGCTCACCACTCTTCTATCACGTGGCCCTGGCAGCCTTGCGAGATAATCAAAAGAAAAAGGATTGGCATGAAACCATGCCTTCAGCTTTCAGGGTATAAACCATGCTCTTTGTGAACTCGAATTTTCTTGTTTCAGGGCATTTTTAACCTTTTTTTTTCTCTTCTACAACGGATATTTTTGGAGCAAATGGATAGCTTATTTTGACAGGAAATGGGATCATTACCTTGCCAGCTTATGGCAGTGTTCAAGGTCAGTTTTTTTCTGAGTAAAGAAAAGTCCTCCCCTACAGATATGTGAGTCACCTGCTTCAGAGGACTCAGAAGTTATGGAGGAATGAAAGCCAGGCCGAATAGACACACAATTGTGCACGTGCACAGCTATGATAAAATGTGATAAAATGTGGGTATATTGTAGGATGATCAATTTCATTCTCCCCATAACAGGCAGCCATAAAATTTTTCCAATTCTAACTGTAACTGACAAAGCCCTCTTCACATGCTTAGGGTGCAAGTAAGTTCACAATGGTTTTAATAAAGTCAGTATTTCTTTGAGGTCCCATATCTGCATTGCAAGACTACTCACCTCTCCTCCCATAGGCTCATCACCAACATCATCCCACTCCTGGTAGATGAGTCAGAGATCACTTTCTGGAATATTGTATTCTGTGGGAACATGTCTGGAGTTGAAACCCAACTAGAAGTTGAGCATTTCCATATCCACCACTGGAAGCAGGTGACCGGTAGCTCACTGTGAAGCCAGAGATTAACTGCCATGCAAAGAAATCCAGAAAGGCTGTTCCCAAACCTCTATTGCTCGCCAAGGTGACTCACTGTAGCATCACCCAGAGAGCCAAATTTGACTCCACCCTGCCCCTACCTCACAGTGTCACCTTCCATGTGATTTCAACAGTCCCACATCATTCCTGATTACTGATACATTAATACCTTTGCAGGCACAGGTTTTCTCTTGGTTTCTGTTCCTGTTGTCATCTGGGGGCTGAGAGGTGAGAAGGGTAGGAGAGAGTAGAGATAAAATGCCCTCTCTGCTCTCATTGTCACTGTCAGCTGTGGCTGCCACAGAGCACCATGGGTCATTGTAAACTATGGTACAGACTACATTATAACCTGTTCTTTTACCATTAATATGCAGCCATTAATCTCCAAGCCATCCCATGGTATTGGACTTATTTAGTCATGGGAAGTTTTCAGGTCCAGCCAATGATGCTTATAACCCCACGCATCAGAGACAGTGGGTGGTTGTTTACCAAACCCATTTCCTTTTATTCATGTGTACCTTTTCCAACCTCCCTTGCAACAGATGGGGCCATGTGGATGGAAATGATGGACACCATTTCCAGGTCCAACACAATAAAATGTCTCTTGAACTATCCTCCACTCTGTTCTGACAGACAGAAAAAGGAATACCAGCAGGAGATCTTGAGGTCCTATGAAATACTAGTGCTACGGAGGGAGGAGCCTGATTTCTGCGTCCTTCCGTTGAATGCCATCCATCAAACACCCACGTTAAACTGTTGCAAGAGGCAGCACTACATTTGAGTTCTGTTAAGCCGCTAAGATTTGGGGGTTGATAGTTACAGTGGTTACCTTTCCTAGTCTAATACCTCCTGATAGTTTAAGTTCTCATTTAGACCTTAGTTATCATTCCAAATTCCTTCCTACTGCTCTCTTACCTGGTTTATTTATGAAATGTTTTCAAAGAATGTGGGATCACAAAATAGACAGTAGTCATATCCCATATAGATCTTTTTTTCTGAAGAATATTTGGCCCCTTTGCTAATTTGTTTTTTTCTGACTGACTGCCTCTTCCTTCAAAAATTATGGAAACTGGGGGGCACCTGGGTGGCTCAGTCAGTTAAGCATCCGATTCTTAATCTCAGCTGAGGTCTTGATTTCAGGGTCATGAGTTCAAGCCCCGCATTGGGCTCCACACTGGGTGTGAAGCCTACTGAAAAAAAAAAGGTGTATGGGAGCTGGAATTCTCACAGCCTCTGTGGCTGAATAGATCATCAATTACTTAGCAAAAGTAAAGGAAATTATCTCTGAAAGATTTTACTTTAAACTCCAAAACTTACTTCATTGAAAGTTCTGTGATAAATAATGCCACAATAAAACACATAAAGTACCATGAAAGAATGTTGATAAAAAGATTCACAGAGTCGGTAGATAGTGACATTATCAGACATATTGGCATTTTTTTTTAAGTTTTGTTTTGAGAAAGAGAATGCCAGTAAGGAAGGGACAGAGAGAGAGAGAGAGAGAGAGAGAGAGAGAGAGAATGAGAGAGAGGCTCTGTCAGTGCAGAGCCTAACAGTGGGGCTCAAACCTACAAACCTGAAGATCATGACCAGAGCCAAAGTTGAACGTTTAACCTACTGAGCCACCCAGGCATCCCTGGAATTATTTTTAAAGAAAGAAAAGGGGTTTCTTTTTTTTATTATGACTATAATAAATTATACTATTTTTCAGTAAATAATTATCTACCTCCCATATCTCCTAGAGAGGAGTATGCCGGCTTCTCCCCAGCCCACTGATGTTTAACTTCCCCACATGACTTGCTTTGGCCAATAGAAAATGGTTTGAAGTGACAGTTTGCCAGTTCCAAACCTAGGCATTGTGTGTCTCCTCCCACCCTTCTGGAAAATTTAGATTTCTGCCATGGGAAGAATAATGCCCCAGGTAGCCAGCCACTGCCCTTTGAGCCTGTGTTTCAGAATGAGACACATGGGAATACCTGAACTTTTTTTTTCTAGCTTTAAGCTGTAATCAACGTATAACAGTGTATGTGTGCAATGTGTTGATTTGATATATTTATATATTGGAAAATGATTACCACCATAGCATTAGCTGGCGCACTCTTTCATCACATAAGTACCAGTTCATTTTTTTGTGGTGAGAACATTTAAGATCTACTGTCTTAGCAACCTTCAAATATGTAATACAGTATTAGCTCTAACCACCATGCTGTGCATTAGATCCCCAGAACTTTTAATCTTTTAACTGAAAATTTTTACCCTTTCACCAACATCTCCCCATTACTCCTCAGCCCTCAAATCCCTGGTAAACACCAATCTATTCTGTTTTTCTGAGTTTGGATTTTTTAGTTTCCACATACAGGTGAGATCATACAGTATTTGTCTTTCTCTGACTCATTTCATGTAGCATAATGCCTTCAAGTTTCATCGAACTTGTTGGAAATGACAGGATTTCCTTCTTTTTTGTGACTGAATAATATTCCATTGCATATATACTACATCTTCTTTATCTGTTCATCCATTGATGGATGGGTTGTTTCCATATCGTGGCTATTGTGACTAATACTGCAATGGATATAAGAGTGCAGATAGCTTTATAAGGTTCTGATTTCCATTCCTTTGGATAATTACCTAGAAGTGGGATTGCTAGATCATATGGTAGTTCTTTTTTTTTAAGTTTTTTTTTTTTTGGTTTGTTTGGTTTTTTGGGGGGTTTTTTGTGTTTTTTTTTAGAGAAAGAGAGAATGAGCAGGGTAGGGGCAGAGAGAGAAGGGAGAGAGAATCCCAAGTAGGCTCCTCACTGTCAGCACAGAGCCCAGTGTGAGGCTTGAACTCAGGGACTGTGAGATCATGAGAACTTTCTTGTTTGTTTCAAATTTTTATTTAAATTCTAGTTAGTTAACATACAGTGCACTATTGGTTTCAGGAGTAGAATTCAGTGATTCATCACTTACATACAATACCCAGTGTGCATTACAAGTGCCCTCTTTAATACCCATCACCCATCTAACCCATCCTCCATCCACCTTTCTCCATCAACCCTCAGTTTGTTCTCTATCTTTAAGAGTCTCTTATGGTTTGTTTCTCTCTCTCTCTCTTTTTTTTTTCCTTCGCATAAGTTCATCTGTTTTGTTAAATTCCACATAGGAGTGAAACCTCATGTATTTATCTTTCTCTGAGTTATTTCACTTATCATAATACAGTCTAGCTCCATCCACGTCATTGCAAATGGCAAGAGTTCATTCCTTTTTATGGCTGGATAATATTACATTGTGTATATATACCACATCTTCTTTATTTATTCATCTCAATAGACATTCTTTCCATGGTTTGGCTATTGTTGATTGTTTTTTTTTTTAATTTGAGATGTAATTGACATGTATTTATTATTTATTTTTTTTAACATTTTTAAAGTTTATTTAGTTAGAGGGAGCAAGAGCTCGAGTGGGTTAGGGGCAGAGAGAGAGGGAGAGGGAATTCTTAGCAGGCTCTGCACTGTCAGTGCAGACCCCAATGTGGGGCTCAAACTTATGAACTGTGAGATCATGACCTGAGCCAAGATCAAGAGTCAGACACCCAACTGACTGAGCCACCCAGATGCCCCATATGTTTCTTATTTCTTAATCTAGACATTTATCTCTTATAAACTTCCCTCTAGAACCGCTTTTGTAACATCCCATAAATTTTGATATGTGGTGGTTTCATTTTCATTTGTCTCAACATATTTTTTAATTTCCTTTTTTATTTCTTCTTTGACCTGTTGGTTGTTCAAGGGCATGTTGTTTAATCTCCCCATGTTTGTGCTTTATCCAGCTTTCCTCCTCTTAGTGATTTATATTTTTATAACACTGTTGTCAGAAAAGATACTCTGTACAATTGAAATCTTCTTAAATTTGCTAAGACTTGGGGCACCTGGGTGGCTCAGTCAGTTGAATGTCTGATTGTTGATTTTGGCTCAGATCATGATCCCAGAGCCATCGGATTGAGCCCCACTTCAGGCTCCACACTGACTGTGAAGCCTGCTTAACATTCTCTCTCTCTCCCCCTGCCCCCTCCCCTTGTGTGCTCTATCTTAAAAAAGAAAAAAAAAATTGCTAAGACTTGTTTTGTGACATATCATATGATCTATCCTAGAGATAATCTGTGTGTGCTTGAGAAGAATGTGTATTCTGCTGATGTTGGATGGAATGTTCCGAATATGTCTGTTAATTCCATTTGATCTAAAGTATGATTCAAGTTTCCTTGTTGATTTTCTGTCTGGATGATTTACCCATTGCTAAAAGTGGGGCATTAAAGTCCCCTACTATTATTGGATTATTGTCTATTTCTCCCTTCAAATTTGTTAGTATTTGTGTAATATATTTAAGTGCTCCAAAGTTGGGTGCATATATGCTTATGATTATACCTTTTTGAGGAATTGACCCCCTTATATAATGACTACTTTTGTTTGCTAACTATTTTTGGCTTAAAGTCTATTTTGTATGATAGAATTATGGTTACCTTGCTTTCTTTTAGTTGCTACTTGCACAGAATGTATTTTAATATCCCTATACTTTGAGCCTATGTGTGTCCTTAATGCTGACGTACGTCTCTTGTCAGTAGTGTGTAGCTGGGTCTTGTTTTATTGTTTTGGGGAGTTTGAGTTTCTTCGTTTTGATTTTTTTTGTTTGCTTGTTTTTGTTTGTTTGTTTTTGTCCATCTGATTGCTTTTTTGGGCTTCCCTTATATGAGAGATTTTTTTTTTCCTTGCCACTTTTAAAATTCTCTTTGGCTTTAGACAGTCTTATTATTGTATCTTAGAGGAGATCACTTTAGATAGAATTTTGAGATGACTTACTAGCTTCATGAACTTGGATGTCCAAATCTCTCCCCAGATTTGGGAGTTTCTAAGCCATTATTTCTTAAAAGAAACTTTCTAGCCCTTTATCTCTCTCTTCTGGGACTGCAACCAGTGCATTCATTATTTCTTTTGCTGGTGTCCCACAAGTTCCTTAGGCTTTCATCATTTCTTTTCATTGTTTTTCCTATTTTCATCTCTGATTGGGTAATTCAATTGATCTGTCTTTGTAACTTGCTGATTCTCTCTTCTGCTTGTTTAACTCTGCTGTTGAAGCTCTACATTGAATTCTTCAATCATTATATTCTTCAGCTCCAAAATTTGTTTGGTTGTTTTTTGTTTTCTATTTTTTTGTGTAACTTCTCATTCTATTCTTGTATTGTTTTCTGATATCAATAAACTGTCCATTTTCTCTTGTAGCTCTCTGAGCATCCATAGAACAATTATTTTGAGTTCTTTTATTGGATAATTCCTGAATCTCCATTTATTTGGAGCTAATTGCTGGAGGTTTGCTGTATTCCTTTGGAGACCTATTTCCCATTGTGATTCTTCATAATCTCTGTAGCCTTGGGGTGATGCCTGCACATTTGAAGAAACAGTCACCTCTTCCAGGCTTGAGGGACTAATTTCAGCAAGAGAAGCCTTTCACCTGTGCATAAGAACATAATGGCTTGTGGTATGACCTTGAGGTTAGTGGTATAGGGTGCCAAGTGTGGAGACGCCTGGTGACACCAGGTCACAGAGGGCGTGAGGCCTCTTCAGCTCAGGTCACTGCAGTTCATACCTTTGACAACTCTGTGGTCCTTGGTGAGCACTGTTAGAGGATTACAATGGCTACTAGGGCTGTTGGGGTCCTAATATGTGTCTCAGGTCTGGTATCTAGGGACCAGGGCAGGCGGTGATGGTGGCCAGAGCCAATGGTTTGCACACATTCAGCTGTGGTGGTCATCTGCAGGTACCTATGTAGTGGCAGAAGCCAGTTGTAGATACGTTCATAGTGATAGGGGCCAGGGCAGGTAGCAAGGGCCATTGCCCACTATGGGCTCACTGACAGTTGTGAAGGCCCTAGCTGTTGGCGTGCTGTCCTGTGGATGCACAGTGTCCCCCTGGGTATACATACTGCCATGGAGTCTGTTAGAAAGGTTTGGCTGGGGGTGTGCAAGTGCACAGCTGGAGGGCCTAGCTCTACATGAGCACACTGATGTCAGCCAGTGATAAAGGAACACCTGATTTTGGCCTACAAGCAACTGCCAGGGCCCTGGTTGTCCATGTGCTCTCTTGTGGATGTAGACTCTCCCCCAGGTATGCACACTAGATGCCAGTGACTGGCATCAGGCAGGTGATGTGCAGGTACACAGCTGGATGTGCTAGCCTTGAGCATGGGACCAATGCTGGGGTTCAGCCAGGGGGTTCTAGGCTGGTGTTTGCAGCCTCATAGCTGCAGAAGTCAGATCTGGCTGTAAGTGTGGCTCCCAAGCTTGTAGGGATGAGGCAGAGGGACTCAGGCAGTTGGCATCTTATACTTGCAGAGGTAGAGAGACAATGGATTTCTGCCAGTGCAGGTCCTGGAGTCTGGTGGGTGGGTGGGGGCAAGCAGGGAGGGACTCTGGAACCTGGCATCGGCAAATGTGAAAATCTACTGGGTGAGAGCTAGAGAGATTTTCAGGGATCTGCGATGGAAGACGGACCTTTGGCTTCATAAGTGGTGAATTCTGCAGAGTTTGATGAGCACGTTTGTGGAAATCATGATTGCTCCTATTATATGCTAACGACAGCCTCTGCTTGCCATCCCTGTTCCTAGCTGGATTCATAGTATCTCAGCTTTGCTGGCTTGGCTGCAGTGAAAACAAAGCAGGACCTTCACACAGTGTCCCAAGAAGCTGGCCAGTCACTCTGCTCTTTTCCTGCCCAGAGAAACTTTTTATAGCTGAGAAGTTCTTTCTTGGTGTTGAAAATGCCAGCTTGGGGGGTGGGATAATGTAGGCAAAATGAAGTCATCATCCTTCTTTTCTTGTGCAATTATTCTGGCCTTTTGGTTCCACCGTGTTGTTAAAACTGCCTAAGTTGACTCTAGAGATATTCCAGAGCCATAGTTGTCTGTGGATAGTGTCCAGTCATTAGTTTTTGTGGTGGGTTCTGAAAACTGGGTTCTCCTATGTTGCCATGTTTTCCCCCACGATCCTGGGAAGGCACAGCCTGAAGTACAGCTTTCTCTTAATCATACAAAGGCATTGTATTGGCTAGTGATGGGATTGATCATTTCATTATTCTTTAAGTGCGTTATATGTGTTATACATACTATTTTATATGTGTAACATTTGATTAAAAACATTCTTCTTTTTTCAGCAGCTAGATTATCCATACTCCTTCTTCAGTGCATAGGATGTGAGGCACATTAGGCTCAGGCCCTTGAGGAATAAAACAGGGTCAGCTACTATATGATCAAAAATAGTAGAGAGAAATACTGTATTTTTGTGTGCTAGGTCCCACTAAAGAAAGGATGAAATCAGTATAAAAGGCTGTAATTGATTCATACATTGTATGGCCTTGGAGAACTAGATTACCTGTGAAATCAGTGTGTGTTTGTTTTTCACTTCAGTACCAATTTGAGTATAATGCAGCTGTAAATGTAGAACAACAGCTCTTACTTTCATTGACATTCCAAATTAAATCTATAGTCCGACTTTCTATCAATTTCGCTGATTCATGAAAAGAAGTAATTTGGGAATATTTACCTTTCTTCTACTAATTAGAATTGTGCAGACCAACAGAAATTAAATGGGATAGGCAGGATGGAGAAAGGATCTGAGAGCAAATAATACAAGTAAGTGCAAAGTTAAGAGGTCAGTTCCAAGTTTGGGTCCAGGTGTTGTGGGATAAGAAGTTTATACAATTTTGAGATCCTTATGTAAGGATAATGATGCCAGATTATAAATACAAAATTAGGCAAAAAACTGAGTACATATTTGCAATGAGAGAAGGAAGGACTACAAATTTTGGTTGTCTTCAGAATTCAGATTCCTTTCTCTGAGAAACCTTAGGAAATTTTCTAGCAATGCCTTTATAAATTAGTTTCCTGTTTGCAACCTAGCTCCTTCTCTCTACCTAGAATACTCTGCAACTCCTCAGAAAGTTCCAGCATTCCCACAGGCCCATGCAACTGAGAGGTTCTGATGATGCTGAAGCATCATTTTGCTTCTTAGGGAGTTCACCTCTGATGAGTAATACACCAGATTACCTATTTATACCTCAAATGTTGTCCCTTGGCTATTTGTACCCTAGTAGCTGGCTTCCAATTCACCTCTCTGGGAGCTGACAGGGCTGGCATTTGCTACTCCCTCAGGGGCTACAGAGAACAAAGTGACTATTTTAAACAGACTTGTAGGCACTTCCCACAGCTCCTCCCTGTCTCAGCACAGAGCAAGCAGGTAATAAAGCCCAGCTCCCAAGTTCTCCTTGGAAGAAGTTAACCTGCACATTTAGCACCCCAGATTTTCTGCTGCTGAAGACTGTGGCTTCTTACTTGCCTGTCTCTGAGAGGAACAGGATGGGACCTGTGTCAGGTGCTGGAGGCTATGGAGAATACAAAGCAGAAGCCTGAATGAGCATGGGGGCAAGTGTTCCTCCTCACACCCTCACACCCTCACACCCTCAGTGTGGAGCAAATGGGTGATAAACTCAACCTCCAAGCTTTTCCATCAGGAGCAAAGAAGTTGGACCACACACGGAGCACCCCAACATTTCTTGCTACTACTCAAGGAACTGATTTCAGCCTTGCCTATCTCAGAGCATCAACGGGACGTGATGTACTCCAGAAGCCTGAGGGCTGCTATGAACAAGACCATGGCTTGGAATCACACAAAGGTTTGAAAAGCACCTACAGTTTCTGGTTGGGCTGATGCGTTAGTGTCTTCGCCTGTCCATGGCCAGTCTGTGAAGACTGGGAGAGGTGGCTATTAGGATGCACAAACCCTAACACAGAGTAAAGGAAAATAATGATACAGGAAAGTATGTTCCAAATAAGATAAATCAGCTCTAATGAAGTAGAGATATGTGAATTACCTGATAAAATTCAAAAGAACATAAAGATGCTCACTGAAGTCAGAGAAATGCATAAACAATGTGTGTGTATGCGTGCACAGCTTTTATCAAGGACTCTGAGTTTTAGATAAGATTAACAAACATTTTGCATTAGTATCTTCACAATCTCAGCAGTATAATATGTTCAGTAATAAGGAAGGTCAGACATTGATACTGTGGTAATTAAGAGCCAAGCCATGGTTTCTACTTGTAATTACTTATGTGATGATCACAACAACCCGAAGAGATGAATTCTATTGTCCCCATTTTACATATGAGGAAGCTAAGACCCAACGTTATTAATTTTTTCAGCATAACAAAACTAATAAGGTGTGTATGGGCTTAAGTACAACATTCTATTCTATCGCCCAGCTGCACCAACAGATGGGTATGATATTTGTGATGTGGTGATCCTCGGCTAAAAATGCATCTTCGTCCCCTGTGGAAAACCACTTACTTCACGTCTTATCACAGCAGTTTAAGAGCATGTGGCTGGAAGTATATTTGCTTTTGGATTTTCTGTTCATATGCTTTCTAGGAAAACTCCGCTAATGTACCAGAACACAGCTCTGTGTGCTTTGGTAGCGTTTTTTCTTTTGCAGTTGGAGTTTGTTTTTCATGAGTTCAGGAACCATGTCTTTTATTTCCCCTCAGTCTTCCAGAATCATGGCATGGTGCTAGGCTCATAAGAAGAGAATAACAAACTTTGGTTTATTCACTGATAGTTTTTTTTTATCCACAAACCACAACTGACAGTTATCTGTAACTTGCATTTCTTCAAAGACATTCAACAAACATTCATTCAAACAGGATTTATTGAGAGTCCCTTTTGTGATAGGGACACAACAAGAATAAAACATAGTTCTGTCATTGAGGAACTTCTGTAAAAATAGGAAGAGACATATGTAAACAAATTATGTAGTGATGTGATATAGAGCAAATGTTAGGATTCGATAAATGTGTGATAAGTAAGTGAGCTTCAGTGGGGGTGGAGAAATCTACTCCTGATTTTGGTAAGAAATATTGGACTCATACACTATTAGAACTGAAAGAAATTTTGGGGGATTATTTTGTCTAATCCCTAATTGAATAGGCGAGAACCTGGACTACTAGGATATTGAGTGGGATTTTCCCTGTTAGTCCAAACTTGATGGTGAAGAAAAACAGTTGGTTTAAAAAACAAAAAAGAAGATCTTATGAATCCAATTAATCTTAAAATGGCCTTTCTATGAGGACCATCTACTCAAAGGCATTTAGAGGGAACAGAATCAGATCTGCTACTAATCATGCACCCTCTCATCTCAGAATTAGCCAAGACCTAGAGATGGGAGTCTGGGAAAATAGGTTCTACTTACATAAATGGATTAGAAAATAGCTTAGGGCCAAAAGCCATCACCCTGGGGCAAAGGCGCCCAAGGTTAGATAGCCAGATATTGTAATGGGATCACAAGTAACTTGTTATATCACCTGCAGGAAATTACTTTCCATCTGGTACCAATACCACAAACTCCACTTGCTCTCCAGACCCTTTGCTTCTTACACACACGTTATTGATTACCGTCTGATTGTTTTCTCCACGTTCACGTGTGTAAGATCTTGTTTTCTTCATGTTCACCGCATGGATAATATAGCTCATGAGCTCAATAAATACGGAGACGAAAGGCCTGTGTGGGGTCTTGTCTCCTCTCGAACATTACTCTTTCTTGTTCGTTCTCCTGCTGGACGAGAGAGAACTCCAGGCTCATAGTTTGTGACATGGGAGGAAGGAGAGTCCTTATGCTTGATAGTTTTGAGAGAATGCAGAGTGCCTAAAGAGGCTCCTTCTTTTCCTCTCCAAAATACTCCTCCTAAGGGAATTTATTCTAAATTGTGGCTGAGTCTTCAAGAAGGGGAGACTGGGTTCTTTTTTCTTACTTTCTCAACTGGTTAAAGAGCTGACCTAGGCCGGCTGACTAGTGACTATGTCCCCGACATGGCCGCAGAAAGAAGTTCCTGCTCAAACCTCAGAACACGCCTCCTCCCCTTGAGTAACTTATGTTTTCTAAGAAAGCAGGCTACGGATTGATGCATTCTTCCAAAGTCTGAGGTGGGAGGAAGGGGAGTGTGAGAGGCATGGAAAGTGTGAGTAGAAGAGGGAGGGCTTCTCTCAGGTAGGGGCCAGAGGCAGGAGCCCTCAACCTTGTACAGGCTTAGAATGACCTGGGAGCATTTTACCCCTCCCCAAACCAATTAATCAGAGTCTCTGGGGATGGTGTTTGGTGCTAGGTATTTATATAGCACAGCAAGGCTGACAGCCAGTGGTTAATAGGTGACCAGTGAGAAACGTTCTGTATACACTGAGGCCAAACACGTTAGAGATCCTCAAACACAGTGGCTCTTAACACAGATTGCTGAGCCCCACCCCCAGAGTTTCTGATTCAGTAGGTCTGTGACCACCAGGCCCAACATTTGCATTTTTACCAAGTTCCAGGTGATGCTGCTAATTGCTGATCTGGGACCACACTTTGGCAGCCAGTCGGCTGAGTCCACGGCCCTTCCCCAGCCAATCGGTTAAGGCCATGATCCCTATAAAACCTTTGTACATTTGAACCTTGCTCTTCTTCTCCGGTATCTCACTGCTGCGTCTGTGCAGGTAGGAGATTGAGCTCGAGCTAGTTCGAATAAAGGCTCTTTGCTTTTGCATCGGACTCGGCTCCCTGGTGGTCTTTGGGGATCATGAATTCTGGGCATAACACTGGATGTAAGGGGGAGTGATCAGAGTTTTGGGAATAGTTTGACAGGAATTCTCTGCAAGATCATGGCATCGTGAATAGAAAGATTGATGCTACTTTCTGATCTAGACATTTCTGAAGATACGAGTTCCACTGAAGTGGTTTAGACCAGTAAGACTTCAGTGATTATGGGGGCACCTGGGTGGTTCAGGTGGTTGAGTGTCTCACTCTTGATTCCAGCTTAGGTCATGATCCCAGAGGTGTGGGACCAAGCCCTGTGTCAGGCTCTGCACTAAGCATGGAACCTGCTTAACATATTCTCTCTCTCTCTCTTCTCTTTCCCCCTCCTCCCTCCTTCTCTCTGCACCTCTCCCTCACTCATGCACTCCGTCTCTCTCTCTTTCCCTCTCTTTTTAAAAATAAAAGCCTTCAGAAACTGGTGTAGGAAGGCTTGGAAAAAATATGGAGCCTCTTCTTCCCATCCCAGTTTTTCACAGTTCTTGCAGAAGGGGGCAATGGTGGTTCCTGTAGCTCCGGGAGGAGCTCCAGTGTTTCTCAAACCACTGACGGGCTGAACATCGGGATGCTCAAGTCAGAGCAGGTATTGGAAGTATGAAGTATTGGCGGGAGACCAGAGGGAGATAATCCATTACTGCTGCTAGAGTGTTGCAGAGTCAAGCTGATGCCCACCACACACATAGCAGTAGCCGGAGGCAGAAATAGAACAAATTAAACTGAGACAGTGGCCTCCAACAGACAACGTCACGTATGAGTATTTCTATGCCCCTGATTTTCCTCCCTGTTCCCAAACCTACAGTAGCTACATGTGTAAGAACAATGTGGAAGAAATATCCAAGATTCCAACGCATACATTAAAAAAAGTACTATGTTGTAGCAAGTAGGAGTGAGAAGGGCAACAAACCACAACCTGTATCACTCCACTTCCCCGGACACAAACCCGATGCTAACTGTAAGATCTTTAAAATAATGTAGTATTAGAAACAAATAAGACAAAAACTGGGGTACCTGGGTGGCTTGGTCGGTTAAGCGGCCGACTTCAGCTCTGGTCATGATCTCACGGTTCGTGAGTTCGAGCCCCTCATCGGGCTCTGTGCTGACAGCTGGGAGCCTGCTTCAGATTCTGTGTCTCTCTCTCTCTACCCCTCTCCTGCTTGTTCTCTCTTTCTCTCAAAAATAAACATTAGAAAAATTTATAAATAGCACAAAAACTTAATATCCCGAAATAAAAGATTTACCAAGTTTTATAATGGACTGGAAAGGGGAAAACTTGATATTTCATAGTAAAAAGTAAAGACTTTCACATTTATAATTGAGCCAGATCACAGTGTACCCAGGTGGGAGGTGGGAGGCGTGGGAGCTTTCCACCCTGACAGAGAAATCTATTTATTACTGTTATTTAAAAATATGTGCTGATAATAAGTACATACAAACTTTTAGTAGAGTTTATTCTCTAGTATTTCTCTAGAGATATTGCACTCTCTGTACTTAGGGCAGTGTCTACCAAACCTCCTTCTTGTTAGACAATGGCCAATTGAGACTCCTCCCAAAAACGAAACTTCTTTTCCTAGGGAAAAGTTAAGTACAGCTGGTAAGCTGGGATGAAACGTGAATGTCAGGAACCCTTAGTAGCTGCCAAAGGACCTGTCCTTTGTAAGCTTTGGAAAAGGGAGCAAGTGATGACTGTCAATGTGTAGCATCCCCTGGTGGCCATCCACAGGGTCGGTATGGCAAGTCAGAAGGCTGCCATTAAACCTAAATAACTAAGAACCAAGGTGGTGGCTTCATTTGCCAAGTCATCTACCGATGGATACTTTTCGGTACTAGGGGAAAGCCATTGACTCCTGACTTCCAGAAAATACTTGGGGAGCGCTGCAAACGGGTAGTCTGAAACAAAGCCACGTGGGGGCTTCCTAAAGGCTCTTGGATGCAACTGATTATGATGATCTTGCTGGATAATTTGCTTGTTTCAAGTGCATGATTAATGGAATTATTATTCATAATTAGGAAATGCCCAGAGAGCAACGAAAACAAACAAGGTTCTGACTAGCTATCAGTAATTGTCAGGCTCATGCTAATAATGCCCTGGAAATGAAAAGGCACTGGCATTTTTTTCTTTAACTTTATTAAGAATGCCCTTACCTAATAACAAGCTGGTGCTGTGGGCAGTGTATATCCTGCAGATTATGTTGCCTCAAAGCACCATTCCTCCTGGCATTCCCTGCGAAGTATACAGCTGAGGCCTGTCAGATAGGATTGCTTAATTAATTAGGGCCTTTCTAGTAGTAGCCTTTGTAGACAATACCCCCCTCTTCTTCCTCCTCTCTTCAAATCACATGTTCTGCTGGTCCCTTAAGGAGACAGTATATTGGAGGAACAAAATCTGTTAGCTACCAGTTTAGCCTCTAATGAAAAAGCTTTATAAGGCCAATCAACTCGGTTTTATTAAAATGGCTTCTCTTCTTGGTGGGGGGGGGGGGGGGAGAGAAAATCTTAGCAGCTTTCTTGCTGTAGAAACAGCTTCATTTTTTGATCATCTTTGCTACAACTAATCAAAATACTGTCCTACTCACCTGCAGAGTATTGCAAACCACAATGAGCTATAGAAAGGCCCTGTTCAGAGTGAAGGACCATTTGTAGAGACAGTTGCCAATTTCTCCAGTGGAATATCTTTTGGACTACAGTGATCAGGAAAGCCTGGCTCCCCTGGTCAACCATTCAAAGAAATGAAAGAGGGATGAGAAGAAGGCAGACAACAGGCCTCAAATGTATCTTGCAGTTTGCTTCTTCTTTTGTGTGCTCTTATAGAGTTTTCAAAAGAATGTGTGGCTACCATGCTGGATGCAGATGTTGGGGTTCTTTACAGGTCTGGGAGCAGATCTAAGCCTGTGTGGTTCAGTCAGTTAAGTGTCCGACTTAGGCTCAGGTCATGATCTAGTGGTTTGTGAGTTCGAGCCCCATGTCGGACTCTGTGCTGACAGCTCAGAGCCTGGAGTCTGGATTCTGTGTCTCTCTCTCTCTCTGTTCCTCCCCTGCTTGTGTTTGCTCTCTCTCTCAAAAATAAATAAACATTAAAAAAAGAATAAATCAACTTAATGTCTTATTTACCCTTCTTTCTATAATTTGTTTTAAAAACAACTTTATTCTCAAACTTTTGTCCTCTGGGAAGGTCAGATTTTTCCGTAGCTGGGTAATATTTTTAGTGAGCAGTGTACTATTTTCAGAACAAATGTTATATTAGCCCAAAAGCTACATAAAGTATTATAAATAGGATTCTTTTTTCCATTGAGGGGTGCAAACAAATTCATAGGTGCTGCCCACTTTATCTCACAGGCCTCTGCACACTATTTTGAACAAATTAAGAAGAAAGTGTCATTAACACCAACCAGGTTCTCTATAAAATGAAGTGTATGCTGTGCAGTATAAACAGTCTCCAGGAGCCAAATATTAAAGTGAAAATATTAAACCACACTTCTTCCAGCAGCAGCTGACTACCCAGTCTTCTCAAAGACACATGGAATATTCTTCAGGGTATATCCTATGTTAGGTCACAAAACAAGTCTTAACAAATGTAAGCAGGTTGAAATCTCACCAACTTCCTTTTCTGACTACAGTGGTGTGAAACTAAATTTAACAAGAGGAAAAAATCCCAAATATGTGGAAATAAACTCCTAAACAACCAATGGGTCAAGGAAGAAATCAAAAGAGGAATAAATATTTTGAGAAAAACAAAAATGAAATCACAACAGAACTTAAAGCAATTCTAGAGGCAAGTTTATAATAAATGCCCAATAATAAAAATCTCAGACAATCTAAATGTATACCTGAAAAAACTAAAAAAAAACTAAGCCCAAAGTTAGCAGAGAGAAGGAAATAAAGATCAAAACAGGAAAAAAAAAAATGAAATAGAGACCATAAAACACAATAGAAAGCATCAATACAATCAAGAGCTGGTTTTTTGAAAAGGTAAACAAAATTGATGAAACTTTAGGGAGATAGACTAAAAAGGCAAGACTCAAAATCAGAAATGAGAGTAGTCATTATATCTGATACTGCAGAAATACCAAGAATAAGAGAGTCTACTACAAATCATTATACACCAACAAATTCTATGACCTAGAAGAAATGGATAAATTCCTAGAAACATACAACCTAATAAGACTGAATCATAAAAAAATAGAAAATATGAATAATTTTATAACTAATAAAGAGATTGAATCAGTAATCAAAAAAATTTCCAAAACATAATAGTCCAGGAGTAGATGACCTTACTGGTGAATTCTACCAAACATTTAAAGAAGAATTAATAGTCACTGTCAAACTCTTCCAAAAATGTGAAGAAGAGGGAACACTTCCAACCTCATTTTACAAGATGAGCATTACCTTGATACCAAAGCCAAGTAAGGACAATATGAGAGAAGAAAATTAAAGGATTATACCTGATGAATGCAAAAATCTTCAACAATATAATACTAGGAAACCTGATGCAGCAGCATGTTAAGATACAAGGATGGTTCAACAAATGCAAGTTAAATGAAAAACACCACAATAACAGAAGGCAGAATAAAAATCATCACAATAGATGGAGGATGACGATTTGACAAAACACAACATCTTTTCATGGTTAAAAATATTCTCAACAAATCTGGTATAACAAGCCCACAGATAACATTATACTCCAGGATGAAAAGATAAAAGCTTTCTTGGGGCATCTGGGTGGCTCGGTTGGTTAAGTGTCTGACTCTTGATTTCAGCTCAGGTCATGATCTCAGGGTTGGTGGTTTTGAGCTCTGCATCACACTCAGTGCTGACAGTGCGGAGCCTACTTGGGATTCTCTCTCTCCCTCTTGCTCTTTCTGACCCTCGCTCACACTCACTTGCTCTCTTATTTTATTTATACATAAAGTTAAAATTTTTTAATTTTTGAACAACTTTTTCTCTAAAATAAACAAGAAAGGGATGCCCATTCTACTTCCATTCAATATAGTAACTGGGAGTCCTAACCCAAAGAAGTTAGACAAGAAAAAGAAAAGGCATCCAAACTGGAAATGAAGAAGTAAAACTGTCAGTTTGCAGATAATGGCATCTTATACATAAAAACTCTAGGGGTGCTTGGGTGTCTCGGTTAAACGTCTAACTCTTGATTTTGGCTCAGGTCATGATCTCCCAGTTTGTAAAACCTAACCCTGTGTGGGGCTCTGTGCTGATAGTGTGGAGCCTGATTGGATTCTCTCTGTTCCTCTCTCTCTCCCTCTCCCTCTCTCTCCCCACCCCTCCCCTGCTAGCACACACACTTTCTCAAAATAAATAAAAATTTTTAAAGAACTCTAAAGACTCCACCAAAACATTGTTAGAACTGATGAGGAAATTTAGTAAATTTGCAGGATACAAAATCAACGTGTAAAAATCCCCTGTAATTCAATACACTAACAACAAACTATCTGCATGAGAAATTAAAGCAATCCCAGGGTGCCTGGGTGGCTCAGTTGGCTGAGTGACTCTGGCTCAGGTCATGATCTCATGGTTTTTGAGTTCAAGCCCCACATCAGGCTCCACCCTGACAGTTCAGAGCCTGCTTAGAGTTCTCTGTCTCTCTCCCCCTCCCCTTCTTGCACTCTTTCTCAAAATAAACATTTTTTTTTTTAAGCTATCTCAATTACAATAGCATCAAATACAATAAAATGCTTAGGGATGAATTTAACCAAGTTGATCAAAGACCTGTACACTGAAAGCTAAGACCCTGATAAAAGAAACTGAAGGAGACACAAATCAATGGGAAACACATCCTGTGTTCTTAGATTGGAAGAATAGTGTTAAAAAAAGACCATACTACTAAAGAGATCTACAGATTCAATGCAATCCCTATTAAAATTCCAATGCCATTTTCACAGAAATATAAAAATTCTAAATTATTAAATATTAAAAATCCCCAAATATTTTTTTTTCAATAGGAATGGATCCTGGACAAACTTCTGATACCATTATTCATTTTTAAATGTTTATCTTTACATTAACTACTAAGAAAGCACTTTACAGTAATACAACTTTAGCATTATTTGAAAAGAATAATGTGCTCTCATACTCGAATATGTAAGAAAGAATATCAAGTAGTAACCATCCATGCTACAGAATTGCAAGAAAGACGACAAATCTTTCTTACTAATACCTTTTACCTCTGTCTCCAAATTTTTACCTTACAATGAATAGAGATTAAGTTAGCATCAGGCCTCATAGGGTAGAAATGGGGCCAATACAGTTCTCTATTTTTAATAAAATGGTGTGGGAAGGGCATGTGTTCCTAGATCTTCCTGCATGCTTTCCCTGAGGACCTGCTGACTCCATTTTGTTCTCTCCTTTAAAGGAGGGCCAGGATCACTTCACACTAAGCCTTTTATTGTTCAGGAAAGCAACATTTGAACCCTCAAATAAAATTAGTCTTAAAAGACCGTGAAGAATCACGTTGAAAATGTTAAAGAAATGATTATCCTCACCACACTTTTTATTTCCATGGTTCAGTCTGCATCAATGTAGTTTGCCATATATCTAAATAACAGCGATTCTTTGAACCAAAATTACAGATAGAATGTTTTCACTTAAGGTCCATAAAAAATAAATTCTATGGAGAAATGGCTGTGGGAAATTCTAGAGATGATTGATAAACAGGCAATTGTGAATTAATCTTAAGTAGAAGATTCCCCACTTCTACAGCCATTACCTACTTGCTTGTGTTTAAACATCATTAATGAGATACAAAACTTTCCATTACATAATTAAGGAGAATTCAAACACTCTTAGGAGAGCTAATGCAACTAATTTATAAATAATTGAAGTCAAGATACCTCCTGACACTGGGTCTAAATAAGGATAAAGTAGGAAAGAAAGATGGTACTTGAATGAGAGGATCGTGAATTGTCAAAGAAAAAGGTCATACTCTTTCTGTTTTACAATTTTGTCTGCAACTTCCTGGCCACCAAGAAGTGCTAGAGACATATTTATCAGAGTGATAAAGGCATAACTTTAAAAAAGCACACATGGAATTTTCTCTTCAAAGCACCAACACGAATTTAAAAGGCTTGAAATTCATCAATGGCAATAATGTTGGGTGGAGAGGAAGAGGTATCTCAACAAAGCTGAGAAATGTAAACATTGGGAATATTGCCCTTCCTAATTCTCTGATGGAAATCTGTATCTATTCCTTTGCTCCTGGCCCACCCATCTTCCCTGACTATGTTACTCCCAACTCCTCAAGGGAAGCTGTGGGGAAGTAAGTTCTACTTACATAAATGGGTTAGAAAAAAGCTTAGGGCGGAAAGCCACCACCACAGGGCAAAAGCTCCCGAGGTTAGCTAGCTAGATACTGTAATGGGATCACAAGTAACTTGTTATATCACCTGCAGTAAATTACTTTCCAACTGATGCCAATATACTATTGTACTTTGGTCACAAACTCCCCCTGCCCCCCAGACCCTTTGCTTCTTACACACACAAGTTAACGATTACTATCTGATTGTTTTCTCCACCTTCACCACGTGTGTAAGATCTTGTTTTCTTCACCTTCACCACATGGATACTATCTTGTGAGCTCAATAAATACGGAGACGAAAGGCCTGGTCGGGTCTCTTGTCTTCTCCCGAAAGTTAGCTTCTTTCCTCTTCAGTCCTGTGTCTGCTTTTCTTGCTGGACAAGAGAAAACTCCCAACTCGGTGTCTGCGGTAGGAAGCCATTCAACGGTTTTCCCAAGGCTTAAGAAACGTTGACAGGTAAAGATCTGGTTTTATCTGAATACGTTGTAATGAATCCAATGAAGAAGCGATTTGAGGAGTGCAAAAGTAGAGGTCAAGAAAATGGAAAAAAAAATTGCTCTTATAAGTGGTGCTTCAAATACCTGGGTTCACCTATATAAATATATCTTGTATCTAACAAGTGATGAGCTCCTTACTGGTAACATGCCAAGGCAGGCCAAACTTCTGCCTTTCAAAAATCTTTTAAGCTGTGTACCCGTTTGGTGAGGTTTTTAAAGGACATAGCTCATGTTTACTAAAAATAAAAAACTAACTTCATTCATAATGTCTGTATGATTTATTCTGGGCCTGATGGCCTAGAAGGACGTTTCTCGCCATTCAAAGGACTTTAAAAATGCTTTGCTGGAGGCCTGTGTGGGGTTCCCTAAAAGGCAGAACCTGAGATAAGTGTTTTATTTAGAAGTTTTTCATTCCTTAGAAACTCTTTGGGGAATACAAAATGAGTCAAGAAAGAGAAGAAGGTATAAATGGTGTGTTAGTAAGATAACTACTACCGCAAACAATTGGAGCTTAGACCCACTGGGAACCTCTGGCCTGCCCATCTTTGGTTGAGAGCTGTTTTTTGGTGTACTAACTCTGCTGGGCACTTTAGTCTGCCCACTACACAGACTGATCTGGTTCCCAAAAAAGCCCTGAGGCGGAGAGTATCAAGTGTTTGCAGGAGGTAGCCTTTAATATGTTGAGGTAAATGGCAAAAGTAGAGAGATAGGGAGCTAATAGCTTCAGGTAAGGGTCCCCAGTCAGTTGAAAAAAACGCTAACTTCCATTTCCTGTCCAAAACAGTCTAGATTGTCGTGACAAGAAATCTTTGAAAGTCTCTTCTCTTCTACAAGGTCATTCAGATGCCACTTGTTTCTACATGATTGGGCATATATCTGTAGGCTGAAGATAGAGGCCAGATACAATGTTGTACAGAATGTGTTGTCATTTTTACACCCCATGACAGTCGCACACCCATTTAGGAAATTTGTTGTTCAGTAAGTATACTAGTGACCTCTCATGGGCTTGCTGGAGATTTGCAATGCATGGCAATTCCTGAGTGGCATGCTTACTGCTCAATAGGTCATTGTTCTATATCATGGTCCACTGCTTAATGCAATGTCCCAAAAGCCAGAAGGATGGTTTTCTCCCTTTCTGAATCTCTCAGATGAGAAACTTTCCCAACATTATTGTTATTGTCTATGTAAGTTGATTTTCTATCAGAGTTCGAACTTTAGGGAAAAAAGGTTCTAGCTTTTTCCCCAGAAATGAATCTCCATGGTGATATTAACACATTCAACTCAAATAAAAATACTCTATTATTATTACTACAAATATGGGCTATTTGCAATATCTGTAAACATTTTTCCCTGCAATTTGAAGGTTCTTTTTGGAATCCGCAGACGTTTTTGTAACTGGTTTACTAACCTTTCAGTTGCTACAAATCTGAGTTCTATTTCAGTATTGCTTTATGAGAGGAGAATAGTTAATTATGTTATGACTGGTCTTCCTTTAGTATTTGTGAATCTTATGAAAACCTAAAGTCTGGTGATACTTCTTGCTGACTTAGAATAATTTTGAAACTTTTGAATTATGACATTGAGTACAAATTATAAAACTGAAATCTCTCCTTGTTCACTTTGTACCTGAACTTAAAATAGGACGTTTGATTCCATGACTGTAAAGCAGTTATCAACCTCGGATAAGAAAAGCGAAACCCAGAAAATGGAGTTGTTCTAGGTCACAAAGCTTTCTTACTTGTAAAAAGAGGATGATAATAGAGATTCATAAGTTTATTATAAACTTAAATGTGTAATATATATGAAGCATTGATAAAGTTTTACATAGTTTTTTTAATCTCTAAACTTCTTCTTATTTTTGCTTTCCATTCATCTTAGATGCAAAAAGGAGCTATAAATTTTTCTACAAAGATGTTGTATATACTAGAGGACATTCATTCTCAGTTGTATACTTCATGACATTATTAGAGCCTTATTTGACAACAGTCTTAATGTACTGGACGATGTGTTAAATTGAATCTGAATAATGTACTATTTCAACAGCTGGTTCTGTGAAATGGAGTTTTCTAGATTCTCATTCACATTGTCTGTATTTAAATGCTGCCAAGTGCTTTAATGGAAACAATACTAGATGATGACCTTGCGTTAGTACTATTCAATCATTAGTTGACCTTGGAACATCAGGAATACCATCTTTCTCTGTTTGTGTAGTCTGAGGAACTCTGCAAGTTACCTGTAAAGTGAACTGATAAATTCACAAAGCTTTTATCTCCTAATATTTAATGTTTTGTACCTCTAAACTTTTGTGATTTGTCTTGGTTTCCATATTTGTCAACTCAGGCTGTGCTAACAAAATACCATAGACTGCTTAATCAAGAGAAATTTATTTCTCCTAGTTATGGAGTATGGGGAAGTCCAAGGTCAGGATGCTGACAAGGTAGAGTTGATTTGAGACCTCTTCTCTGGCTTGCAGGCAGCCACCATCTCTCCCCAAGCTCACATGACCTATTTTTTGTACACCTAGATAGCAAGCTTTCTGGTGTCCCTTCCTCTAAGGGCACTAATGAGGTCATGAGGGGCCCATCATGTAACCTTAATTACCTCCCAAAGGCCCCTCTCCAAGTACCATTACATTTTGCATTAGGACTTCAACATAGGAAGTTTAGTGTGACAAATTTACAGTCAGTAACAGTCTTATAATAGGATTTATTCTGGACCCAGTTTATGAACCCCCCCTGCTTATTTTTTTTTTAAATCTTTTTTTTTAACGTTTATTTATTTTTGAGACAGAGAGAGACAGAGCATGAAGGGGGGAGGGTCAGAGAGAGGGAGACACAGAATCTGAAACAGGCTCCAGGCTCTGAGCTGTCAGCACAGAGCCCGACACGGGGCTCGAACTCACGGACCGTGAGATCATGACCTGAGCTGAAGTCGGCCGCTTAACCGACTGAGCCACCCAGGCGCCCCTCCCCCCCCCCCCCCCCCCCGCTTATTTTTAAAATCAGTTTCAATTTAAAACTCAATGGATTCAATAACGACCAGTTTATGATCCGCAGCTCAAGTCACTTGGCCACCGAGTATCTAGGTGCTCTGTCTTTACAAGGGTCCAGTAGCACACCAGGAGCTCATTTGGGGAGTTGTTATATGGGATATAGTATATCTCCAGAACTCTCCAACTCTGCTCTGCAACTTTCCTATTGGGACTTGCCAGTGACTTCACACAGTAGCTTTATCCAACCTGGATACCTCTAGCATAATCAGATGTAAGTCCTGTGACCCAAGGGTTAATGCAACTTGTTCCTCACACTGGACTTGCTGAAGATCCCTCTTTGAAAATGGGCCCCACTCAAAACAGGAGTCATCCCATATATGGATGACAGCAGTGTCCCCAAGTGTTGTATATATGGTAAAGCAACCAACATCTAGTGCTTTGTCCTCAGTAGCTACAGTACCCAGAAGTAGCATTGGCCCATTTCACCATCACTTTGACTGGTCTCATTGGGGAATCTAACTCTGCCAGATTAGAAGTCATAGTTTCCAGAAGGGGAATAAACGAACAGTGACACCTGAAGAATTCCACTGAATTGAAAGCACAACGACCACCTGTCAATTTGGGACTGCTTCCGTCCATGGGAAAGCAGTCCAAGTGACTGACCTGTGTGACGGAATATACTTTGTTGAAGAGCAAGGATGCTACTGTGCAAGAGGAGCAGAAGGGGCTGTAGCTTGCACCTGGGTTTTTCACTGAGGCACTTCTCATTGCTTCCATCCCAAGAATTGCTGTTAATGGGCAATAGTAGCAACATACCAACTGAACAAGAGAAAGATTAACAAGGGCATAGACCCCTTGGAAATGAAGTTTGGTTTATACTACCAGGAAAGCAACCCAGAGAAGACTAAGTACTGGCAGATGTTGATGGAAATATCTAGTTCCAGTCAATGGGAAGATGATGTATGTCTATTACAGCCTCAAGACCAGGTACAAGAGTAATTGTAAAAGTATATCTAGAGATTAGAGCTGACAAGGATTGGATTTTCACCTTCATGGTGCAAGTAGATAGGATGGATACAATTGATTACCCTCACTTTTTCATTTCCCCAGGTTCTTTTGGACCTACATCACTCCATAACCACCACTTAAAGACTTAGCTCCTTAGTGGATGGCCTCATCCGTCATTTTCCTGGCTACATGTCTTAACACTCCCAGCTGTCTCAGACTCTCAGGATAATCCTAGGTTTCTCCATGGTCCCAGAGCAGGAGGCACCACAGCTCAGAACCCCCAGGGCTATACCCCAGAGAAGCTATTGTTCCTCTCACCTGCTTTGTGGTTTATAGGATATCCTGCCCCATGAAATGGGGTTTGATCTTTTTTTTTTTTTTTTTTTTTTTTTCCTGGTGGCTCCGTGGAAGAGCTCAGTAACACAACCTGGAGGCTTTGGAAATTGACGTTGCGTGTGGCAACCTTGTGTAGTGTGAAACAGTAAGCAAGGCTTTGTTAATTTCTAATCATTCTTCTCACATACTCTTCTGTGGTAAAATGACCTTCTATAGCCTCTCAGGGGCTGGCTTATGAGATCAAGCTATCAGCTACGTTTTCTTAAGAAATTGTGACCCGCTTGATAGTACAGTCCATTAGATTTATTTTCCTTTATTTTTCTGTGTGTATTTTCTTTTTGGCCTCAGTTCCTCCCCTGTCACATCACTTGCTTCCCTGGGATTTCACACTCCTCCTACTCCATCCTCAATGAAACATTAGAGTTTAAGCTTTGTTAGAAACTGTTTTCTAAGGAACTTAGATGAGGAGGTTTTAAAAATACTTATTTTTGGTAAAGCGCAAGTGGGGGAGGGGCAGAGAGAGGGGGACAGAGGATCCAAAGCAGGCTCTGCACTGACAGTCTGACAGTAGCAAGCCCAATGTGGGGCTCCATTTCACAAAACTGCAATATCATGACCTGAGCGAAGTCAGGTGCTCAACCAAATGAGCCACGCAGTTGCTCCTGAGCTGAGGATGTTGGATGGCTCAGGGCATGCATGCAGTGGGTGGTATATAAGAGGGAATCCTTGGAAGATGAGGGAGACTTCTTGTCATAAACAGGAAGAGGAAGCCCATTATAAGGGAAATCATAGAGAGAAATGAGGCGATAGTGAGATGCATGAAACAGAAAAGAACAGAAACATGAACATCATGGAGGAGGGAAATTACCAGATTTAAGCATTGTTTCCCTTGAGGTTTTTCTTAGGGACATCTGAAGGGTAATGAATTTGAAATAGGAAATGAAGAGTCTTGTTGCCAGAACAAACATGAATTCTCTGAAGAGCGCAGCCTGTCAGGAATCTGTCCTCCTTCTTGCCCTTGAAGATTTTTTGTAAAAGAATTCCATGCAGATATTAGGATCAACACTGTTACATATTGAGATAAAGCAGATATGGGCATGGCTTGGCTATTGACTTGTAAAGTCACCAAGAAGCAAAAACTATCAAGGAAGTCAAAGAATAGTAAAAGCATTGTGCAAATGGTCTTGTGACCTTGGCTCCTTTAGGGGTTTTCTCTACATGTCTGGATCCTGGTGTAGGGACAACATATATACTAATGTCCAAAGTTTTCTTTAGGGCCAAATAAAGTTAAAGTTCTCTGGTGCTAGAATATAAATATAAATACAAATATTCTGTGCCAGTGATTTTTTTATTAATATTTTATATCTTTATTTTTGAGAGACCGAGAGACAGAGTGTGAGTGGGGGAGGGGCAGAGAGGGAGAGGGAGACCCAGAATCTGAAGCAGGCTCCAGGCTCTGAGCTGTCAGCACAGAGCCCCACATGGGGCTTGAATCCTCGAACTGCAAGATCCTGACCTGAGCCAAAGTCAGATGCCCAACCAAGTGAGCCACCCAGGCACCCCTGTGCCAGTGATTCTTAAACGTTAGTATGTACCTAAATCATATATATTCTATTCTTTTAGCACGAGGAGTGGAGAGAGGCAGAGAGAATCTCAGACTTCACACTTGGTGCACAGCTGGATGGGGGCTCAGTCCCACAACCCTTAAATTATGACCTGAGCTAAAATCAAGAGTCAGATGCTTAACCAACTGAGCCACCCAGGCCCCTCTGAATCATACATTTATTTAAACATAGGTTGCTGGGTCCCATATCCAGAGTGTCTAATTCAGTAGTTCTCAGTGATGCTGAGATGTGAAATTTTATAATGTTTCTAGGAGATTTTTCTTTTGCCCAACTGGGGACCAAACATAGGAGTAATATGTAGTCTGAATCTAAGACCTTCTAAGATTTCGGGTTACAAGGAAAAAAGTAAGGAATTGTGTTACTGAACATCCATGGGAGACTGTCAGAAGAACAAATGTGAAGTTTAGAACCAAGATCATTCTAGAGAGATCTACAATGGCATGCTAAAAATCATTTCCCCCTTAGTTTCTTTGAACATTTGAAAATTAAATCTTTAAATGGATGTTTCATAAATAGCTAGCAGTTGCATTAAGGTTGTCTGTAAAAGGTCCATCCTACAGCAATTTTTTCTGCTACCTAGGCATAAAGTAAATCTTTCTGGAAAACTATCTGGGTGGATGAGCTGAGATAACTTTTTTTAAAGCAGCTTCATTGAGTATAATTGGTGTATAAAACTAATACATACGGGGCGCCTGGGTAGCTCAGTCGGTTAAGCAGCTGACTTCAGCTCAGGTCATGATCTCACTGCCCATGAGTTCGAGCCCCGCATCAGGCTCTGTGCTGACAGCTTGGAGCCTGTAGCCTGTTTCAGATTCTGTGTCTCCCTCTCTCTGACCCTCCCCCATTCATGCTCTCTCTCTCTCTGTCTCAAAAATAAATAAACGTTAAAAAAAATATTAAAAAAAAAAACTAATACATACAAGTTGATAAGTTTGGAGATGTGAATATACCTTGAAATTACCACCACAAAGTAATAGACAAATTTATCTATTGACTTCCTTCAGTTCCATGGAGAGGAAAGAGATGCTGAAGTGTGTATGTACCTCTTTTTTTTTTTTTTCCATAAGACAACTCTGATGCCCTCAAGCATTTCTCTGAATATCTTTTGTGAGAAATCAAAGAGGCATTGAAAAATTGCTGTTTGGAATTTATCAAAGTAATAACAGCTGTATTGTAGGATAGAATTTGTCTTAAAATATAGATTACATAGGTTCTGAGATAGTTCTTCAGTGTTTCAAGGGTGTTAGGTAAAAATGGACTAGACCGCTGGTGTGTACCTTGACTGCACATTAGAGCTCTTAAAAACTCCAAAAGCTTGGGGGTGTCTGGATGGATCAGTTGGTAGAGCATCTGACTCTTGATCTCAGGGTTGTAAGTTCAAGCCCCACATTGGGCATGAAGTGGACTTAAAAAACAAACTCAGGGTGCCTGGATAGCTCAGTTGGCTTAGTGTCTGACTCTTGATTTCAGCTTAGGTCATGATCTTACCGTTCTTGAGATCAAGCCCCATGTCAAGCTCCATGCTTGGGATTCTCCCTCTCCCTATCTCTACCCCTCTCCAGCTTGTTCTCTCTTCCTCTACCTCCTACCCCCACCCCAAGATAAATAAATTTTGGGTGGGGGGGAACCCTCCAAACTCCTGACCTCATTCCAAATCCGTTAAATCAGTCTGGGGATGAAACTCCAACATCAAGGTTTTTTAAGGTCCTGGGTGATTCCTATGAGCAGACAGATTGAGAATCACTTACCTAAAAAGAAAACAGGTCAGTCATCTCCCTGAAAATGTTAGTCTATTTCTAGCAGGACCAGAGTGGCATTTTCCACAAAGTAAGATAATCTTTGACTCTTTTTGAAGACAAAATTGGTGTTTTCTTAAAACAGCTTCACTAAATTTGTTGAGACACTTGAAAAACGCTGAGAATATATTTTCATAATGTCTCATAGGGAGTGGAAAGATGTTTAAGAAATAGAGACTGGGAAGTGCTGAGGCTCTGTGCTGAGGCTTATAGGCCTTCCTCTGGATTGAGGAATAAAATAAATACTAGAAGGAAAGTCATGACAAAGAGGTCAGTGGAGCTCTGGAGGAACAGGTAGGCCCTTGAACAAACTGTCTAGTTAGGAGTGAATGGTTGTACAGCAAATGGCCACAATATTGGGGCATTGTTAAGTTGCATAGCAACCCCTTTGAAATGGAGTCCTCAGTACCCACTGCCAAACCCCTAATTCAAGGCACCTTCCATTGCTTGGGCCTTGGGACTGAACAAGCACTTTTTCACAGTAGCCTAAAGACCTCCAGTACAAGTGATGCCTGTTGATGCTCTTACCTTCTTGTGCTCCACATCCAAATTCCTTGGTATGGATAAGTCCCGTTGAAACCTCTTGGATGTCTATTTTCTAGAGCAAGAGAATGCATCTTTTATTTAACCAAGAGTTTGTAATGATGAATAAACCTATGATGTATGGAGGTACTGTGACAATTCTCTAAAGCCAGGCAAAATCAAAATACAACCATTCTCATTTTGTCTTTGCAACCCCTCTGCTTTCCAAAGAAAATAGATCTGAAGTCAGTTATTGGCTGGGTGGTATATGAGAAAGTTCTTGAGTAAAAGGACAGATTCAAACATCTCAAGCCAAAAGTTGGATTTAAATATAAAAGCCAGCAGTGCCTGGGTGGGTCAGTCAATTGAGCATCCAGATTCAACTAGGGTCACGATCTCCTGGTTTGTGGCTTTGAGCCCTGTGTCAGGCTCACTATTGTCAGCTCAGAGCCTGCTTCAGATCCTCTGTCCCCCACCCCTGCAGCCACCCCTCTTTCTTGCATTCTCTCTCTCTCAAAAATTAAGATTTACAAAAAATAAAAACCAAAAAATGAAGGATGGGAAAGGAGGGCTGGTGTTGAGAGGTCCAAGATGGCACATGGCTGAGGCCGGGGTGTCTGGTAAGGCTGCATAGAGGGAACCATGGGGCCATGGGGTTGGTAATATGGCTGGCTTCCAGACAGGAATGTTGTGTCAGAAAAAAAGTTGTTTACAAGTATAAAGGAAAGGACATGATTGCTATTCTAAGTAGTGTTGTCCTCTTCCTTCTTCATAGCAGCCCTGATTTCCTAAAGGACTTGATCAGTTATTAATATTTGGGGGGGGGTTAATCTTCAAATGTTGGCTCTGTAAAGATTATACGCATGGCCATGCCTATCTTAAATTAAAGGAAAAGCTTTATCTGTTTGAAAGCAATTGTGGTTGCCAACATCCAGTATAAATGAATTTTGAAAGGAAAATGAGATTTTTCCCAAATATCCACTAAATTTCTCATCCCTTTAGGAAGTTAGATGTGTTAATTTTTAAAACTACATTTAAAGAAGACTGCTCTTCTCAAGATCACATGTGGAAAATAGAGCCAAAAGAAGAGTGTAACCATAAGAAAAGCATCAGGTCAATTAAAATCTATACTATGTGAAGGACAAGAATAAATCACTTCTAAGTTATATTTGCAGTAAGTAGAATAAGGGAAAAGATGGGCTGATGTCATGTTAATAGATAACAGAAAGGAAAGACCTCATTCATGATATTTTGGGGTACCCCCCCATCAGGTAGAGTGATTATTAAAAAGAACAAACATATGAATTAAAAAGAAATTCCAGGTTGCAAGTTGGTGAAGTGTTTCAGGGAGAACAGTTCCCGGTTGAGAAGAAATATGTTTTTGGAGTACTTGATGGATGTTTCCATATATGGTTTCTTTGATGCAAAGTGAAATCTGGGTGTACAGCCTGCCTGTTCCTCTCCCAGTGTTCTGCCAAGTTGTCAGATTAAAACTGCACCTAAAGACTTGAAAGTATGAGAACTGTCCAAAAAATCAAATTTATAAAAGATTTTGCACTATAGAGTAATATATAATGAGGTTATCAAAGTTTGAATATTCTCCGAAGAATCCAGAAGACATGGAAATTTGCCATCAGATTAGATATGTACACCTACATTTCCAGTTTTCAGATTGGAAAGGAGAAAAAATGACATGATCTATAGTCTTGGGAGAGTAGTATCATTAGAAAGTCAGCCATTATTATAGATAAATAAAAGAATTTTTAAATACTATATTTTAACTTTTCTAATATTCTATTTTAGCTTTTCTAATATTCTACTTTTTAAAAAAGTCTTTGTTTTTGAAAGAGCTCATACGAGGGAGGGGCAGAGAGAGAATCTCAAGCAGGCTCCACACAGTCCCCACAGACCTGATGTGGGGCTGGAACTTCAGAACCGTGAGATCGTGACCTGAGCAGAAATCAAAAGTTGGGCACTTAACCAACAGAGCCACCTAGGTACCCCTTTAATATTCTACTTTTTTTTTTTAATTTTTAATGTTTATTTTTGAGAGAGACAGGCAGACAGGGACAGAGGATCCGAAGTAGGCTCTGCACTGTCAATGCAGAGCCCCAAATGGGGCTTGAACCCACCAACCATGCGATCACAACCTGAGCCAAACTCAGATCCCCAACTGGCTAAGTCACCCAGGTGCTCCAATATTATACTTTTTTTTTTTTTAATTTTTTTTCAACGTTTATTTATTTTTGGGACAGAGAGAGACAGAGCATGAACGGGGGAGGGGCAGAGAGAGAGGGAGACACAGAATCAGAAACAGGCTCCAGGCTCTGAGCCATCAGCCCAGAGCCCGACGCGGGGCTCGAACTCACAGACCGCGAGATAGTGACCTGGCTGAAGTCGGACGCTTAACCGACTGCGCCACCCAGGCGCCCCTCCAATATTATACTTTTTAAAGAGAGCCCTAATCACATGGATCTTGAATAGATGCACTAAGAATAAATTACGAAAAGCCAAATTTATTTTTTTTTTTTGGAAGATCAACTAGACCCATGAAATACAGAATATAGATCTGGATTTCAAGAAAGTATTAGAATATACTATTCTCCTAGGGGAAAAAAGAAAAGTAAAGCTAAAGGTAAATTATCCCATGTTCCAGGGATTTTTTTATGTGGTTGGTTTATCATGGCTTAAATGCTGCTTATAAATGATGTGGCATAGCTGCAGTAGAAATCCACTCTGGGGGCATTTGTACAGGCCACTGTCTTCAACACTACCCTCTTCCTGTCAGTAGTTGGGGTGAAATCTTGAAAGGTTTCTTACTTCCCTGTACCTGTCAAAATAACTGGTATGAAGTAGACTATGTTCAGTGGCAGAATGGAAGTTCAGAAACATTCTTAGTAGTTGGAAAGGTGAAATGGATCTACATATGCTCCTATTTTTGCTTTTGTTTTAAAGTACTCTCTCTGCCCAGTGTGGGGCTTGAACTTAGGATCCCAAGATCAAGGGTCTCATGCCTCACCAACTGAGCCAGGCAGGCAGGCACGCCTCATATTTTTGTTTTTATAGTGCTACAGGGAAATAGTTTGCCCTTGAGGTCAGAACTGATTAAGGATAGAATGAATGATAGATTAATGATAGTGAGTTCTTTGGCATTTGTTGGGGGTATAATTTGGTTAAAGCCAGAAAGTGGTTATAAGAAAAATCAAGAACTAACAACATGTCTTAACTAGAAGGCTTGAAGGTATCTTCTGATTCCGAGAATGTTAAATATTTCTGAAGTGCCTACCACGAGTAAATCATTATTTCCAGCCTAGAAGTGGATTCAAAGGAGCATAGAGCCTTGGCCTTTAAACGTCTCACAATGAGGCTGTTCCATCAGCATACACTTGCAAAGACATCCAGCATGTGAGCACAGCTCAACATGTCCGCCTTCACCAGCCTGGTCCCAGTTCCTCTCTGGTTTGAATGCCTGTTCCTGAACAGAGCTCTCCACTTCTTCTCTGTCCCCTTCAGTCTGATCTCAATAAGGCGGTTTCTGTGCTATTTTTCAAACATGCTGGGCAAGCCCCCGATTCAGGACCCTTTCTTCTGCTGTTTACCTGAAGTGTTCTGTGAGATACCTGCATGGCTGCTTGATCGCTTCCTTCAGGTTTTGACCAAAAGTCCCATCTCAGTGAGGCCTTTCTTGGCCACCCGAACTCTCCATACTGACACTTAATACCCGTCTTGAATGTTTTCTCTTTAGCACTTAACACTACTTAATCTACTGCATACACTATTTTAAATTCTTGTTTGTGTGCACCCCCAGCAGCATGTAAGTGGTTTTTATCTGTATTGTTTCCTGCTGTCTTCCCAGTGTTTAGAACAGTGCCTGGCACAGAATTAATGTTCTAAACACTGATAAAATGATAAAAGTCCATCATGGGACCAGCCATGTTTATTAAGCATTCACTTGGGGCCTGGCACAGAGCTAAGCACTTGGCATGCTAACGTGGCCCTGGGTCCTCATGACAACTGAGTTGCAGGTAACAGGTGAGGAAACCAAGGTTCAGAGAAGCCAGGTAACTTGTTCAGGGTCTCAGAACTGGTCAGTGCTGGGCCAAGATAATGTTTAAAGACCTATAGCCCTACCATTGTCCAGTTTATTCAGTCAAAAGTGTGTCCCACCTTACACTTCTCATTGTCCTCAGCTTAATCAGAGGATTGGGGCACATATCTTCCAGGAAGAAGAGGCTGTTGACCATGATTCTTTTTACTTGGAAAGACTGAAGGCATTTCCCAGTATAGATTAAGTAGATCTTACCTGATGCTGCATCTCCGGGAGGTGAGGACCTTTGGGTTGCCATGGTAATGGAGAGCAGGTGCTTGTAAACTCATTTCCTGTGTAGTGATGATCTCTTCTTAGTTTTAGCTGGGAAGAAATCTGGTAACTTGTTATGATGTGTCTGTCACCAGTGCTGCTGTTTCTATTTAGACCTATATCTGTTTGGGTTTTTTTCTTCACTTTTTTACTTAGAAACTTAACCACATTACAGACATTTAGGGGGGGGAAATTTGTAATCCTTCAACCCAAGACCACCTCATACTATACTTGTTTTTATTATTGACCTATAATTCATGTGCCCTAAAACTTACATTTTAAAGTATACAAATGAGCAATTGTTCTACATTCAAAGAATTTCTACAAGGTTCTGCAAGCATGACCAATATCTAATTCCAGAATGTTTTCCCTATCCCAATGAGAGAGACTGTGCTCATCAGCACCAACTTCCCAGTCCCCACTCCTCACAGCCCCTGGCAGCCGTGAATCTACTTTCTGTGTCTATACATTTGTCTATTCTGGATATTTCACGTAGATGGAATCCTACAATATGTGGTATTTTGTGACCAGCTTCCTTCGTTTAGCATAATGTTGTAAAGGTTCATTTATGTTTTAGCATGTGTCAGTACTTCCTTGCTTTTAAATGTCAAATAATATTCCCTTATATAGGTGGGCCACACTTATTTATTCCTCAGTTGATAGCATTTGGGTTCATTCTGTTGTTCATTCTGTTGCTTATTTTTTATCTTTATATTTTTTTAATTTTTAAAATTTGTTTTTGAGAGACAAAAACAGTGTGCACAGGGGAGGGGCTGGGAAAGAGAATCCCAAGAAGGCTCTGCACTGTCAGCACAGAGCCCAATACGGGGCTCAGACTCTGAAAACTGAGATCATGACCTGAGCCATATCAAGAGTCAGATGCTTAACCGACTTGAGCCACCCAGATGCCCCTATTTATTTTTTTAGAAAGTAATTCTGACTCCACCATCTATTAGCACTTTGGCATTGAGACAAAATCTCTTCAACTCTTGATACTAAAATCCTTTTTTAGGAGTTTTTCTTTTTAACTTTTTCAAATTTTTTTTTAAGGATTAAGTGAAATAAATCATGCAAGCAGTTTGGTGGGTTGTATATTTCTAGCAATAGTTGTGTCCCCCTATAGATGGTCTTCACTGTCATTATGTGCCCTGCCACCCAACAAATACCAGCTCTCTTCTGGATACATTTAACTTCTTTAATTTTCAGAAAGTAATACATAACGAATAGAAGGACAACACTGGTATATGAAAGCTGAAACTCTCCCCATGACTTTGGCTTACCTGAATGCCAGTGTCTTCTAAAACCTCTCTGCATTGTTAGTGTTGAGGACACAGGCCATCTCTGTCTCAAAGCCAAAGCACTGCCTAAAGTTCGTGGTCTAGTCTCAACCTACCTACTCTAAATTCAGAATCCCCATTCCCTAGAATTTATTTACATATACAGGTCCTCATGTTCTCTACTCTCTGTTCAATCTCTTCAAAAGCTCTGAAAACTAGCATCTCAGTTCTGTCCCTTATTAGCTGTATGAAATTCAAGGTCTTTGTTTACTCCTCTTTAAAATACAGATGATAACAGGTGTAAGTTCATAGTTGTTAGGGTTGAATGAGATAATGCACAAAAGTGTTGTACAGCATAGCTGACAAACGGACTGTTGAAGGAACGAACACCTCACGTGAGGCCTCAAGAGACTGCAAGAAAGATCCTAACTGCCTTCTCTCACTATTCACCCTTGTTTTCCTTTGCTTACAGACTATTTCGCCCATTTTTTTTAATAGAAAGGGAATAATTTCTTGTGAAGTCCTTAACCCATTCTCCAATTTTTAGTCTCTAGTTATTTCTTGTACTCACACCCTATTTGGCATCTTACTTGATACTATTTGATATTTTTCTGTAAGCTTAGTCTTATATTAAAATCTAATCCTGGGATACCTGGGTGGCTCAGTCAGTTGAGTGTCCAACTTGGGCTCAGGTCATGATCTCACAGTTCATGGGTTCGAGCCGTGCACTGGGTTCCGTGCTGAAGGTGGGGACCCTGCTCGGCATTCTCTCTCTCTTCTCTCTGCCCCTTCCCTACTCACACATGCACTCTCTCTAAACTTTTTTATAAATTAAATTTTTTTTCAACGTTTTTTATTTATTTTTGGGACAGAGAGAGACAGAGCATGAATGGGGGAGGGGCAGAGAGAGAGGGAGACACAGAATCAGAAACAGGCTCCAGGCTCCGAGCCATCAGCCCAGAGCCTGACGCGGGGCTCGAACTCACGGACCGCGAGATCGTGACCTGGCTGAAGTCAGACGCTCAACCGACTGCGCCACCCAGGCGCCCCTCTAAACTTTTTTAAAAAGAGAAAATCTATTCCTGTCATTCTTACTTAGCCAGTCACTTACTGAATATTTAGCTTCTGATTGTCTTACTTTGGTAAATGTTTTTGTGATGAACAACCTTGTAGCTAAAATCTGTGCACATTCGTTATTATCTACTGAGATGAAATTGTCAGTCTAAATTTCTTAATCAAATGGCAAATATATTTTTAAGTCTTTTGACAATGCGTTGAATTGCCTTGCAGAGAATTTGTAGCAATGATCAACAAATAAGACATTGTAACATCTCTCTCGTTCATCACCCACGGAAAGGGAGCAATGAAATACTTGCTATTTTTATAGGCAAATGTAATCAAATTGTAATACTATTCTGTGCTTAATATTGAACATACCTTCGTATACTGATTGAGTATTTGCATTTATTCTGTCACAAGTTGTCTATACATTTTTAATACCATGTTTTGACTGGGATATTTTCTCTATCCCCCCTTTTTTTTTTCTGGATGTTAAAGATCATGAATACTGAACTCTTTGCTGAATATCCTGCTGGCTTCTCTAGAAGCATCAGAGAATCAATATGCTGGGGATTGATTGGCTGCCTTCATTCTAGGGATTATAAATAAGTTGTTGACAGGACAGGGTAGGGTATGTGTGAAGCACTTGCTGGTCAATAACTTTACATCTGGAAAGAAAAGGCTTATTAACAGAAAGATAACATCTAATTTCAAGTAGAATTTTGATAGTGAATTTTGAATTCATTCTCTTCTACTAAAACTCCTGAACACCTTATAGGTTGCCATCCATTGTCCTTGGCATTAGTTACCTATAAGGAAAAGGTCACTTTTTTGAAGCTTCCTTTTGAACCTTCCATTTTTGAAGCTTAGTTCTAATAGATGGTTATAGTCCTCAGCGCTCACATACTTCCTGCTCTGTGTCCTGCCCCACTTTACTCATACTCCTCTGCCTTGGGTTGCATCCTCACAGGATTTTTATGATCTTGAACTCAATGCTACATCCAGACTATAACTTTGTAAGAGTATTGCCATTTAAACCATTCAGCAAATATTTATTGGTCCCCTGCTGTATTCCAGTATCTGTATTATTCCCTATACATACCATCTATTTCTTTCCACAGAGCCATCCACAAGATAGTACTTTAACCCAAAGGATATTGGTTTCAACAATTAAGGCAGGCTGGTAAAAGAGATACTCAGAAGAGGGACACAGAAGAGGGTAAACTTTTTACAATTATTTTGTAAACCTCCCTAATTGGCATTACTCTATTTCACAATGGATTTCACAGCCCCTGATGCTCTGTCTTTTTGAGCTGGAAGCCATGATGTCTATGATCAGTGACAGAGGAGGCAAATGAAATGATCATTTCTAATGTCAAAGAGGATCATGCCACTCCAAAACAAACAGATTCAAAACATTCAAATGGCATTTGTTTAAACTATAATGTTTGCCTCATGTACAAAAAAAGGCAGTTGTTGCCAGTAGGGTTATTAATCCCACTTGCTTGGAATATTAACTTGAGGAATCATACTGTTACCAATCAAGTATCCATCTTGAAAATGTCTCCCCTGCCCTGAAATGGTGGCATATAACACTGCAGGCTAAACTGCTTGCATTGGCACTTGGGGTTCTAAAATCCACCATACAGGAAAGATTTGATCCCAGCTTCTGTCCTCAGAGAAGACTTGATGATCCAGGAGCTTTTATAGTAGGCAACAACACACAAATGGAGTATTCACCACATAAGTTCTATTGTTGACAGGAAGAAATCACTCTAGATAAGCAAAAGCAATTGTGCTCTCTTATAATTGATGATCAAGAACTATCTACTTCTTGAATGCGGCGGAGGCATTCATAAATTTGCAACTTGTGTGGGATGCTTTGCTTAGAGCCAAAATGTTATTCAGCATCCAGAGTTTTTTCCAATCATGTGAGTTTTGGCAGATTGTGACCTTGTACAGAATTTGTCTGACTGACTTATTTTACTTAGCATTATATTCTCTAACTCCATCCATGTCATTGCAAATGGCACGATTTCATTCTCTTTCATGGATGAATAGTATTCCATCATATATATATACACACAACTTTTTTATCCATTCATCTATTGATGGACACTTGGGCAGCTTTCATAGTTTGCCTGTTGTAAATAATGCAATAAATATGAGTGCATGTATGCTTTTGACCTAGTGATTCCACATTTTTGGGTAAATACCCATTAGTGGAACACTAGATCTTATGGTATTTCTATTTTTAATTTTTTGAGAAATCTCCATACTGTTATCCACAGTGGCCATGCCAGTTTGCATTTCCACCGATAGGGCAAGAGGGTTCCTTTTTCTCCACATCCTCGGATACACTTGTTTTCTTCCTTACACTAGCTAACCATTCTGACAGGTTTGAGGTGATCTCTCATTGTGGTTTTGATTCATATTTCACTATTTGGTTAGTGATACTGAGTATATTTTCGTGTGTTGGCCATCCATATGTGGTCTTTGGAGAAAAGTCTGTTAAGGTCCTCTGCCCATTTTTAATCAGATTGTTTTTTCAATCCCTTTACTTTTAAACTATATGTATCTTTACATTTAAAGTGGGTTTTGTATAGGCAACATACACTAGGTCTTGATTCTTGTCCCACTCTGACAATCTGTCTTAATTGGTGTGTAATTGGATTAATCTCTATCATGTTTGTTTTTGTTTTTTTAAAAAAACATTTATTTATTTTTGAGACAGAGACACAGCATGAACAAGGGAGGGTCAGAGAGAGAGGGAGACACAGAATCCGAAGCAGGCTCCAGGCTCTGAGCGGTCAGCACAGAGCCCGATAGAGGGCTTGACCTTGTGAGCTGTGAAATCATGACCTGAGCTGAAGTTGGATGCTCAACCGACTGAGCCACCCAGGCAGGCACCCCAATATTTATTTATTTTGGGGGGGGCACAGAATCCAAAGCAGGCTCCAGGCTCTGAGCTGTCAGCACAGAGGCTGATGCAGGGCTCGAACCCACAGACCATGAGATCATGACCACCCAGGTGCCCCACACATAGAGTTTATTTTATGTCAATTACAATTCATTAAAACTGGATAAAACGAATACTACATAATCTGTCCAACAAAGCACAAACAGAAAACAGTACTATCTTCTCCCTTTTGAAGCATGTTCTTACTCAGCAAGCCGTGCAGCAGAGTCCTCTGAGAAGAAGTAGCTACCTATCTGGAATGGAAGGAGATAGAATGAAGGAAGATAATAGGAATTTGGGTTGTTCTTAGAATATTAGCATCTCCTCCTGATATGCAAATTAACCTAAAGAGAAAATGAAGCCCAAAGTGTGGTATTTTGATTCCAAGTTGCCGGTGTTGATCTGCTGTGTCACTGTGTCTGTGGGGCAGAGATGCTGACAGCATTGACGGGTTCATGCCCCTACCCTGTGAGATCTCTGACTCTCCAAGAGAAAATTCTCTGCCCCAGCCACAGGTGACACGTCTAGCATGGAGGCAGCTGTTAGGCCAAGGACAATGGGGTGACTGTCAGACTTGGAAAAATAGTGCCTACTCAAAACCACTGAGCTGTAACCTGTGTTAGGGCTCCGGTTGTGAATGTCTTCCAGTTCTGTCCCCTCAGCACGTGTGGCATATAGTAGGTGCTCCCTGAGGATCTTCAGAATAAATGATTGAATGGCTTGTCAATTCTAAAAATCACATCCAGGTCACTCTCTTATCACTATATTTAGATTCCAGAGTTACAACACTATAGATATGGCACAATATTTAATTTAGAAAAAGGTAGAGATGAGTATCTAAAATAAATTATGGAAGTGATCTAAAGATTTCAATTATCTGTGCTTCCTCTACGAGCTAAAATTATATCATTTACATCATAATCAAGTGTTCTCTGCAACTGCATTTTGCAATAAACCTCTGGCTTTTACTAGGGGCAGATCTATTTGTGTTAGCAGATATAATGACATCACATTAGCTTTTAGGTTTTTCTGCTTGTTTTTCCACAAAACTGAGATCATAACTTACCTGAAGAAACATTACTTCCATTTTTGTAAAGATTCATGATTAGCTAGATTTCTATATTGATTAAAGCATAATGGAAGTTTTATACAGGCTAGCTACATTATACGTTACAGGGCATGAATCAAGAAAATGATGAGGTGTGCCAAATATAAATTGAAAAATGGTAAAAACATTTATTTTCTACCATCCCACTTTAAACTGTTAGTTTAAAAAACAACTGTTTAAATTAAAAGAATCATTTTCTTCTTAAACGATGGAGACTTACAGAAATTGAAATGCTATTTATTTTCAGCAAAAGGCCCACCTGTTTTTCCTTGTCACTTCTCCAGGTCACACCATGTTTGTTTGATAGATAATATCAATTCCCTGGGTTTGGAGATTTGAAGCTGTTAACTTTCAAACCCCCTCTCTTAGCAGACAAGTTCAAACAGTATAAAGAGCACAATGAGGCATGGAATTGTTTTGTTGCATTATGCAGTGATATGATTTATTCCTTGAAACACCTAAAAAGGAAGAAATCCATTTCTGAGGCACAAGAACATGTATTCTGCTTTGTAGGCTAAGATTAATTTAGCATGACCAACAAGGTTTCAAAGTCCCCCTGGGAAAGTATTCCTGTTTAGATGGCTCGGGTATAAAGCATATGATGTTACATGGGAGTAGCAGATACTATGGAAGCACAGCGGGGACAGGGATCCAGAATTTCATGGTAAGGAACCCATTGTTATGAGATTATGGAGCCCCTTTTCTTTTCTGTCTGTGTCAGGGAGATGCTGCCATTCGGTGGCTTCTTTTGCTTCAGAAATGTACTTACAGTGGACTTTGAACTTGTGATTGTTAAAAAAGAAAAAAAAGACCAGCTAATTGACTGTAAAAATCTATCAAATTGCTTCTACAGTTCTCTGGAAGAAAGGCTTAAACTGTTTTCTTTATTTGTTGTCTCTGTTGAATAATAACGATATTAGGCTTCTTTGTTTTTTTTTTTTCTTTTGCCATTTCCCTGCAGTCAGATTCTTTCCAACTTAATCCACTAATCTGTAATTAGCAGTGGATAACAACATCTTGATTCTTTCTCTTGGTTTGTTTTCCATACACAAAATGATGTGATTAGCAATATGCATTTAGTAATCCATTTAGAAAAAAGGGGAATGTGGAGGAATTTGGTTTACTGTCTGGCCTGACTTCCATATACTAATCCTCCTACCTCTTACCCAAAAGGGGGAAATTAAGGCAAAGATAATTCACTTTTGCTGTTGAAGGGTCCAGAATGTGTACTGTGCAATGCAGTTTTAGATCATAGGTGGGCCATATTTGCATCGATGAAGCCTCAAAATGAGAAGGAAGGAGGGAAGGGATAGGCACGAGGAGAACCCACTTCAAAAGCACTGACAATTAAGTCCGGGGCTCTGAGTGTGTATACCTTTGGTATATATCACAGACAAAAATTAAAACATGATAAAAGCTTCCTCTTAGAGGAGTGTAAAATGTATCTCAATGTAGTCAAATACTTGAGAATTATGTGACAGGGCAGTGTGAATGATAACAGTAATTATTAGTACAATATTACATACTTTTATAAGTGGCCTTTGCTTATTCATATGCCCATGGAAATCTTCGTAACAAACTACCTTCTTCTTAAAGGAGTGCAGGGACCATGAATACTTTGTGAGTTATTTCTGGTTTTATTTAACAAAAAAGCAAATAAAAATCAAGACCTCTTGTGTCCCATGCAAATTGGTGTAAAACCTTTTAGTGAGCCCATCATTTTAGTAAACACAGGCTATCTCCTACCCTATAGTGGTCCTAACTAACCCAACTTTGAATCTTTATTTTTAAACATCAGAACATACAAAGGACCATAAAGACAAGGTCTTCTATCCTCGTGGGATTAATACACTGTGTAGGTTACTGTAGACTACTGTAAGAAGGCAGCAAGAATGGGGGGAAAGAAAGCATTCCTCATGGTGGATGTTAAATTCTAGGAAAAGCCAAGAAGTAAAATGATGGGGGGGCAGGCTTAGAAGGAGCAATCAGTGAGGGACCAGGTCCTCAAGAGTGTTCTTACTACTTGGGCTGCTCTGAGATCCTGAAGCCAGCTTGATAGGCAGTTAAGGGGAGACTTCTTCGTGAAGAAGAATCTTGAGGTGTGGTACACCTATGCAAGGAAGTATAAACAGTGCAAGAAATACTCTTGGAAGCATTGTGTGCCTCCTTTGTACTAGGTTTCCAAAGGAAAACATGGTATTAGAGAAGGGATAAAAAGCAAAATTAAAGAGAATGATACTCTTGGGGCCAATGGCTGGTTCAGTTGGAGGAGTGGGTGAATCTTGGTCTTGAGGTTGTGAGTTCGAGCCCCATGTTGGGTGTAGAGATTAAATAAAACTTTTAAAAAAATGATACTCCCAAATATATCATGTAGAACATGTACCTGGTTTAGGAAACTGTTTTGTTGTTGTTCTCTATCACAAGTTATTGTAAGAGCCATTAAACTTCTAAGACCAAAGTCTCCAGGATATTTTCCAGAAGAAAACCTACTTTTCACTGAAGGGGACAAAAATCACCAATAAGCACGGAAAGGGGTAGTGGCTGTGCATAACCTGGAAGGGCATAGACTGGAAGACAGAAGTGACACTGTCCTGAGTAAGCTTGCTCTAAGGAAAAGGCCAAGGACCAGAAGGTGGGATCCAAGAGTGGCTGTGGTCCTGTGTCCTGGAGTAACTTGATTTGCCTTAAAGGGTGAATGAGTAGTCATAAGTAACCATTGGAAGGAGTTTACATTACAAAAAGAGATGAGTCCTATTTCTGTATTTCAGGTGGTCCATTTATTTTTTTGATATTGAACATTAGTAAAGAATATTGATCATTTGACTCTCAAAAAGCATAATACAGATTTTAGTCAAAACATGTTTTTCCAGCTAGTAAAATACATGAAATCTTGAATTCTTATGTAGTGCTGTGTAGGTATTTATAATAGTACATGATAATTTAGAAAGTCATACATCTAGTATTCTATTTAGAATAGACTTGGTTAAAGAAAACTTAGTGATGTAAATTTCACAAACCACCAACACAGGCGTTAGGTGACAGATTTTAATTTTGGTTTCTTTCCACAAATTAACCTAATTTCTATCAGTGTTGTCTACCCCAGACCCTTGCTCTCTCTGATGTAATGATGACATTAAGATTTTATCACCTCCAGATCAGCCTACTTTGGCGATTTTTCCATCTTTTAAATTTATTTATTACTGAGAGAGATACCGTATGTGTGAGTAGGGAGGAGCAAGAGAGAAGGAGATACAGAATCCGAAGCAGGCTTCAGGCTCTGAGCTGTGAGCACAGAGCCTGACATGGGGCTCGAACTCACGAACTGTGAGATCACGACCTGAGCCAAAGTCAGATGCTTAACCGACTGAGCCAGCTAGGTGCCCCTCTCAGTCATTGAAGGTTTAACTCTAATTCAGGATTTGAACTGTAACTCTTCAGGATTGATGTTAGACTCTTCTGACTTACACACATGCTACTATATCATTGGTGGGGAGGCAGCATTTAATTTCCATCTTGTTCCATGTTGGTCCTCTGCTGGCATTTAAGTGCTGTAACTGGGGCACCTGGGTGGCCCGGTAGGTTAAGCATCCAGCTTTTGGCTTTGGCTCAGGTCATGATCTCAGGGTTTGTGAGTTTGAGCCCCGTGTCAGGCTCTGTGCTGACAGTGTGCAGCCTGCTTGTGATTCTCTTTCTCTGTTCCTCCCCTGCTCCCACTTTTTCTCAAAGAAAATAAAGTGCTGTAAGTTATGCAGTCTTGTCTTTGTTTCCTCCCACCTTGCCATCAGGAGAAATTCACAAACTCTGTTGAATCCCAAAGCAAGTCCAAAATGTACTCTTTGTCACATCATACCCTCAAACTAGCTTTGACATCTACAGGTCTGCCAGTGGTTTTTCTCTCACCTAGCACACGTGTTCTTTTGTGGCAGTGCTTGAGCTTTTAAATGTTATCTGTTTGGAACCATGGACCACTAATACCTGGAACGTACCACACCTAATCCTGTGTTGCATCTTGTGATTCTTCAGGGGAATTGTCTACAAAGACGTGGAGCATCTTTTTATGTACCTGTTGACTGTTTGAATGTCTTCTTTGGAAAAATATGTATGCGTGTTCCCCACCCATTTTTAGTCCTATTTTTTTGCTTTTGAGTTGTAGGAGTTCCTTGTATAGTAACCCTCTATCTGATACATGGTTTGTAAGTATTTTCTTCCATTCCATGGGTTCCATTTTCATTTTATTGTTTGCTTTGCAGAAGCTTTTTGGTTTGACATAATTCCACGTTTGTTTTTGCTTTTGTTGCTTGTGCTTTTGGTATCAGATGCAATAAGTCATTGTCAGGGCACCAGGATTGCTCAGTCAACAGTGCTCGCAACTCTTGATCTCAGATGTGTGGGTTTAAAGCCCCACACTGGATGTAGAGATTATTTTTTTTTTAAATCTCTTAAAAAGAATATTGTCAAGACCCATGTCAAGTATTTTTTTTTTTTTTTTTGTCTGTGATGACTTCTTTTTATGGCTTGATGGTTTCAGGTCTTACTTTTAAGACTTTATTCCATTTCAGGTTAATTTTTGTGATTGATGTAAGATATGGATCTAATTTCATTTTGTTACATGTGACTATCCAGTTTTCCCAGCACCATCAATTGAAAAAAACATCTTTATCCCATTGAGTGTTGTTGGTTTCTTTGTCAAATAATAGGTTGACCACATACACAAGGGCTTATTTCTGGGCTCTCACTTTTGTTCATTGGTCCCTGTTTTTTATGCCTGTACCACACTGTTTTGATTACTGTAGCTTTGTAATATATTTAGAAATGAGGAAGTGCTGTGTCTCTAGCTGTGTTTTTCTCTCTCAAGAATGTTCTATTCAGGGTCTTTCATAGTTTCATAGGAATTAGGATTGTTTTGCTGTTGGTGTGAAAAATTTCTTTGGAATTTTGATAGTGATTATGTTGAATCTGTAGACGACTCTGGGTAATATGGACGTTTTAACAATATTAGTCTTCTAAACAATGAACATGGGATACTTTCCATTTACTTGTGTCTTTTTTTAATGTTGATTTTTGAGAGAGTACAAGTGGGGGAGGGGCAGAGAGCAGGTGGGGGTTGGACAAAAGATGGGAAGGAAGCTCTGCACTGACAGCAGAGAGCCCTTTTGCAGGGCTTGAACTTAGGAACTGCGAGATCATGACCTGAGCCGAAGTTGGATGCTTAACCAAGTGAGCCACCCAGAAGCCCCTATTTGTGTCTTTTTAAATCTCTTTCATCAGTGTTTTATTTTCAGCAAATGGATTTTTTAAACATCATTGGTTAGATTTATTCCTGCATATTTTATTGTTTTTGATGCTATTAGAATTAGGATTGTTTTATTTTTCAGATGTTTCATTGTTACTGTGTAGAAATGCGACAGACTTGATCTGCTTTTACTGACTGCTTTTTGAGAGAGGTACTTTCCTTTAACTCTGTTAGGGATTCTAAGGCTTTCTCAGATCTTATGGACATGCCTGCTCCACCTTATTTTCGAAAAACTCTTAAGATTAAATACCTTTCTTCATTCCTGCAAAGGCAGCCTGGAGGCTGATAGCCTCCCCTTTGCTCCATTTTCAAGCATGTGATTGTTGTATCACTGATAAATTTGGATGGGAGATCTGGTTCCCCCCCGGACATGAGCTTCTTTAAGTTAGGCTTTTGTATTCCTCATCTTCTTTAATTCTGAACAATTCCTGGCACACTATACCAGCTGGTATATAATCATTGGTAATATAAATAAAATGAAGATTCAGAGTTATAAAACAGCCTCAAACCCACAGATGCATTATCATAGGGGATTTTTCAGAAACCTGTCTGTGGCATACAGTCATTACTAATGGAGTGCAAATCGATGTTAACTTTCCGGATTTCAGTTATGTAGCACATATCAAGAACTTTGAAATACTGTTATTCTTTTAGCCCTAAATTCTGCTTCAGAAAAGCAGTGTTCAAAAGGAAATCATGAGGGGCGCTTGGGTGGCTCAGCTAAGTGTCCGACTTTGGCTCAGGTCACGATCTTGTGGTTCACAAGTTCAACCCCTGTGTCGGGCTCTCTGCTGACAGCTCAACAGCCTGGAGCCTGCTTCAGATTCTGTGTCTCCCTGTCTCTCTGCCCCTTTCCTGCTGGTGCGTTCTCGCTTGCTTGCTCGCTTTCTCCCTCAAAACTCAAACTTTAAAAAAAAAAAAGAGATACCCAAATAAGGTTTGTCTTGTTTTGTTTCAGTTTTAAGTGATGGTTACTCAACTCAAAATAATTCATGCGGAAAGTGGAAATGTGGCTTCTCCTAAAATTAGAATACTAAGGCAGTTAACAAAATTGAACGAAGAGTTGCACCACCCAGGGTCCAAGGTCTGACAGTAATAACCAGAATATTCCAGGACTGTCTTGGACTCCATCTATCATTGCACTTAACTTCATTCTTTAGAGAGTTTTCCTCTCAAGAAAAAAACATGGCCCCAACAGCTACGGATTCCCATCCTGCTTGTGCACCTCCAGATGGAGAAGATTTCTTCACCTATTCTCCTAGCATCTCTCTCTCAGACCAAAAAAGGTCTCAGATTAACCTACTTAGGTCATGAAAACACTCCTTGATTAGTCACTGTTCCTAAGAGTGTGATGGAGAGTGTTGGTGAGCCAAAACCGGGATAGTTGACGACTAAAATAAAAAATAGGTTAATAAAGCATACATCTGCTGAAAATCAGAATTCTTTTGCAATATATGCACTATATTTCAGTATTAACAAATGTTGAAAATAGACTTGCAACTATAGTGAGGTGATTAACTAAATTACGTATTACTAGAATATAATAAAACATAACTATTAAAACTGATTTTACAGAATGCTTAAGGATAAGAAAAGATAGTTGTGATAACAAAGCAAAAAGAAATAGAATATAGTATACACAGAAAATAAAGTTCTCTTAAGTATAAAATTATAAGTTATCTTACTTTCCTCATAATTTTCCAGATTTTCTAAATTTTTTCTACAAACCATCAATTTTAGAATAAAATTATTTTAAAACATGTAATAAGTATCAGGAAAGTGTCCTGGCTGATCTTAGGCCTACAGAATAAGAATTTGTAGGCCTGGTAGAGGAGCCATATGGAAATACAATAGTGTTTGTTTTACTACCATTTTTTCCATATGTCCAAAGTAGTGCCTGAAGCTTGGGGTTATAGGAGTTAGATGTTGTGTTTATTATTAGAATCTGTTACAAGAGTACATGGGTGTTGCCAGAAGCTCTTCTGGAATTGAACTTTGAGCTAAGTCATCCAGGAATTAATATTCTGCTGGTAATGTGTTCAAAATCAAGGCAAAATTGTTTTGACAGTGCATGTTGGAAGGAATTTTAAAATTCAGACATACCACATAGCTAGTGACCTTGCAATCCTGGATCTCCTTACCAAATAGGAACACTAAGAAACACTGAACATTTATTTTATGTTATTCTAGTTTTAGTGAGATAAAATTGACCAATAAAAATTATATGTTTAAGATGTACAGTGTGATGGTTGGATATCCAGATACATTGTGAAATAATCACCACAGTCAAGCTAATTAACATATCCATCACCTCACGTACTTACCATTTTTTTTTATGTGTGGTGTGAATGCTTAAGATCTACTCTTAGCAAATTTAGAATATGTGACAGAGCATTAACTATAGGCACCATGCTATACACTAGGTCCCCAGAAATTATCGTATAATTGGAAGTTTGTATTCTTTGACCAGTATCTCTCCATGTTCCTCACCACTCCCCCAGCCCCTAGCAACCCACTGTTCTACTGATTCTATGAGTGTGACTTTTTAATGATTTCACATATGAGAGAGTTTATATGGTATTTGCTTTGCCAAGTGTGCCACGAAGACACAATGGGGAAAGGATAGTCTGTTCAATAAATGGTGCTGGGAAAATGGGATCTCCGCATGCAAAAGAATGAAATTAGATCCTTATCTTACACCATCCACAAAAATCCACTAAAGAATTAAATTTTAAGACTTGAAACCATGAAACTCCTAGAAAAAACGTAAGGGAAGATCTCATTGACATTGATCTTAGCAATGAAGTTTTGAATATGACCCTAAAACACAGGTAACAAAAGCAGAAAGAAAGAAGTGGGACTATGTCAAACTAAAAGCTTCTGCACAGCAAAGGAAACAATGAACAAAATGAAAAGACAACCTAAAGAATGGGAGAAAGTAAGTGCAAACCAAGCATGTGATGAGCAATCAACATTTTAAATATCAGGTCTTGTGTATGAAAGTCTTTTCTGTTCTCCACTGGGAGAAATGATATAAAACCCCATGGCATAACACCATAAGGTGGAAGGTATGAAAAGAGGTCAAAGAAATCAAGTTACTCTTCAGGCAAACTCCAGAGAGAACTAAAGGTGTTCTTAATAGGTCCACTAACTATAAAATACTGATTGTAACTCTTGGCCAGTACAAGAAATTCAAATTGCCTGACGTTGATATCTGCATGAATTATAGCGACTTTAGGGAATGAAGATTTTGTTAAGTGCCTCAAGTATCTAGTTGAAAGGTTTTTCAAAGCTATGAAAGTAAGTCTTAGTCATAAACTTGCCTTATTTCACTAGAAGCTTGGCAGAAATCCCAGCTATAAACGAGCAAACAAATGTCATAAAGATGGGAGAGCATTCAGTGGGATGGAGTGCCTATGTGTTTGTGCTGAAACTAAAAGACTGTGTGTGTGTGTGTGTGTGTGTGTGTGTGTGTGTGTGTGTGAATATTTAAATAATGTTACTAGCTCGTGAAGTTACTTTATGCTGAAGTCAGTGGTAATAGTAAGAAAACCCTCCAAACACAGACAAATGAGAACTACCTCTTAGCGGCTTTTCAACTCTGCTATGAAAAACTGAAGACTTACAGGGATTCAGGCTGAGTTATTTACTGCCTCAAGTCAGGGGACAATTTCTACTCCACAACAGTTTGGGTCATAAAGATAAAAGATAAGATAAAATGAAATACATCTCTGACACTTTCTAGGGAACATGCATCAGTTTTAACATTCAACTGTTTTGAATTGAACTCCCTTGCAGAACTTCTAGCCCCTTTAAAGTATAGCTGCCCCCAGTCCGTGTGTGGTTTTTTTTAAAAATTCCTCTTTCCTGGTCCTGATTTTCTGATCTTTTGGCTATAAATCTCACTGAGTTTAGGGCCTATCTCTCTTCTGAACTTGGAGCATGTGTCTAGGAGAAAACAGACACAAAAAAAAGTAAAAATAAAGGTAAAACCCAAACTAAAGCATCACCCTTCATCTGTCGTTACAATCTTGGCTTGTCTAAGTGCTTCCTTACTTTTATAGCACATGATCTGTCTCATCTCCCAGCATTTGAAATCTGTTGCCACTTTTTAATATATTTACCCCATCCATCTCATCAATAGCTACGTTGACCTGTCTCTTTGCCCATTCTCATTGCATGATGCCTTGAAAACTTGGTTTTTCATATATTTTGGCCAGTTTGCCCCGGGGTGGGGGGGGAGGGTTATGTTTGAGAGTTGTTTGGTTTTTTTGGTTGCTGTTTTAGTTTCTTATGCAAGGGTCCTTATTAATGTATCTTGACTGGTAGCATAAGTATGATGCCATTTTTTAAAATATTCTGGGGCACCTGGGTGGCTCAGTTGCTTAAGCATCTGACTCTTGATTTTAGCTCAGATCATTATCTCCTAGTTCATGGGATTGAGTCCCACATTGGGCTGTGTGCTGCTTGGGATTCTTTTTCTCCCTCTCTTTCTGCTCCCCCCCCCCCCACACACACATATGCACTTACTCTCAAAAATAATATTTTTTTAATGTTTATTTTTGAGAGACAGAGACAGAGACAGAATCTGAAGCAGGCTCTAGGCTCTGAGCCATCAGCATAGAGCCCAATGTGGGGCTCAAACTCACTAACCACTAGATCATGACCTGAAAGGAAGTCAGATGCTTAAGTGACTGAGCCACCGAGGCACCCCTAAATAAACAAACTTAAAAAAAATCCTCCTTTACCCCTCTCATCTCATCAGAAGCCAGGCTGGTAAGTTATATTTAACATTCTCTGAGGATCACCCCACCTTTCTGGAGCCCTCAATTAAGTCTAAGTCCAATCCATGCACAGCAGTACCACATTCTATTCACGGACTCTCACACAATTTCTAGCTCATTTTGCTAACCTGCCTTCAACAATATGGCCCCAATCAACAATTCTAGCCCTTATGAGTTCTAATAGTCACAGTGGAAGTGGTGACCATGGAGGATATGCTTTGGGACAAAGAGGTTTCTTCCAGATTTGGGGTTGGGTTTGTCTATGCAAAGCCAGATGGAAAGTGGAAGAAATCATGTGAATAATTCAAGACAAGAAAATGTCATAGCCTCCATTTGTTGGATATTTCTGATAAACTGTATTTGAGTTTGGTACATGTGGAACTGCCTAACTGTTCCATTTGTAGCTCACTTGTGCGAAGAGATCAGGCCTCAAGTTTTTCTGATGCCTATGTTCCTTACAGGATGCTTACTGTACATAATGTCTTTACTTATCTTGATGTTTTTCTTCAGATTTAAATAACATAGGCTGAATGATGTAATTTTGTATGAGTGAAAGCACTTGAAATCAAATAATGCCAGGGACTTATCTTGCACATTAAACAAGCATCTATAATCGGCTATGATAAACATGCTAGTTTCCAGTTAACTGTCTTTCTTAAACATGTCATATAGAAATTATTTTTAGTATTTGTATTTCTGATCAAGCATTGGACATTGTGCTTTAGATGATCAATGAATGCTAAATGAATGAAAGAAGCAGATCATTTGTTGCTTTTTTATGGTCTCCAAAAGATTAGAGGTTTTTTTGTTTGTTTTTTTTTACCAATCTGTAAGTTAATTAATTTATTCTCACAAGGAAATATTAGGACAACTCAGTGAACATTTGATATATTTAACTTCTTTTTTTCATGCACTCTCTCTTCCAATAACATTTTTAATAACAAAGTCACTCAGATGGAGACAGTATATTCTAAGGTTTTAGGCTAATGTTTCCTAAGCATCCTGCAAATCGACCTCAAATAAGTCATGTCAGATCTAGGGGCAATAGGTAGATCTAGATATTGGTTGGTAGTGCTGATCCAGAAGAGGAGTGAGTCAGCAGCAGAGCTTGGACCATTCCTAACTCCACTGGGCACCTTGGGCCCTGGGCTCCTGCCATTCTGCTCTGACTTCAGGAGACCTGCCCTCACTTCTCAGTGGAAGAGCACATCGTATGATTCACTCATCTTCTACGTGAGATACTTGATAAGGCATAAAGAACTAGAATTACAGGGTTTCATTTTCATAATTACTAAGCCATCCTTTTAAATGAAGAGCGAATTATGCCTCTTTGTAACTTGACAAGTAACGATTTATTTTCTAATCCTTTACCGTGTCCAGTGTGCTCACCAATGGAGAGACTGAGAGACCGAGCTCAAGTGTGACAGCCTTGAACTTTGAATATCACAAAGGCCCCGCTGTAACTACGCTCCCTAGCTGGCCAGTGATTGCAAGGCAAGGCTAAGGGTTTGCCTTGGAAGCTGTTCAAGTTTCATGTTGTAGCATTTAGAAAGGCAAAGTTAAAGATACAGAGACATTTTAAAGGCCGTTTAAGAGAGCACACATATGGAGAGAGGACTACAGTGTGCCAAGAATTATAAGAACCTTTGGTCCTTCTAAATTTTGCACTTGTTTTTATGAGAGAGCAGTAAGAGAGGGCAGGAAGGAACCCTGCTGATTTGGCAGCAGGCTTTGGCATGAATACTGAGTCTGAAACACCACTGCTTATTCCCTGAGGGGGACTCTGAAAAGTCATCCGTTTGGGCACATATCTCTGTCCTATTTTTTTTGGTCTGGCAAAAAAGAATAAATGGTAGTCCCCTAAAGGATAAAAATAAGATGTTTTTCCTCCGTTTTATGGTAGTGCAAGGTACCTGGCTGGCTCAGTTGGAAGAGCCTGCAATTCTTGATCTCTAGGTCATGAGTTCAAGCCCCACATTGGAGGTAGAGATTAAATACATACGTACATATGTACATACGTAAATATTCCTTTAAATTATGGTAGTACTTCAGTATTTTCTTTTAGGCTCTGGTCTTCCATAGTAAGTGAGGTACATATTGTCTGTGAGGTGAGGGTGTGAGAAAAGGAAAATGAAAAGGCTTCAGAAGGATGAGTTTTAGTAAGTGGCCCAAGAGACAGCTCAGAGTTGTAGCATTTTTTTGTAAGCATGTGGTCTCTGTGTGTTTTCAAAACTGCAAAGGAGGTTCACATATCAATCCCTACCCAGGTCAGGAGGACAATATAAAAGCAAAGGGAAATAACTGAATGCAAACTTCAGAAGTACAAACTTCAGAAGCCAAAAATTATTGTTTTGAAGAATCGTACAGAGATCTCCTTATGCCTTGGTACCATGGAGCCTGCTGACTTAATCAATGCAAATCGCAGAAGGTTGCTAGGCAACGCGTGTCCTGGTGCGAGTCAGGTGACTCTGTTATTCTTCATAGAGTGCCTATCTCTGCTTTCTGAGACAAAGGACTGCATATCGTTTTTCAAGGATGCAACAATAGTTTTGTTTTTACCATTTTAAGGCTATGATATCTTAATCTATATACTTGAGAACTACATATGTGTATTGCTGTCAAAAATTAGATCATAAGAAAAGGAAATAGAGAAATGTTAATATTAGAGATGTTTTTCAGTAAGTTGATTAGGGATCAACATTAGGGATTAACCCTGATGTTAATGTAATTTATGTACAGAACTCCTCCTAACATATGTCCCTGGCATTTTCCAAAGTCACGTGGTCTCCAGAGGAAAAATGCCATTACTGAGAGCATTTCAAAGTGCTTACAACAGAAACCTAAATGAATATACGGAAAATAGGAAATTGCATTTTCTTTTTTTAGGTTTGCTTATTTATTTTGAGAGACAGAGATAGCATGAGTGAGGGAGGGGCAAAGGGAGAGGGAGAGAGAGAGAATCCCAAGCAGTCTCGGCCCTGCCAGTGCAGAACCTGCTGTGGGGCTTGCGCTCGTGAACCGTGAGATCATGACCTGAGCCAAAGTCAGACCCTTAGCCAACTGAGCCATCCAGGCCGCCCAAATTGCATTTTCATATTAAGCATCATCTGATTCTTCCTGTAACATTATGTTGATATTTCTTTATAACCTGTGTTCTTTATTCACTCGTCTCCCTGCACCTGAATGTCAGCTCCCCAAGTTTCGTGGTTTTACTCTTCATCTCTACATTCGTGGAGCACAGTGTCAGTTTTCACACAATAGTCAAAGGCATATAAATGTTTACTGAGAACCAAATTCACAGAGACACAATTATAGTGGCATAAACTTAGTGCAAGTATAGTTAAATTTCAGTTTTGCCTTGTATATTCTGACATACAACTTACTTCCTAAAAATATTTTAACTTTGAATATTAATTTTGTAAATAGACTAGGAGAAAACATTTTTATATTTGACTTTCATAGATAGAAGTCACCTAATTTATACATAAACATGTTTACACTTCATTGCCCCTATTCTTACACGAATAAACTGGACGAACTGAAAATTAGTGACTTTTCTTGGACCCATCAGAGGACTGAGGTCACAGAGCAAACTGCTACCTCAAAATCTGAAGAGACAAGTGCGTCCAGAGAGACACAGCCAAGATCTGTTTACCTGAAGGAAAAGTTACTGGAACCCTGAACTGCTGGACTCATGTAAAAAGTAACTTTGATGGAAAGCTGGAGGCTGGATGTGGATTAGCACGAGAGTAAGAAATTCTTGGAGGGCCACAGTCATGGGAGACCCTCCAGACTTTTGTGGGCTTTGTGTCCAGGAACCTTATCAGACTGTCATGATGAGATTCAAGAAAGATCCCCTCGTGGCTCTGGCAAGAGCAACCATTTTGAAATCTGTTCTGAGCCCTCTCTGTAACAAAATTCTACAGGGAAAGGAAACATTCCAAAGCCATATCACAGTAAAGGGAGGGAATTACTCCCATCCCAGCCTCCCCCAGTCTTCCTGTCTCAAAGAAGGGGAGGAATGCACAGTCAACAAGATTCAGTGCTTCAAGGAAGTAGATTGTGCTGGTACAGCCAGGGAAGGCATTATGTTACTGAGGGGGTAAGTGGAAGGCTCTATCACTGGAGAAAGTCTTGCAAAGGCCACAGTACACAGGGCCCCTCAAAGACTTAGATTTTAGTCAAAAACTGTAGAATATGCTCCCATCCCTGTATCTCCCACTTCCCCAACAGGACTCCAGTATAATAAGAGTGCATGACCCTTGAGAGTGCTGCAAGACAGACTCCCCACTGAGGAACTATACTTAGGGAAACAAAGTCAAGAGGAGGGAAAAAAAAAGGCTAGGAGAGTTAGAGATCTCTGGCACGTACAGCTACACCAACTAGTAAGCACAGGCAAACTCCTAGCAAGATTAACATAAAAACACACTAAATGCTTGTTTACCTCAGTTTTCATTACCTGATACAACATGTACAACTTCAACACAAGATGAAAAGGGATGCTGGAAGGCAAGGAGAAATAGTCTGAAGAAACAAAACAAGTGTCAGAACCAGATTTAGATATGGCACAGATGTTGGAATTATCAGAAAGGAAATTTAAAATAACTATGATTAGGGCACCTGGATGGCTCAGTCGGTTGAGCATCCAACTTCGGCTCAGGTCATGATCTCACGGTTCATGAGTTCAAGCCCCACATCTGGCTCACTGCTGATAGTGCAGAGCCTACTTCGGATCCTCTGTCCCCCTCTCTCCACCCCTCCCCCGCTTGTGCTCTCTCAAAAATAAAACATTTTTGGGGCGCCTGGGTGGCGCAGTCGGTTAAGCGTCCGACTTCAGCCAGGTCATGATCTCGCGGTCTGTGAGTTCAAGCCCCGCATCGGGCTCTGGGCTGATGGCTCAGAGCCTGGAGCCTGTTTCCGATTCTGTGTCTCCCTCTCTCTCTGCCCCTCCCCCGTTCATGCTCTGTCTCTCTCTGTCCCAAAAATAAATAAACGTTGAAAAAAAAAATTTTTTTTAATAAATAAATAAATAAAACATTTTTTTTAAGTTTAAAATAGTTATGAGTAATGTGTTAACAGTTCCAGTTGGGGGTGGGGGGAATGAAAATATGAAGAAAGGATGTAGATGGGTAGAGTAAGCAAAGTGATGAAAATACTAAGAAAAAATCAAAAGTAAATGCTAAGAACAAACAAGTATCAGAAATTTAAAAAACCTTCAGGGGTACATGGCAGGCTGTTGTAAGAGCATATGACTCGATCTCAGAATCATAAGTTTGAGCCCCATTTGGGTATAGAGATTACTTAAATAAAACTTTAAAAAAAAAAAACTGAAGAGGGTCACCTGGGTGACTCATTCAGCTAAGCATCCAACTTGGGCTCAGGTCATGATCTTACAGGTCATGAGTTCAAGCCCTGCATCAGGCTCTCTGCTGTAAATGCAGGGCCCAGTTTGGATCCTCTGGCTCCCTCTCTCTCTCTCTTTGCCCCTCTCCCTTTCATGAGCGCATGGTTTTTTTTTTCTCTCTCTCTCTCATCAAAAATAATAAACATTTTTTAACGTTAAAAAAAAAAATGAAGAGGGATGTCTGGGTGGCCAGTCACTTAATGTCCAATTCTTGGTTTCAGCTCAGGTCATGGTCTCACAGCTTCATGGGTTCAAGCCCCACAATGGGCTCTCCACGGGCAGTGAGGATCCTCCTTGGGATTCTCTCTCTCTTCTCTCTCTCGGTTCCTCCCCTACTCGTGCTGTCTCTCTCAAATGTTAAAATAAACTTTCAATGGCTTATCTGTAGTTAATGGACACCTCTCAAATGCAAAGGGAAAAAAGAACAAACTGAACATCCAAGAACAGAGAATATCAAAAGGTGTAAATTATGTAATTGGAATATCAAAAGCAGAAAAAAGAATAAAAGAAAAATCTGAAGTATCAATGGCCTAGAACTTGCCAAAAGTTATTGACAGACACCAAACCACAAATCCAGGGAGCTCAGAAAACGGCGGTCAGGATAAATATCAGAAAGAAAACAACAACCCAAAAGCTATACGTAAGCACATCTTATCTAAACTGCACAAAAGCAAAGGCAAAGGGAAGAAAAATCTTGAAAGAAGAGGGTAGTGTGTTAACACCTTTTCACAGCAACAAGAATAGGAGGACCGTGGACTTCTTGTGAGAAACCATGCAAGGAAGAAGCATATAAATGAAATATTTAAAGTGTCAAAATAATAGCCACCATCCAGAATTCTGTAGCCAGAAAACTTTTCTTTCAAAAGTGGAGAAGAAACAAATTTTTAGATAAATAAAAGCTGAGGGAAATTATCTCAAATGGAGCTGCTTTGTAAGTAATGTTAAGAGAATGTTTTTTCAGACCATGGAAAATTACAAATTTTCATGGAATTTTGGAAGATTCCAAATCTTCCATGGAAGATTCAAATTTACATAGAGAAAGGAAGATTCTGTAGACTTGATAAATGATAAAGAAGGTGAAAATATTTTTTCTTGTTATAAAAAATAACTCTTTAAAGAAATAGTAATAGTGAATTAGGTGCTTAGAGCATATGTATAAATAAAATGAATGATAGCAATGTCACAGGAATGAGAGGAAGAGCTGGTAATATTCTAAGGCCACTGGCATTACACATGAATCAATATAGTGTCATTTGAAAGTGGACTTAGGATCATTAAAAATGTATATTATAAACTCAAGGACAACCACTAATTTTTGTTAAGCATAATTTTTTTAATGTTCATTTTTGAGCGTGTACATGTGCGGAAGTGGGGGAGGGGCAGAGAGCGAGGGAGACACAGAATCAGAAACAGGCTCCAGGCTCTGAGCTGTCTTCATGGAGCCTGATGCTGGGCTCGAACTCACAAGCCATGAGATCATGACCTGAGCCGAAGTTGGACGCTTAACTGACTGAGTCACCCAGGCGCCCCAAGAAGCATAACTGATATGCTAAGAGAGATCTAAAGGAATCATATTAAATAATCATTTAAAAACAGGAAGGTAGAATATGAAGAGGAAAAAAGCAAAATGGAAGAAATAAAAACTACACACATGGTAGATATTAATCTAACTATATTGATAATCACGTTAAGTGTGAATAGTCTAAATATACCAAATAAAAGTCACAGATTACCAGAGTGGATTTTAAAAAAGAAAAACAAGAAACCCACGTTAAATATAAAGACTAAGGTTTCAAATAGATTAAAAATAAAGTATATTCCAGAACAAGTTAAATTCTTAAGGATATAGAGGAACATTACATAATATTAAAGTTGACAATTCTCCAAGAAGATCTAAAAATGCTAGGGGTGCCTGCGTGGCTCAAACATCTGGCTCTTGACTTTGGCTCAGGTCATGATCTCACGGTTCATGGGTTCAAGCCCTGTGTCATATATGATATATACATGCATAATAAAGAACATGTGTACATAAGTATCAAAAGTCATGAGGCCAGAAATGATAGAATTAAAAGGAGAAATAAAACAAATTGACCATTATCTTTAGAGATTTTAGTAACTCTTTCAGTAACTGATACTTCAAGAATATAAAAAGAATATAGGAGTGCCAGGCTCATTCAGTTGGTGGAGTGTGAGACTCTTGATCTTGGGGTTATGAGTTTGAGCCCCATGTTGGGTGTAGAGATTACTTAAGTATTTAAAAAGTAAAAAATATTAATATAGATAACCTAGGGGGTGCCTGGATGGCTCAGTCAGTTAAGCTTCTGACTCTTGATTTCAGCTCAGGTCATGATCTAATGGCATCTGAGATTGAGTCCCACATCAGGCTCTGCACTGACAGCAGGAAGACTGCTTGGGATTCTCTTCTCCCTCTCTCTCTGCACCTCTCTCTCTCTCTCTCTCTCTCTCTCTCTCTCTCTCTCTCGAAATAAACTTAAAAAAAAAAGTATAGATGACCTAAACAGCACTATTAATCATCATGGTCTAATTGAGATTTATAGAATATTCCATCCAACAATGGCAGATGGCGCATTGTTCTCAAATTCACATGAAAAATTCACCTAGTTCACATTCTAAGCCATAAACCTGCCTTAACAAATTTAAAGAATGGTAATAACACAAAATATGTTTACAGATCAAAATGGAATTAAGCTAGAAATCAGTAACATAATAGGAAAATACCTAAATATTTGGAAATTAAGCAACTGTTCTAAAGGAATGGAGCAAAAAAGACTAAAGAGAAATTTGAACAAATTGTGAGCTAACTGAAAAAACACAACAAAAATTGTAGAATATGAAAAAATCAGTGCTCAGAGGGAAATTTGTAGCATTAAATTCATATACTGAAATAGAAGAAATATATAAATCCTATAACTAAATCTTTGATCTTAATAAAACTAGAGCAAGAAGACCAATTTAAGTCTAAAATAAACAAAAATCATTTTTAAAAATCCAAGCAGAAGTCAATGAAATTGAAATTGGGAAAACAATAGAGAAAGCCAACAAAGGCAAAAGCTGTTTCTTTGAAAATATTAGTAAAATTGATAAGACTCTGGTTATTCTAACTAAGAAAAAAGATAAGTTAGTGGTATCATAAAAGAGAGTCCTTAACTGGTGATAACAAGAATATCAAAAGTATAATAAAAGAATGCTACAGAGGTGCCTGGGTGGCTCAGTCGGTTGACCATCTGACTCTTGATTTCTGGCTCAAGTCATGATCCCAGGGTTGTGGGATCAAGCAGTGCACTGGGCTCCATAGTGAGCATGGAGCCCACTTAGGAGTCTTTGTCTCTCAGTCTGTCGCTCTCATTCTCTCTCTCTCCTCCCTCCTCTCTCTCTCTCTCTCTGTAAAAAATTTTAAAAAGTTAAACCATTTTTTTTAAAACTTAAAAATACTACAAACAACACAATGCTAATACATTTGATAGCTTGAATGAAATAAACCATTTCCTTGAAATACACAAACTATCAAATCTTGTGCAAGGAGAAATATATAACCTGAAAAACTCTAGTAAATATGAAACACATTGAAACAATATTAATAACAAGAAAGCACCAAGTGTACAAGATTTCACTGGCGAATTCTATCATTTAAGAAAAACATAATACCAATTCTCCACAATCTCTTTCAGAAAAGTATAAATAGCAAGAACACTTCATAACTCGTTTCTTGAGGGAAGAATTACCCTAATACTAAAACCAAAAGACATGGGGCTCCTGCGTGGCTCAGTTGGTTAAGTGTCCAACTTGGGCTCAGGTCATGATCTCATGGTTCGTGAGTTTGAGCCCTACATCAGGCTCTGTGCTGACAGCTCGGAGCCTGGAGCCTGCTTCAGATTCTGTGTCTCCTCCTCTCTCTGCCCCTCCCCTGCTCGTGTTTTTTTCTGTCTCTCTCTCAAAAATATTAAATTTTTTTTTAAATCCTGGAACTGATGGGCAAGTAAAGCAAGGTTTCAGGGTACTAAGCCAATATAAAAAGTCAAGCAATGAACAATTGAAATCTGAAAAATTTTTAAACAGTGTCACTTATAATAGCACCAAATAAGTACTTAGGTAGAAGTCTAACAAAATATGTACAGGAATCCTATGCAGAAAACCACTTAGAATTGGTGGGAAAAAAAGATCTAAATGAGAGCTAACCCATGTTCATGATTTAGAAGATTCAGTATTGTTACATCTATTATTCTGAACTTAATCCATAAATTCAGTTAAATCCCACCCAAAATCCCAGCAAGCAGTTTTGTAGATATTGGCAAACTGATTCTGAAGCTCATGTGGAGAGGTGAAATACCTAGGATCACTAACATAATAAGGACAAAGTTGGAGAACTCACACTGCTTAATTTTGAGGTCTGACCTAAAGTTATAATAATCATGACACTATATGGTATTGAAAGAGAATAGCTATGCAGATCAATGGAATGGAGTTAAGAGCCCAGAAACAGAAGCCCACAAATACAGTCAACTGGTCTTTGACAAAGGGGTAAAAGCCATAAAATGGAGAAAGATAATCTCTTGAACAAATGGTTCTGGAACATTTGGACACCCACATGCAGGAAACAGTCTAGATACGAATATTACACCTTTCACAACAATTCATTCAAAATGAACTCTCACCTAAATATAAACTGCAAAATTATAAAATTCCTACAAAATAACATAGAAAATCTAGGTGACCTTGGGTTTGACCATGACTTTCTAGATCTAATGCCAAAAGCATGACTCATGAAAGAAAAACTAAATTGAACCTCATTAAAATTTAAAACTGCTCGGGGCGCCTGGGTGGCTCAGTCGGTTAAGCGTCCCACTTTGGCTCAGGTCACAATCTCGTGGTCCGTGAGTTCAAGCCCCACGTCGGGCTCTGGGCTGATGGCTCGGAGCCTGGAGCCTGCTTCCAATTCTGTGTCTCCCTCTCTCTCTCTGCCCCTCCCCCGTTCATGCTCTGTCTCTCTCTGTCCCAAAAATAAATAAACGTTAAAAGTTTAAATTAAAAAAAAAAAAAATTTAAAACTGCTTTGTGAAAGGCACTATTAGATGAAAAGCCACACGCTTAGAGAGATTCTTTGCAAAATATATGCATGATAAAATAAAATATACAAAGAGGGGTGCCTGGGTGGCTCAGTTGGTTAAGCATCTGACTCATGATTTCAGCTCAGGTCATGATCTCATGGTCCATGAGTTCAAGCCCCATGTCAGACTCTGCTGATGGCACAGAGCCTGCTTGGGATTCTCTGTCTCCCTCTTTTTCTGCCCCTCCCATGCGTGCACTCTCTCCCTCTCTCAAATATTTAAAATAAAATATACAAAGAACTGTTAAAACTCAACGATAAGAAAACCAAGTTAAAAAATAGGCAAAAGATCTGAACAGACACCTCACCAAAAGAAGATATACAGGTTGCAAATATTCTTATAAAAATATGCTCTAACCTTATGTGTCAACTGTACTTCAATAAATGTTTTTTTTAAATACACTCAGCATCATGTCCTTAGGAAATTGTTAATTAAAACACTGGACACTTATTACCAGTGACTAAAATCCAAAACACTGTCAACACCAAGTACTGGTGAAGAGAGAGAGCAATAGGAATTTCCATTCACTGCTGACAGGAGTGCAAAATGGTGCAGATACCTTAGAAGTTCTTTACAAAAATAAACATAGTTTAAGCATAAGATCTAGCAATCAGGGGCGCCTGGATGGCTCAGTATGTTAAACGTCCAACTTTTGGTTTCTTCTCAGACCATGATCTTACAGTTCGTGAGATCAAGCCCCACATCGGGCTCTGCACTGAACAGTGCAGGGCCTGCTCGGGTTATATATTTCTCTCTCGCTCGCTCTCTCAAAATAGATAAATAAGATCTGGTAATCATACTTTGTGGTGTTTTCCCAATGGAGTTGAAATCTTATGTCCACACCAAAACTAGTGTGTGGATATTTATAGCAACTTTATCCAAAATTGCAAAAACTTGGAAGCAACCAAGATGTCCTTCAACAAGTGCATAAACTTTGGCACATCCGCATGATGGAACATTACTCAGTGCTAAAAAGAAATGAGCCACCAAGCTACCACAAGAATGGAGGAAGTTTAAATGTGTATTGCTAAGTGAAAGTATGCAATCTGAAAAGGCTACATACTGCATGATCCCAACTGATGACATTCTGAAAACAGCAAAACTATGGACACAGTAGAAAGATCACTGGGTACCAAGGGTTTATGGGGCGGGGGGGGGGAATGATAGGTAGAGCACAGGAGATTTTTACAGTAGTGAAATTATTATCCTGATGGTACTGTAATACCATCATCATGCATTTTTCAAAACCCATACAATATAAAGCAGAACAAATGAACCCTGACATAAACTATGGACTTTAGTTTTTAAAAATGTATCGATAACAAAACAGAGATATATATGTATATGTGTGCATATATATGTATATGTGTGTGCATATATATCTCAATACCGGCTCATCTTTTAGAAAAAATGTACTATGGGGCACCTGGGTGGCTCAGTCGGTTCAGCGTCTGACTCGGTTCAGGTCATGATCTTGTGGTCTGTGAGTTCGAGCCCCACGTCAGGCTCTGTGCTGACAGCTCAGAGCCTGGAGCCTGCTTCAGATTCTGTGTCTCCCTCTCTTTCTGCCCCTCCCCCACTCACACTCTGTCTCTCTCTGTCTCTCAAAAAATAAGCATTAAAAAAATTAAAAAGAAATGTTGGAAAAAATGGACTATACTAATGCAAGACATTAATAGGGAAACTTGGGGGAGGGGGTTGAGGAGACATATGGGAACTTCTGTATTTTCTGCTCCATCTTTCTGTAAACTAAAACTCTTAATCTATTAATTTTTTTAAATAAAAGGAATTAGCTATCAAGTCATACAAAGACTTGAAAGACTCTTAAATGCATATGGCTAGGTGAAAGAAGCCCGTTGAAAGGCTGCATACTGAATGTTTCTATCTATGTGACTTTCTGGAAAAAGGAGAATGTAGAAGTGGTAAATAGATCAGGATTACTGGTAGTTTAGGGTGCGGCGAGGATTAAACATGAGAACCAAAGGGGATTTGAGGCATCAATGAAACTATTTTGTATGATAATGTAATTGTGGGTACATCACACTATTGATTTGTCAGAACCCATGGAACTTTACAGTACAAAGAAAGGCTGCTTCTATGGGCGAACACGCTGTGAATAAAACAGCTAACTTAGAAATGGAATTTGGGGACATAACGTGCTTTTAAGTTGGAGTCAGTCTTTATTTGAATTTTTCATTGAGTATTGGAGTTAACATAGCAGCACAAACGTACAGCCCTTCAAAGAAATCTCAGTAATAATAATAAAGAAGCCACACTGTAAAGATTCAGAACGACGGGGGCTTAAGAACTGGCCCTCTCCTTCAGTCCTCAACTTTGTTCCATCTGTTTCTGGATTTATGCCTGTATAAAGGCAATCACATGCTTGGTTCAGTTTTTTTTCTTCTCCCGTTTGATGTTCATAATCATGAAAGAAAGAAGGGTTTTTATGTGCCTTGTTAGCAGTGGGATTATCCTCTGTGGCCTGAAAACACGTGAACACTGTATTGATCCAGATGACCTAGAAGGTCACAGACTTCTCTTCCACTGTGTCCTCACGGCTATCACCGCTGCATGCGTGTGAACATGCGCAACACACACGCGCGTGCATGCGCACACTGCTTCATGTCCGTTGTCTATATTCAGTTCTTTCAGTGTGCTAAGGGCCCTCAGACCTCTGAGTATTTGGCCATGCTCTTCCACCTGTTAGGATTTCTTTTCCTCCTCTGCCTATAGGCTGATCTTTCTGGCTAAGCCTTACCTGCTGCTCAAGAACCAGCTCAGTCGATGCTAACCCTTCCTCAGGGGCATCCTCAACATCCTCAGGCTGACCCAGAGATGCTTTCGTCTCACGGTCCAGCGCTGCAATGACTGGTTTTCTTCCACATGTCCTCTTCCCACTGCGGGGCATCTTCAAAGTCAGGGAGCTCAGTGCCTGGTCTTTCCTATGTACTAAATGAGCGCGTGACCCGGTGATGCAGAAGCATGAGGGGCTGTGGGTGAAGGGGAAGGAAAAACCTTCAAAGTGTTCTTGGAATGAAGGCACAGGAAGTACAAGAAGAAAAAAGCCAACTAATAAATCGGCTTGGGATAGTCTGCTACATTTCTACACCCTTTTCAGAAAAAAAAAAAAAAGGCTTGATTACACAAAAGCATAAATTGCTAGAATTGATGGGCCCAGATCCCATTTTATCCCCCAGGAATAGAGTGTTAAATTTCTTTGTAAGAAAAGCAATGGGGAGCCTCATCTGCTGGTCATATTTATGGGTAAGTTTTTGCAGGGATTTATGACTTATCATTTATCAGTTGCTTCTTTTTCTTAACAGTTTTTAATGTTTATTTTTGAGAGAGTACAAGTGGAGTCGGGGGTGGGGGGGGGACAGAGAATCCTAAGCTGGCTCCCCACACTGACAGCTTCACTGCTGACAGCAGTGAGCCCTATGTGGAGCTTGAACTCAGGAACCGCAAGATCATGACCTGAGCCTGTCACATGTTCAACCAACTGAGCCACTCAGGCACCCCTATCACTTGCTTCTTATAAGCAAGCAATCCCCACCTTAACCAGGCATCAACAGCCTGGTGGTTAGCAGCTAAAGATGGGGTCACATCTACAAGACTGAGAAGAAACTGGACTTTCTCTGTTTACCCGTAAGGCCGCCTGGACATTTGCTACCACTGGGGTGGCCGTACCTGGAGTGTAGTGATCAGTAAACCAGGCACCGGAGTCTTGAGATTTCTATCCTCGTGGCGCTCACAAATGGCTCCTCTTTCACAACCACCTGTAGCACATCATGGGTAAAGTAACAGAACCTCATGGCAAAGCCAGTTGGATTACCAGGGAGAAAAAGGGGGTCCCTTGGCTGCAGGAGATTATGCTTCAAGAGGGCAGAGTGGACAGTCGTAAGAGATGTGCAGATTCGGCCTTTTGACATTGTTTTCTCAGCACAAGCTCCTTGGTTGTTTCCACAACACAAAAATCAATCTCTCATGTTACAATGCCACTTTATGACCTGGGTCAAACACGTGCAATGAGGAGATTTACTTTTTAGTGCACGGTATTGTCATGCAAATCCCTCAGCACACTGCTGCTCACCCTTTCAGATTGTTCCCCTTTGGTCAAACAAGCCAAAATACTATGTCTGGGATATTTTTCCTCACCATCAAGATTTCTCCCACACTCTGCTACATTCTCCAGTGACTTTATCAAAAATGTTTATTTTATTTTTGAGAGATAGTGTGTGAGCAGGGGAGGGGCAAAGAGAACGTGAGAGAGAATCTCAAGCAGGCACTGCACTGTCAGCTAGAGCCCGATGGGGGGCTCGAGCTCACGAATGATTAGATCATGACCTGAGCCGAAATCAAAAGTTGGATGATTAACCGACTGAGCCACCCAGGCACCCCTCCAGTGATTTTTTTCAATTACTTTAGAGTGAGTGGAAAAATTTTTTTAAGTTTTTATTTTTAAGTAATCTCTGTACCCAATGTGGGGCTCGAACTTACAACCCTGAGATCGAGAGTCACATGCTCTACTGACTGAGTCAGCTAGGTGCCCCTGGAAAATATTTCTCTTGAAAAGATACCTTTTTTAAAAAAGGTACCTGTAGGGGCGCCTGGGTGGCACAGTCGGTTAAGCGTCCGACTTCAGCCAGGTCACGATCTCGTGGTCCGTGAGTTCGAGCCCCGTGTCAGGCTCTGGGCTGATGGCTCGGAGCCTGGAGCCTGTTTCCGATTCTGTGTCTCCCTCTTTCTCTGCCCCTCCCCCGTTCATGCTCTGTCTCTCTCTGTCCCAAAAATAAAATAAAAAACGTTGAAAAAAAATTAAAAAAAAAAAAAGGTACCTGTAGATGTTCACATTTTGCTTTAGCACCAAAGTGACATTATATAAGAAAAGAGATAACAGCAATCCATCATATGAAGGAAGATTAAAATGAATGCTGTATAAAACATTCTATAAAATGAGATAAAATCCTCCCATGTGCCAGGAGGGGATGTGGTTTTCTCCCTCCTGTGGAGGAATAAGTTAAGAAAATTTACCTGAATAGATGCCTAGACATAAAATATCACAGGCAAAATTCAACCATGTATTGGAAGGAGGATTAGGAGGAGGAGAAAATGGCAGGATACAAGCAGTAATTTTAAACCAAGGACTCACAGATAAATAGTCTTTCGAGGAAAAATGATCATTTCCAGATAGAAAACTAGGTATTTACTCTGAACAAGGCTGTTTTAAACTTTTTCTCTGAAAGGAAATAATATATGGTGAAAAATGATGGAGAGAAATGCCACATGGAATAAAATTAGAATCCATCTACCCCTTTTTGTTGTACTCAACTAGCAAGGCATCGGGGGTGAGGATGTTCTTCCAAATTTATTTTGATCTAACAAAATACTTAAAGTATATGCCCACGGTTCAGTCATTTACACTTTCTCTGGAACAACAGGATTCTAGTGGAGGCTGAGAGTCACAGTCGCGCACCTCCCTGGACACAATGACCGGTGTAGACTCTGTGCCAGGCAGTCAGAGTGCTTCTCTGGGACCTCAGGTCTGCTCAGTCCCTCTCAGATGGTGAAGCAGTAAGGACAAGAGCCATCGGAGCCAGACTGAAGAACTCATGGAAGAAGTCAGCTTGCAGAAGGTAAAGAGACCACCACAGAGAAACAGGGGCTGGCAAAGAGGGCGCCACTGTTCCCAGTGTCTCCAAGGCCTGGCTGCACCACTGCCCACCTTCCCTTGGGTTACTGGAGCCGCTAAAGTCATCTTTGTGCCTAAATTTGGTCAAGTTGTGTTTCTAGCATAGTCCCTAACAGGATCTTTAAGGGGAAAAACTATGGATTTTATTTATTTTTGTTTGTTTTGTCTTGTTTTGATCTTCTTCTAATACAGTGTTTGGTGTGGAATAGAAACTCAAAAGAAAAAAAGAAAAGCAGACTAGAATACTGTCCCTGGCTGCCTCTACCTTGAATGCATATTCATGGTAAAGTGATAGGCTAAATACCACTAATAGTCTGGGGTGCTTGGGAGGCTCAGTGGGTTAAGTGTAGGACTTCAGCTTGGGTCATGATCTCACAGATGGTAAATTCAATCCCTACATCAGGCTCTCTGCTCTCAGCTCAGAGCCTGCTTGGGATCCTCTCTTTCCCTCTCTCTCTCTGCCCCTCCTCTGTTCTCTCTCTCTCTCTCTCTCTCTCTCTCTATCTCTCTCTCTCAAAAATAAACATTTTTAAAAATTCTTTTAAAAAATACCACTAATAATCTGAGCAAAACAATAATTTCTAAATGGAAATGGGAAATTCAACCTTACAAAGGAAGGTCAGATTTACAATCTCTACTCTTTTAGCAAGTTTTCACACAAGGTAAGGGAAATCTACAAGGTAGGTTTCAAAGAGACAGGGAAGGCAATTGATAGAAAGATGAAGCATCCAGATAAGAAACTAACATTAGGTTGAGAATATTCAATAGGTGGTTTGCTCTGGTTTAGTTTTTGTTTACTGTAATGTATTTTTGCCCTTACTAACTTTGGAGATACATTTTACTCTACCTGCCCTAGCTTTAGAATTTCCTTATACTGAGGCACACCTGGCTGGCTCAGTTAGTGCAGCATGTAACCCTTGAGCTTGGGGTTATGGGTTTGAGCCTCACGTTAGGTATAGAGATTACTAAAAAATAAAATCTTAAAAGAATTGTTTAAAAAAATTGGGGAGCACCTGGCTGACTCAATCAGTGGAGAATGTGACTCTTGATCTCAAGGTTCTGGGTCCAAGCCCCATGTTGGGTGTATAGATTACTCAAATAAAATTAAATTTTTTTGTTTATACTGAATGGGAGCAAATATGCCACCCTAAATTGTACCTCTTTGTCATAGAGATTATTTTGACATGGTTATTCAAGAAAGAGCAGACACTCAGTGGCTATTCATGGATTTTCCATCCTAGAACGCTGGCCCAATTTGTTGACAACCTCTGAGAGAAGGCCCTGGCACTGGTAAATGCTGGTATGACTTATTCAAAGCCTCAATTGGCCACATTTTGGCACTACACCAAGCTTGAGCTGGTTCCTCTAACCCCTGGTCACATCCCTATAGCTATCTAGAATTTGAAACAAAAAAAAAAATACTGAAGAGTGCTCAAACTGGTAGCTTGAAACAGCTCATAGTTAAGCAAGTTCTGCTGAATAGTTTGGTGGCCACCAATGTTTGGATATAGTTTATGCTGGTAAGATCATAGGCAAGTATGGCATCATTGACTATAATGTTTGAAGACCAATTTTTAACATCTACTTGTATTTTGTTTATTATTTGAGTGTTCTTAGACCATGTGTGCTCAGGCTGGTATTTGAATAAAATGAGATAATGTATCCAAAAAATTAGCAGACACAGAAGCTCTACAAATGGATTAGGAGTTACCTTTTACAAGACAAATTTGCATTTATAAAGAGAAATCTCTGTTTGTAAGAGTATCTCCCTGGCTATACCAGGAAGAAGAGAATGACTATAACTCTAGAAACTCTTACCAATGGAGAAGACAGGGCCTTGGACTGTTATGTAGATAACAACCATACCCTTGTTTACTGTGATTTGCCTGATAACTTCCCTTAACTGGCTTCTCACCCCAACATCTTTTGTCTTTAGCTGAAGATGGTATTTAAGGTGATGACATTGGCCATTTGGGGAGTTACTCAGTTTTCCTGGCTCTCTCCTGTGTACATAGGAAGTAAATTTGGGGTGTTTTTTCCTCTTAATCTTTTATTTTAGGGGTGTTATAGCCAAGAACCTAGAGGTGTAAAGGGGAAATTAATTTTCCTCCCCAACAATAGATTACTCAAGAGCTATTCATAGCTACATGTTGGTCCAGCACGGAGAAATAATTGTGGTTTAGACCAACAACAGTTGATTGAAGCTCCAGAGGTTTGTACTTTTCTTATAAGGACTTATTAAAGGAATTTGAAAACTATTCTTCTTAGAAAGTTGGGACTGAATGAGACATCCAAAAGACAAAGGAAATATATGTAGTAGGTACATTCAAGTAGAAGAGACAGTAAGAGAAATTATGATGAAATGCTGCTGTAGGAATAGAGAATACGTGAAGTATAAATAATTTTTAGAGCTTATCCTAGCATGAAATCCTTTTTTTTTTTATTGTGTTAAAAAGCACATGAAAAGGGTGCATGGGTGGCTCAGTCTTTTTAAGCAGTGGACTCTTGGTATCAGCTCAGGTCGCGATCTTGCGATCATGAGATCAAGCCCTATGTGGGGCTCCACGCTGAGTTTGGAGCCTGCCTGGGATTCTCTCTCTCCCTCTCCCTCGTCCCCTTCCCTGCTTGCATTCTCTCTCAAAATAAACATTTAAATAAAAAATAAAAACACATAAAAAATGTAAAAGCTCAACCATTTTAAGTACAGTAGTGTTAACTGTAAGTACATTGCTGTGTAACAGATCTCTAGAAAACTTTCATCTTGCAAAACTGAAACTCTATACTCTTTGAAAGGCAGCCCCCCTTTTCTCTATCCCTGTAGCTCCTGGCACCTACCATTCTACTTTGTATTTCTAAGAGATTGACTAATTTAGATACCACCTGTAAGTGGAATCATGCGCTAATTGTCCTTTTGTGGCTAGCTTACTTCACTTAACATAATGTCTTTTCAGGTTTATCCTCATTGTAGCACGTAACAAGATTTCCACCTTTTTTGCAGGGTGAACACACTTCAGTGTGTATCTATGCCGCATTTTCTTTATCCATTCATTTGCGATGGATATTTAGCTGCTTGCACCTCATGGCAATTGAGAATAATGCTACAGTAAACATGAGTATGCAAATGTCTCTTGGAGATCCTATTTTCAGTTCTTTTAAATATGTACCTAGAAGTGGGATTTCTAGATTATATAATAATTCTGTTTTTAATTGTTAGAGGGGCCTCCACACTGTTCTCTATTGCAGCTGCCCCCGTTTTGCATTCCTACCAAAAAAGCCACAACTAATAAAGCATTAAATAATACAATATGACCCTGCATACACTTGCAGAAGTTCTTACTTTATGGGAGGAAGAATGTGTAGCTTCAAGTTGACTGAAACCTTGGGGCACCTAGGTGGTTCAGTCAGTTGAGTGTCCAACTCTTGGTTTCGGCTCATGTTATGATCTCATGGTTCGTAAGTTCGAGCCTCACGTCGGGCTCTGAGCTGATAGCATGGAGCCTGCTTGGGATTCTCTCCCTCTCTCTCTGCCCCTCCCTGCTCATGCTCACTCACTCTCCCTCTCTCAAAATAAATAAATAAACTTAAAAAAAAAACCTGATAAGTGTACCATTGAAAGAGAAATGGATTCCCACTAGCTTCTGCATGGGATTATACTTCTGCCTCTGAAGTAATCCTGGATGCACATTAGGAAAGCCTGGATTAAAGTGCATTGACAAACCCTAGATCTATTTAGTCAAAGGAAACCTCCATGTGTGCTCCAGGTGTCATTTTACATACCCAGTCAGATGTAGAGATTTATGACAAATTAGCTCCTCCCAGGGAGGTCATGTTAGGGTCCCACAATACCAGCAAAACCTTACAGACTGGTTCCATCCACCCCTCACTAATACCTCATTCAACTTTCCCATGGTGCACAATTTGTGGAATATCTTCCAACACCTTCCAATGTGTGGAGTATCTCTTCTGATATTCAAGATCCAACTTTGCTATATTCTCTTTATTGCAAATAGTATGAACAATTTGTAAGACAGATTATGTCAAATTGTCTTCAGCCACCTACTTTTTGTATATTACTCATTTTGCACTCTCTTTCTGTGTTGTTTTTGCAGTCAACACTTCCTCTCAGAAGACTGAGGGGCATTGTCCAAATATTTTCATTAGATATAACTAGTATTGTAAAATTCCAGGAGTAAAGGGGCGCCTGGGTAGATCAGTCATTGAAGCATCTGACTCTTGATTTTGACTTTTGTCATGATCTCATGGTTGTGGCACAGACAGTGCTGACAGTGCACAACCTGCTTGGAATTCTCTCTCTCCCTCTTTCTGTGCCTCTCCCCCACTTGTGCTTGCCCTCACGCTTTCTCTCTCTCTCTCTCTCCCTCTCTCAAATAAATAAATAAACATTAAAAAAAAATTCCAGGAGAGGGGAACCTGCGTGGCTCAGTCAGTGAGCGACCGACTTCAGCTCAGGTCATGATCTCACAGTTTGTGTGTCTGAGCCCCACATCGGGCTCTGTGCTGACAGCTCAGAGCCTGGAGTCTGCTTCAGATTCTGTGTCTCCCTCTCTCTCTGCCCCTCCCCACTCATGCTCTGTGTCTCTCTGTCTCCGAAATAAACATTAAAAAAATAAAAAATAAAAATAAAAAAAATTCCAGGAGAAAGAAAATACTAACCTCAGTAATGTTTCAGAAAAGCAAATAAAAACTAATTCTGGGTCAGAACGTTAATAAGCAATATTATGTTTCTTGTTTATAATTTGTGACTTTCTTGATTATCACTCATCAAGGACTTAACTGATTCACAGGCTGGTGGCCTCCAAATTAACCCTCCCTGCCTACAACTTGTTCCCTTCCAATCCTTTAAATTAAATTACATCAAGTAGTAATTGTTGCTAAAGATAAAATAATAAAAAATTAAAGCAGGTTCCCTAAAGCACAATTTCTAATAAATGCAGCATATATGAGAAAGCAAATTTAAATGAAAGGTACAAATGTATGAGAAAAAAAAATCAGCAGTAGAGCAAAATTTGAGTAGAACTTCAGATGTATTATTCACTGTTGCCACTGTCAGGGCTCATTAGTTCCAGAGAAAAGTAAGAATATGCATGAGGGAAACTAAAGTTGGTCAGTTCCTCATAATGCTTCCTATTTCTTCAGCAAATATTGCCATTTCACTCCACTTAAGTGAATAATGCTTTCTATTGGTCCTTGAACAACTTCCTGTATACATTGGATGTCATTTAATTTGCTCCCATTATCCTCTGTGAAATACTATACTGGTATTTATTATTAGTTTTAATATTACTGGGTAGGACTATTGCTAAGTAACTTGTTTCCGGGTTACTGAGAGGCTGTCAAAGCCTTAAGAGTATTCTAGTCTTTGCCTTCTGAAATAATCATTTGGCCATACAAAACACAAAATTATAATTGTGGCTATGTCTACATGATAGCAAAATAACAGATCGATTTAGCTAGAAAAACTGTATGCATATTTCTGGAACCATATACTCAAACAAGTACGAACTGACAGATTTTGCAGATTTTCATTTTAATTTGGGTGTTGTGAAGATATAGCTGACGTGTGACAAAGCCCAAGATCATAAGTGAAATTCAGAGCAGTCCATTTTAGAAATAATCCATACCTTTTGTATTTTTTGACACCTACTTATTAACAAAATTTATTTCGTATCAATCATGTCTGTCCTTTTAATGGCCATCACGGTCAGGCATTTCCTCTGAGGTACAGCAGAGTGGGACCTGCCACTAATTTCTTTAGATGTAATACTTTCAGAGTGATGTATAGAGCATAATGAGGCTCTTTGTTTGGTGCCATGGTGACAGGTTGGCTCTGTTCAGTTGTACCTAAATCTAAACTAGGGAGAGTATGTGTGATGTACTGAAAAGAGACCCTGGCTTCGATGACAAAAGAAGTTGTCTTTGTCCCAGCCCTGCTACCACCTTAGTGGAGGATCTTGGAACCATCATCTCTAGCCCCTTTCAGCCTCTGCTCTCTCAATGTCAGAAGGAGAGAGAGAGGGACAAAGAGGGGCAAGATTGGGTGGGAGAGAATGGGGAGAAAAGAAAGAAGTGGGGCAAGCCCAGAGAAGGGAAGAAAATAAAGAAGTAAAGGCAAGAGGAAGGAAACAACAAGGAACAAAGGGATCCAATTTTAGAAACATGAGTGTTATCACATCTGCCCCCGAGAATTCATATCTCATCTCCTGGCCTCATTCTGCTCTTCCATTTAAACCTACACATGTTCATTGTGTTCATTCTTTTAACAAGCATGTATTAAATATCTACTATTCGTAAACATTACGCTTTGTGCTGGGAATCCCACAGTAAATAGCCCATCATGCCTCCATTCAAACTTTTCAGAGTGCTGTTAGGGTAATATGTAAAAAAAAAAAATTACATCGCTGTGTCACTTCAGTGAATAAAATCAGTCACAATGAGGATGATATTTTTTCCATAAGAAAGTGGTTTTTGTTCTGTTTTCTGTTCTGTTTTGTTTCCTTTCAGTGCTCTTCAGGTGTCACTTCTCTTGCGTTTTCTGACAACCCCACTATTTTTAGGCTTTCCTGGATCTGGAGCAGACAGCAAAACAAACCAGGAGGTAGGCCGTTTTCTGCTGCAATAGGATTTCCTTAGTGTTTTGCCAGGATCAAGTTTAATTTTGCAGTTTCATCTTCCAGTTCTTCTTCGACTTTATTTCTCTTATCCACTGCCCCCCACCCCCCATCAGGATCTCCTCCCATTTTATACCAATCTACTGGTAAGGAGGCTGCCTTAATAATTACCCTGACAGGTCCATTTCTCCTAAAGGTTCTCATCTGTTTTGTCTGGTAGAGCAGGACATGGAGCTCCCTAGAGATTCGTGCGTTCTTGTCTTCCTACTGCCAGGGATTCACGCAAGGAGCCAAGAACTAATGGTTTGGGCCAATACCTAGGTTCACCCTACTGCTAGATCTAGTGTGATACATCTATCCCCTGTTTTGTCTGCAAAGTAACTAAACTGGAAACGAACTTTCTAGGTCATCAGAGCTTTTAAGGTCCAAATATGCGTGCCATCTGTGTTTCCTGAAAGTTATTGAGCAGCATATTGTGCTTGGGAGGCACTCTCTGTTCTCCAAACAGGTATTTATCAATCAACAAATCTGGTGCTTTCAAACTCAACACTTAGTAAGCATCACAGCTCATTTTGTAGGTTTGGAAGAAAGTTGGTATTTCTATAGACAGGCTCGGAAATACTTTCGGAAATGTTTCTATGTGCCTTCCTGCCAAATCCCCCAGCAGATGTATATGCTCACTTCCTACCCATCACCAGGCTGTTTCAAAGGAGGACCAGGACACAGTTTGCAGCCTCCAAGGGAAGGAGGGTTCAACTACTAGAAGACAAACACTTGGGTAAATAAGTCCTATGACCTAATTCAACTTGATCATGCACATTTATTAAGTTGGTTTTGGTAGGTAAACAACAAGAGCAGTCAACGAATTTGAGATGACTAGGGCCCCAAAGCCTCACTTCCAGGTTATAAAAAACACCAGCTTCAGGCCAAATTCTAACATATATCCACTTATTAATTATCCATTATTAAGTATCCATGCAGCAATTCATGCAACTTGGGAGTGGCATCTGACAATTGCATTTTTTAATGCTTATTTATTATTTATTTCGAGAGTGACAGAAAGCAGGGGAAAGGCAGAGAGAATTCTAAGCAGGCTCAGTGCTGTCAGCACAAAACCCATCACAGGGCTCGATCTCATGAACCGTGAGATCATAACCTGATCAAGAAATCAAGAGTTAGCCGCTTAACCGACTAAGCCACCCAGGCACCCCAATAATTACATTTTTGACAAGAATCCTACGTGATCCTGAAGCACACAGAGATGTTAAAACCATTGCCTCAAGCTGTGCATACATTAGAGCTGATGCCTGCATTAGCTGCCTCCCATTTGGTGTTTGGGGGCTAGAAGAGATGGGGGGGGGCAGAAAAAGCTGCTCAAAGGATGCCCAGGGAAAACAACACTTGAAGCTGATTGGATGTGCATTGCACATGCCCTTCTGCTTTGTTTATTTTGTAAAGCATAGAAATTATCCGTGTACAATTAAAAACAGAGGCGTGGAACCTAATAAAGGCCCAGTGAATCTGCATGCGTGCTATGGGAGAGTCATATGTATTTTGCAAAAGCTCTATGGTTGATTCTAATGGACTGCCATGTTTGTGAATCATTGATACTGAGCTAGCTGGAAGCCACTTTCTACTTCCCCAACCCAAGTTTAGAGTTTCCAGCGACAGGAAAACACTACACTTTTCTGTGTTCAGAGTTGCTATTAATTAGCACTGTGATTTCAGACATGTCACTTAACATACGAGAACTTTGCTTTTCTCACAAGAAGGCACTTTAAGCTAATACAGATAACCTAATAAAATGTTATCCCAAGCCCAGCCATTCAGTTTGCCATAAGTCCTTGTTACAAGTATTGCAGGAGGCAATATTTTGATAGTAACCAATGCTTTTCTTTTTCCCATTATTTGGGATGATCTTGGGTACTCCATCCATTGAGTTGGTGATCCTAGAGTAAAGAGAGGGTTCCTAGAGTCAAGAGAGGATTAACTCAACTGAGAGTAAATAAATCAAATGAGTTCCTGAGTGGATTTTTTTAAACTCGTAGACCTACAAAAGTTGTAAAAACCTGGCTTCCAGTAAACTCAACCTTGAAGAAAGCAAACCTAGAGTTGATGTCATATGCATTTAACTCAAAAGACGCCATGAGGATGTGAGAACAGTTTCCTGCCTCTGGATGTATAAAGAAAACATGTATTTGCTTTAGGGAAAACAGAATATTTGGCAGAGGTGATCAAGGGAGTTAAGTTGTAGATGAAATATCCCAAGATCATGTTCTAGGGTTTGGTGTGTGACAGAAATCTAGACAGGGTTAGTGGGACCCAAACGTAAAGGATTACTGAAAGTCCCCCGGAGAAGTCCCAAAGCCATTTCAACATCTGAAATCTAGAGTAGCAAGTTGTCAGTACCTGTCCCTCAATGTGATTGGTGGCAGAGCATCTAAATGTAGCCTATTCCCTTCAGAGGGATCTAGAAAAGGGCAAGAGTGGGCTGGGGACTCAAAGAACCCTCAAAATGACAGGCAAATGAAGACACACGTTGGTTTGCAATAAACTAGGCATCACACAGCAGAGAGGACATGGGCATTTGAGCCACAGAAGCAGTGTGTAGATGTCAATCAATAAAATCAATTAAGATTATACACGTTAGGAGCACCTGACTGGCTCATTCAGTGGAAAATGCAACTCTTGATCTCAGGGTCATGTGTTTGAGCCCCATGTTGGGCATAGAGGTTACTTAAAACAATTTTTTTTATTAAAAAGAAGATTATACATGTCAGTCAAAGCCAGCATAGGTTCTTAATTTCACTGTTAAATTCTACATTATCAATCTATCTAATCTAGCCAGCCAGCCAGCCATTCCCAAATGTCAGTTATTTGTAAATCCTCCTGGAACAGGGCAAATAGAAGTGTTGTAGAGGGAGAAATTCGCTCACTCCCCTCCCAGGGTTCCTCTAGCTGGTTAGGAATTAAATTAATATGAGACAGATTAATAGAAAAAGCCAAAACTTTATTACATGTGCATGGAGGCCCCAACATGAAATTGAGACCCGAAGAAATGACCCAGGCAGGTTTTATACATTCTAGACAAAGAGACCATAAATTTGTGAGGAATTGACAGGATAAAGAAAACAACTGTTTGGGAAATTTATTTAGTAAAGGAATTATAAGTGGAATTTGGGCTGAAGTAGTACCGTAGTAAAAAGGTAACAAGGTTTATTTTTGTATCTTTCTCAAGTTTAAAGTCCCTATTTCTGGTGATAAAGTTGTCTTTTCTACTTCTTAGGAAAGAGAGAGTGCCATTCAAATGGGAGATTTGTTCCCTGCTTTCAGGGGGACAGAGCAGCGGCTGAGTGTCCCTGCACTAGTTATTTCCTGGGTAGCTTCAATTCAAAAGAAACAGCCTGCCATTGTGTTACATTTTGGAGTGGCCTGCCCTGGACCCCTATAGAAGGAAAGGAATGACAGGAAATTCCTGAATTAAGAGAGTGCTACTTTAAAAGACTGGGTTTCCAATTGGAATTTACTGAATGTACCTTCAATTTGGAGATTAAATTTTCCACCACTGCGCTGAAATGAAAATTCAAGATCAAAATTTAGTTACAGAGGCAAAACATAGGAACTTGTTTGCCCTCCTGTGGTCAGTGCCTGTACCAAATAAATATTTCTCCACCCAGAACAATTTTGCTTTCCTGATTAGAGACAAGCTATTTACTTATTATCCAATATCTGTACCCTTTGATGGATGTGGTAATTAAGTCTCCCTCCAGAATTTAGTACCCTAAAATAGTGACTATCTAATGCAAAACTGCTCATGGTTGGTAGATAACAAATTATATCCATAGCACCCACTATAATCTGACTTAGGCCAATGTGGTCTTGCAGAATCCTTTTTTTTTTAATGTTTTATTTACTTTTGAGGGTGCAAGTGGGGGAGGGGCAGAGACAGGGGGACAGAGGATCTGAAGCGGGCTCTGCACTGACAGCACAGAGCCCAATGCGGGGCTTGAACTCACCAACCAAGAGGTCATGACCTGAGCCGAAGTCAGATGCTCAACTGACTGAGACACCCAGGTGCCCTGTGTAATTCTTATTTTTGGTATATAATGCTGCCCCCAAACTGGAAGTTGGTTCAAGTAGTCACTTCTCTCTGAACTTTTCTGTGAGAATAAACTAAATCTTAGAACAAATGCTGGCACATATACAGACATAGATTAATCAAACACTGATTACAAAGACATTAAACAGTTCATATAACCTGTTCTGTGGGCTTTGTGAAGTCCAGATTTCTGTCTCTTTAGGGGGAGATACCTCCTTGCATGAGAGGGTCACTCTAGACCCAAAACTATTCCAGAGTCCGGAATCTGCAAACATAGTAATTGCCACCATATATCCTCTCAAACTAGTGGTTTGCAGCCTTGGCTACATGTTGGAATTACCTAAAATGCTTTTAAAATCTTTTTTTTTTAAGCTTATTCATTTTGAGAGAGAGAGAGAGCACAAAAGTGGGGGGCGGGGGGGGGGGGGTGGGGAAGCAGAGAAAGAGGAAGAGAGAATCCCAAGCAGGCTCCACACTGTCTGCCCAGAGACGGAGTTAGGGCTCTAACTCATGAACCATGAGATATGACCTGAGCCAAAATCAAGAGTCGGATGCTCAACTGACTTAGCCACCCAGATGCCCCCCCAAAAGCTTTTAAAACCACTAATGCCTTGACAGCTCCCCCAAGGATTCTCATTTTATTGTCCTGCGGTGTGGCTTGAGCATTTGCAGCTTCCCAAGGCATTCCAAGTACTTCTAATGTGCAGCCACGTTTAAGAACCACATTCCTAAAAACAGTTTCAGGATGCATGACGGGTAAGGATTCAAGGCTTGGGCTCCATTGCAAAGGATAAAGCCTACCAACCTCATTAGATTCTTAAAACCTCTTTGTGCAGAGTTGGGCAGTAACTCTTATGTTAGATTCACCCAGTCCATAAATCTTAACTACTTTTTCTTTCTCTACAAGAGTCCATTTACAAAAATCATTGTAGTCAACACACTTATTTCACCAATAATACTGTTTCTGGCATTTAATATGTTAATTTGCAAAGCCTAGTTTGCTGATTGAAACACAAGGAACAGAAGTGCTTTCAGTAGCTGCCTCTGGACTTCCTATTTGAGTGCCAGCTGTCCACACTTAAGCTGTGCATTGTTCTTTAGCGTGATATCTGGACCCAAGTTAGTGTTTAAAGTAACTAATACACATATTACATACGTACATATACATCTGTGTTTGCTGTGTGTGTGTAGAATTTTAAATATAGACAGTGTAACACCCCTGCCCACTGCCATCATATATAGGTAATTTGGATCCTGGGTGCCATTTTCAACTCTTTGTATTGGAGTCTGTGTTCTCCACTTCTTCCACTGGGAGTTGATATTTATTTCTCCCAGGAGACTGCATCCTCTCAGCGCCTGCTTTGTCTTCCTCTTACCTCAACAAAGACCTTTTTTTTTTTTTAAGTAGGCTTCATGCCCAGCGCAGAGCCCAATGCAGGGCTTGAACTCATGACCCTGAGATCAAGACCTGAGCTGAGATTAAGAGTTAGACACTTAACCTACTGAGCCACCCAGGTGCCCCTCAACAAAGAAAGTTTAATCCTGGTAATAGTAGTGTTCAGCCTTAAATAACATTGAGAAAACAGCACAGAGTGTTGTCTTTGTTTGAAAAGTGCACATAAAATGATCTGATTCCAAAATGCAAATCTCTGACCATGCTTTCTTGTTCATCTCTTGGCATTAATTGGCTCCAAAGAAACATAAGGAAGGACAACCTTCCCGCTCTCTCAGTAATAGGGTCACCCTACTCCTGAAATCTCTTGGCCCTCAGAAACCTCCTAATCCTGCCTCACCTTCCATATTACTGGTCATGTTTTCTTTTCTTTTTTTTTTAAAGGTAACATTTTATTTTTATTTTTTTATTTTTTGAGTTTTTATTTTAGAGAGAGAGCTCGTGAGTGGAGGAGAGGGGCAGAGGGAGGGAGAAAGGGAATCTTATGCAGCCTTCACGTTCAGTGCAGAGCCTGAAGTGGGGCTTGATTCCACAACCCTAGGATTATGACCTGAGCTAAAATCAAGAGTTGGGCACTCAACCGACTGAGCCACTCAGGCGCCCCAGGCCATGTTTTCTTAATGGTTATGTCTTACTACATTTTTTTTTTGTTTCGCTTTTATTTTTTAAAGAAAACAGGGAACAGGTTGCTTGTGATATAATGAGGGCTTCAGCTGTCATGGAAATGCTCTACCATTTCTGTGATATTGTAATTTATAATATATGTATTTGGTCTTCCCATTTTTTTGAAGGATCTTTTTTTTTTTAGTTTATTTGTTTATTTTGAGAGTAAGAGCATGCACACAGGGGAGGAGCACAGAGAGAGAGAGAGAATCCCAAGCAGGATCCATGGTGTCAGCACAGAGCCTGATACTGGGCTCAGTCTCAGGAACTGTGAAATCTTAACCTGAGCCCAAGTCAGGAGTTGGACCTTAACCAATTGAGCCACCCAGGTGCCCCTCTCCCATTTCTAGCACAGAGCTCCTGAAACCCTTGGAATTTACTAAGTGGTGAGAGCCAAAAATGTGTCTTTTGTTATGTTAATAAGGCATCTTTTGGAAAGCACCTAAGGATGGGCCAAGGGAGCCAACCACATATTAGAGGGTTGGAACCTTCCCTCCCACTGACCTTTCTCCCCTCACTGACCTCCAGAGAGGGAAGAGGGCCTGGACGTTGAATCCATCTCCAATGGCCAATGATTGAATCAAATGCCTATACAATGAAGCCTCCACAAAAACCCAAAAGGACAGGGGGCACCTGGGTGGCTCAGTCGGTTAAGCGTCCGACTTTGGCTCAGGTCACGATCTCACAGTTCGTGAGTTCGAGCCCCACGTCGGGCTCTGTGCTGACAGCCCAGAGCCTGGAGCCTACTTCACATTGTGTCTCCCTCTGTCTCTGCCCCTTCCCTGCTCATGCTGTGTCTCTCTCTGTCTCAAAAATAAATAAACATTAACAAAAATTTTTTTTCAAAAACCCAAAAGGACAGGATTCTGAGGGCTTCCAGGTTTGTAAACATAAGGAGATTCAGGGAGAGTGGCGCCCCTGGAAAGGGCATGGAAGCTCTGCACCCTTCCCACGTACCTCACCCTGTGCATCTCTTCCATCCACCTGTTCCTGGGTTCTATCTTTTTATAATAAACTGACGACCTAGTAGGTACAATGTTTCTCTGAGTTCTGTGAGCCTCAATGGCAAATTAAATGAACCTGGTGGAGGTTGTAGGAACCTCCAGTCTATAACTGGTCTGTCAGAATTCTAGGTGACAACTTTTACTTGCAGCTGGCATCCGAAGAGGATGGAGAGGGGGCCAGATCTTACAGAACTTGAACCTTTTAATCCTTGGGATCTGCCGCTGTCTCCAGGTAGATAGTGTCAGAGTTGAGTTAAATTGTAGGACAGGTTGCTGGTGTCTGACTATTGCTTGTTGGTGGGGGGGAACCCCCCACCAGACACACACCCACACATTGGATTGGTGACCAGAACCTTTAATTCCCCACTGAGGAACTAATTTGGCTTTTTAGCTCAGGTGTGGACTCCTACTTCCTAGAAAGCCCAAATTGTCAGGCACACTTATACCCTGAGCTGGAATTACTTTTCCTTTCTCAGAAGAAGTTTATTACTTGCAGGAGCTGCTCCGAGTTCATACAGAGGCATTCATGTTTTTCCATAGCCATCCATAACTGTTTCCCCTTATGCTGACATTCCTGTGTCAGACCAGGGCATGTGATGGATTATGCAATACTCTTATACTCAATCTCCCCATCTCATTACAATCCATTGTTTGCAAGTCAGCAATGACTTCTAAGAGTCCATCTCCTTTCTCTCACAAGGTCAGAGGCTTGGCTGCAAGCTGACTTGCCCCCCTTTCCATCCAGGGTTCGTGTTAGTCCTTGAAACAGATTACACTGCACAAAAATTCTTTGGAAACTCAGGCTAGACCCCCTTAGCATGCTACGATTACTGAAGCTATATAATCTCATGTACAAAGATGTAACTTGTGTTACATTTTAGCAAAGTTTACCCTCCATTTTGCAATTTGCTGAGGAAAGGAAACAAACACTTGTGGTAAACTCAGCCACTTCTCAATTTCTCTCAGTAGTATTTAGTAAGGAAATGCTGAATTTTCACCTTTATCATCTTTTTCCATCTGAATTACTTTTACTGTGAATGGTGGGAAGGGGAGAAGGATTTGCCATCTTAAAATATATGTCTTTGGCGTAAGGATTATTTTAGGCTGATTAGTTTTTAGAAACAAAGGAAAAGCTCTAAAACCTGAGAAGTTACCCTTTTGTAAAATAAATGTACATATATAAGGGAAATCTCCATTTTTAATAGTGTCTCCTTCTCTGTATCAGAAAGAGGAGAATGACTAAGTCCCTACAAACTCTTATCAGTGGAGAAGGCATGGACTTAAATCTGCATAACAACCTTACCCTTGGTTAATATGCTTTCCCAATCACCTCCCATAACTGGCCCCACAACCCCCCCCCCCCAACCAACATTTTGTCTTTAACTGGAAATAGTGTTTAAGATGATGGCTTGGGTTATTTGGAGGAGTTACTCCGTTTTCCTGGGTCTCTCCCATGTGTCCAGGAGGTATACATGTGGTTAAACTTCTGTTTGTGTTTAGGTGTCTCAGCCAAGAACCTAGAAGGGTAGAGGGAAAATTATTTTCCTCCCATATAGTAGAATACTTTATACTGCCATATTAGGTTTTGTATTTTGTCCACAGCCACCTGCACACGATGGCCCTGAGGAGATACCTCTGATTTGGTCATCAATCCCATGATGACACGATAATGTCTGCCCCCTGATGCCAGATCTACAAAGGGCATCCGTTACCTTCCTCATCTAAAACACTGAGTCCCTTCAAATCTATTGAGTCTTCCTCAGACTATCTCCACACACCTTTCAGATTCACCAGAAATCTGTGGTTCAAAACCTGCAGCATTCTCAGAAAACCACCCTGGGCCTCAAGAAACTTGAGAATGCAAGCAATTTGGGAGTCTCGGGATTTCTCCACGATTACACTTGGCCTAGGACCATTCTTAGTGTGAGACTCTAGACATTGGCATGGTGGTCTCTTGAAATGCCAGATAGTAAGTGGGGAAGAAGTCATGTCTGTGATGTTAGCTCATCATATATTAAGAATTCTTTGGCTCCACCCAACAGCATCCCTTTCTGGGCCTACATCAATGACTTCCTTTCTCTCTCCCAGTTCTCTTCTCTTCCAAGAGGCTGTATTCCTAGGTGTAGGAAAGACCAGCTCTTTCATCATTATGGATTCCTTCATATCTGTTCAGGACTTCAAGGTTTACCTCTCACTGTTCAGTAGAAGAGATTTTGGAACATAAGGAAGAAACTTTCTTCCTTTAAATCTTAGGGCAAATAAAAATCAAAACCAAGGAAAAAATTAATTCTCCATGGAATAAAAAAGGAAAGAAAGTTTCCCATTGCTTTTCTTAAGAGTATTTGCTTTAGAAAATTTGCAATTGTTTATGTTTTCTGTTCTTTGAGATGTACATAAGGTTTTGTAAAGGCTAAGTAAGCTTCTTGCCAGTTTTACAACCCAGGCCTGGAGACATCTCTTTGAAATAAAATAATCGGAAAAGATAGCTACCCCTTCCACTCCACCCACCCCCCCCCCCGCAATCTACTAGTCTGTCTGAAAGTTTGACTTAAGCATCTGACAGCAAGTTGTAACTATTTACCTGTTATATAGATATAAGTTGTATTATCCCTTTGGATAAAAGCGATTAGCTAACAGAGATAGCCACCTTAATTACCAGGTAAATTTAGAATAAAGTATGTGTAACAGATGCCACTGCTGTTTCTTTTTATGTGAAGATTAGTTATCATTTATCTTAATATGTACGTAGTGGATTATATCTGCTTGGCTGTATAAAACGGTAAGGCTTTTGTCATAGTCACCTTAGCTGATGCTTGTAATACACATTGCAGTTTGGTTTCTTGCTTATTTATTTATTTTTTTTTTTAATTTTTTTTTTCAACGTTTATTTACTTTTTGGGACAGAGAGAAAGAAACAGAGCATGAACGGGGGAGGGGCAGAGAGAGAGGGAGACACAGAATCAGAAACAGGCTCCAGGCTCTGAGCCATCAGCCCAGAGCCTGACGCGGGGCTCGAACTCACGGACCGCGAGATCGTGACCTGGCTGAAGTCGGACGCTCAACCGACTGCGCCTGCGCCACCCAGGTGCCCCATTTCTTGCTTATTTATAATAAAACTATTGTTTTTCCTCTTCTTTTGTGGAGAGGTTTTCTGTGTTGGCAGAAAATACTATTTCTAATCATTTCCTTAATGTACAAAGAGCCCATCTCTTATGGTCAGAAGCCTTGGATATTGAGAATATGTCTGAGTTTTTTACATTACATGGAAAAGCAGCTAAATTTTTTTTTTGTTTCTTGCAAAAAATGTATCTGTTGAATTGTAGTTTCTGGTAATTATTTAGATGAATCTTCCTGCTAAAAACAACTCAAACCTTTAGATAACAATTTACAAACATCATTTTAAAAACCTCAAAGAGCAGATAAGACTCTGGAAAAATTCCAGGCCAAAGTGGTACTCTTAAATGAGAACTAAAATGGAGCTTAGCAGGGGCACCTTGCTGGATCTATCAGAAGAGTGTATGACTCTGGACCTCCGGGTTGTAAGTTCAAGCCCCATGTTGAGTGTAAAGAGTATTTTTAAAATAATCAAATAGAGTTTAGCAGAACACAGAACAATCAGTCTCACCTTCCCCTCCCTCACACTCGAAGACTGAGCTTCTTTGATTTTGGAGGGTTAGATTCTCTGGCTTTAGTAGGGAGGGGGGTGTGTTTGGGCAGAAATATTGTCCCTTCTAGGTTCTTTGGTCCAATAATGAAACTGATGTAGCATAGACTCAAGGAGAAAAATAAATTTAACTACATACGTACAGGAGCCCCACAAGGACATGAAACTCCCAGACAGGCAGTAAAGGCCTATAACCATCCTGAGGTAAGGAGAAGGGGGTAGGGGTCTGGGCTTCAAAGGGAAGGAAGACAATTGACAGGAAAATGAGAGGAGCAGCTGTTTGATAATCAGATGTTTGCCAAACCATGTAGATAAATCTTTTTGATAGAAAAAGTTACCTCTTTCTGGTACAGAACCACAATCTAAATTCTTTTAAATGGTTAAGGGGGAGGTAAGCTTTCCTGAGTCTACTTACTCAGTCTTAATTGTCTTCAGCTCAAAACAATCTACATGCCAAAGTGGCACATTTGAGGATGGCATATTCTCCTCCTCAAGGAAAAGAAGGAAAGAGGAATAAAGAAGTCAAGACCTAGGCCCTGCCTCGGGGCACCTAGGTGGCTCAGTTGGTTAAGCGTCCGACTCTTGATCTAGGCTCAGGTCATGATCCCACAGTTCGTGAGTTCAAGCCCCATGTCAGGCTCTGCACTGACAGTGTGGAGCCTGCTTGGGATTCTCTCTCTCTCTGCTCCTTTCCCTCTTGCTCTCTCTCTCTCTCTCTTTCTCTCTCTCTCTCAAAATAAATAAATGAACTTAAGAAGAAGAGAAAAAGAAGAGCCTAGGGCCTGCCTCAAGCAGAAAAGTCCTGGATCCAAAAGGGTTTCAAACTGATTGTTTAAGTAAATCAGAACTAATCTCATCCCTAGGGTTGCAGGAAAGTCATCTTGGTGGTGAGCAGAGTGGGAGAAATAAGAAAGGAAAAAAAATTATGACCAGGAGTGTCTGGCTACCTAAGTTGGTAGAGTTTATGACTCTTAATCTCGGGGCCGTGAGTTGGAGCCCCATATTGGGCACAGAGATTACTTTAAAAACAAACAAACAAACATGGCCATGAATCAGCTCTACTATAAATTAGGACCAAAAAATAAAATTACTAGAGATAAAGAAAATCAGTTTGTAAAGATGAAAAGCTCATTTCATTAATGAGATAAAAGAGATTAGATAGATGGATTGGTTGATCAATTGATAGATTGAGCAATAGATCCACAAAATGAAAAATTATAAGGATAAACACAACAAGCATTGTGGGAGATTTTAACATATGCCTCTTATAATCATCCTGCAAAAAAATCAATTAAATATATAAGATTTGAATACTATTAACAGACATGGCTTAATGGTTAATGCATGTGTGCATGTAAGTTATTTCATCTGTCAACACAGTACATGATTTTTGATCATACATAGATTACTTACAAATATTGACTAAACAGTAGACATAATTATTATAATAACAGAAAAAGGAAGTGATTACCATAAAAGAGAAGGCTTTATTCTGATAGGAAAAGTTGGGTTGTGGGAAGAGGTTGTGATCAATAGGTAAATGGAATGTTTATACAAGTATTCACTCCCATTATTTCTTTAAATTACACTTTGATGTTTTATGGATTTTCTGTATGTTTGTTGCATTTAACAACATGCTTAATTTAAAAATAAGGACAACACTTTTATCATTTTCCTAGATAATAACTAATGTGCTTTAATTAATCTCATCCTAACATGTGATGCTGCCCTGCATTTAATTCTATTTATAAACCTATTAGACCTTATTAGTACTTTAACACAGTCGACATAAATGTTAATCTACATATATTTACTATTTTTTGTTTTTGCTCTCATCTTGAATTCTGGACTTTCCACTTTAACACTTTTTCATTCTCGTAGAATATGCCCATAACCTAAACGTTCTGGCAATGTTCCAGTTTTGACTAGATGTTTACATTTTAATTATTTGTTAAAAGTTACATTTATGTGCTTTTCTATATGTAAAAATTAACAAAATTAAATGTTTTTAAAAGAATAATTCCAGTTTTTATGTCAAATATTTTTGGATATACTGTTTTTACTCTGGTTCCATGGTTGGCTGAGTATACCGTACACATTTTCCTGTAGACTTCCTCTCTAGTATATATTTTGTCTCACAACGAGAAGTATTTGTTACCAAATTATGATGCTTTCCTTAGACACCACAATATCCAAAGACACACACATAGAATTGATCATGAATATGTGATGTCTTTTTGAGGATCATGGGTTTGGAATTGAAGTTTTAGGTTCAGATTTGGATGCTACCGTGTTAATAGCTGTCTCACTTTACCCGAAGTTCCTTATTCATTCTGAATTTCAAATAATTTATCTGTAAATGGAGAAAATAAGACCATTTGGCCCTTTTCACAGGACTACTGAGAACTACTAATGGAGCAAAATACATGAATAGGCTTTATAAAATGGTTAGTGACCTATGACTTTAGTATTATTTGTGTAGCTATGGAGAGGAAAGAATAAAAGTTAAAACGTTTTACGTAAAATGAAGGTGAGGATGTATTTAGGTGTGTGGCAAAGCATTACACTAGAACAGAAATAGTGGGGTATTTTGAGTCAGATATAATTAATTGGAATGATTTAAGTTTCTGCTCCACTCCCTGCTAGCTCTAGAATCCCCTGCAAGTTAACTTTCCTGAGTCTCAGTTTCCTCATCTGTTAATTGGAAATAATGATGCCTCATTTACTGCGAGGATCAAATAGAACACTATGTCTGTAGCACCTGGAGCACAGTAAGTGCACCATCAATGTTAGTCTCTACACTACAAATTCAGTACCAGGAATGATGAGAATAGAATGTGATTATAGTGTTGATAGAAAGAGATCTATTCAGATGAGGTTCTCTCCCAAAAGTGAGAGGGAACTGATAAGATTGAATTTCAAAATGATACCACTGTAAACTACAAGAGTTATTGGGAGTTTTAAAAAAAAAAAAAATCTCTCCCTAAGCCCATCTCTGGTCTTTGCTGAAATTTGATTAATCAGCTTGGTCTTAAGATTAATTGCCTTTTCTCTCCTCTGGCTCCTGCTGGCTTGACAGGAAACATTACTACCCATAGATTCAGCCTAGAGATTTATACTTGAGCTCACAGGGGGAGAAGTGACACAGAGGGGCAGTGTTTGCAGAGAGCTCCTACCTCCACGGCAGAGATTGCCCCACAGTCACCGATCTGAGTGTGGAACCCAATTTGGGACTAAGAGATCCAGAGCCTGCTTCTACTCCCCAGCCTTCTGGGAATGCCTTTCTTTGACTCTGTTCCTACCCCACCTCTCATTTCTACAAGGCAAAAATTGTCCCTGAAAGCAAATACACAAAGCCCACAAATTTCCTTCATCACTTCTGTTTTCCATTAGTTTTTCAACCATACCCTGCCTACCCTTAATGCCCAGCTCCTCTTCCAAAAGGCAAACCAGTAAACAAGCAACAACAACAGAAAACATGATCATGAGATCTGCAAGCCTCTCAAGTGTTAGGCCAACAGTTTTCTTTTGTGGAGAGGCATAAACAATGCTAGCAATAATTAGGTTCAGGGAAGTGGGTTGAAAGGAACGATTGGAAATTAGATGTGAGAAATTTTTACCCTGAGGCCATTCTTGTTTGTTTGGTTTTTTTTTAATGTTTATTTTTGACACAGAGAGCATGAGCAGGGGAGGGGCAGAGAGAGAGGGAGACACAGAATCTGAAGCAGGCTCCAGGCTCCAAGCTGTCAGAACAGAGCCTGATGCAGAACCAGAACTCGTGAACTGTGAGATCATGGCCTGAGCCACCCAGGCACCCCTACCCTGAGCCCGTTATATTCACAGATATGTTGACTCAGTCAGAGATAGCTCAAAGTTCAGGGACCAGTGTGGGTGGGGGAGAGGGTAAAGAAACTTAACTGAAGTTTGGTTAAAAAGCATTTTGTTCAAGGAGCCTGGGTGGCTCAGTGTGTTAAACACCCAACTCTTGGTGGTTTTAGCTCAGGTCATGTCTCATGGTTCATGGGTTCCAGCCCCACATTGGGCTCTGTGCTGATGCTGTGGAGCCTGCTTGGGATTCTCTCTCCCTCTCTCTCTCTGCTCCTCCACTGCTCTCTCTCTCTCTCTCTTTCTCTGTAAAAATAAATACACCTCAAAAAAAATTTTTTTTGTAAGCATTTTGTTCCCATTGATCTGTAGAAACAAGCAGAACAGATAATCTTTTATGAGACTAAGAATGAGAATTGGGAGGGTGTGTGTCTGGCCTCATCTTAGGTAAACAAGGCGAGCATTTGAGTCTTTTCTAAGTCCTATGGAGAAGAGTGTTTCTTTTTGGTAAGCCATTTCCTTTGTCAACCTAAAATTGTCAGGAGGGAATAATTGAGCAAAAGAGTTTATTTGGGATGGAAGGATTGCAATTCAGGGTGCACAGGTTTGAGCAGCAGCCCAAATTGTGTCCCACTAGGGAGCAAAAGTCAGAGGTTTCTAAAGAAAAAAAAAAAAAAGAAAAAGAAAAAAACAAAACAAAACGCTGATGTAAGTTGTTTACAAAGAATTTTGATTGTTAACTGGCAGCAGAAAACTAATCTTGGCTAAACATAACTGGTTGCTAAGGCTATCACTAAGCAAATGGCATTACTGTACCAATTTGCTTGGAGTATTTGGGTCTGGTCCAGATCACAAGTTCATGCTTCTGCCAGTGAGGACGTGCAGTAGGCCCACCTCCTTAATGGCCTCCCGGCTCCATTTTAAAACCCCTGGATACAAGTGAACCTGTTTCATTTCACCTTTCACAACTTGAACACAAATGGGTAAGAGAAGTTCCTTTAATCATTGCGGTTTTCCCAGAGCATAGGATTGGGGTAAAATTCGACATTGTTAAAGCCAAAACAAAAAAGCAAAACCAACAGAAAGAGCGCAGGAATTGCTTTGTTTCTTCTCCCCCCCTGAGCTACTCAAAGGCTGACTGTCAGGGAAGTGGACTGGCCTAGGAGTGAGACCCAGAGGAGCTGGGAGCCTCAGCAGCTCGAAGGGGCATCGCTTCTGCTTGCTGAGTCCGCAGCTTCCTCTGCCCTGGGGGTAAGACCCGTGTGCAAACCCAGGTGCGCGGACAGAGTGTCCAGTAAGAACCAGGGACGAGACGGGTGATGAGATCTGGGGCCGCCGACCGCAGAAGGTGGAAGAGCGCGTTTGGAGCCTCGGAACTTAAGACGTGGAGAGTGTGACACGTGGGTGTGACGCACGGAGGGCAGGTGTGTGACAGCCCTGTGGTCTGTGACTTCACGCACGGTTTAGTCGGCACCTGGCACCTGAAGGACCTTCACGCGTGTTTCCGCTTTTTAGTCCCTTAAGAAAGCTAGTTTTAAAGTGCCATTTTACAGATGGGTTGACTGAGGCCCGAAGAGGTTATGTGACTTGTGGGAACTGAGGCCGAGAGCGCTCAGGCCGCCAGGAGCCAGTGGGGCTACAGCGGTGACGCCAAGAGTCAATTCATAGATTAGTTTCCAGTTTGTCCTTCAATAGCTAAGGTGATTCTTTTCCGTGTCCTGATTATGATATCGTGCTCAAAAATGAGTAAGTTATGTTCATTTTCCATAAATATATTAGAACTATAAAGTTTCTTCGCAAAGTAAGATTTAGGGGAAAACAGAAATTCACCTCTAACACTAGTGATGAAAACTTAGTGTGTCAGTAATTTAGCCTTCATTTGCTGAAGTAGGACACTGAAGTCAGGATCTCTGTATTTATTAGGCTGTGTTTGCTCTTTAACTAAGGTTTATTCATGTCACAGTTGAACCCTGGTTCTTCCCAAGAGTGAGGATAAAAGGAAACAGCAAGTTCACCAACTGAGTTTCTCTTTACCTTTCTGCTCCCGAGGCTGGTCAGTTACTGGACTGACACCTTCTGTCTTGATGAGCTAGGATGATCCTTACGCTTCAAGGGAAAGGCAACACCAGGTCCCTGATTTAAACTGCAGGATCGTACATTTACTTTTATTCACTGTGGGATGTAATCAAGGCACAATATAACAAAAGCCAGTGTCTGGTTGTCATTTCTTTGGCAGGAGCGCCCAGGGAATCTTGTGCAAGGGTTTGTTCAGACATGTAGACAGACCAGCAGACAATGGGACTTGGGGGAGAACTCGCAGCAGGTGGCCATAAGCTTGGGTTTCTTTCCAGGACACCAGTATTTAGTGAAGGAAACAGCAAGGGCCGACATGGCCCTAAATTCCAAGAGGGGCCTCAGTACTTGTAGGCAATTGTTGTAGGAAGGTAGAGGCAAGGATGAAGACAAAAGCCCAGGTGGCTGCAGAACAGTTAACTTGATCCTGAACCCTGGTGTGTTCAACTCTGTTTTCCCCCAAGAGAAGACATATGGCTCTACTTCCATAATTCTGTTGGCCTTAGAGTAGTTGTCAAATGGTGGGAGAGAGCATAAGTAATGAAAGTATAACTAATCATAGTCAACACTGTTTTCATACTTACCATTGTAAAGAAAGAATCTCTGTGTTTTGTTTAAAAATGAACTTGTTAGAGTCATGAATTTATTTGTTGCGGACAGGCATAAAAGGAGAAATTTAAAATTCAAAAGCTTTTTTTGTGGACAAGTAAATCTATATCACATATACAGTAGATGTGTTATGACATTTAGCAAGGACAAATGGATATTGAGCCAAACATCACAAGGCTAGTGTGTGCTTTACAATTTTGGTAAGTAAATCCAATTTCCTAGAGTAAATACTCCAGCAGACAGCATTTTTCTATAGAAAACAGAGACAGCAAGCCCCTTATAGTAATTATAGTCTTGAGGTTAAGGATTATATTGCTCTAGAGATAAAAATAAAACCTTGCAAATGAAAATAGAATGTTATAAGAGAGGTTCTTTCAGTTACAACAGATTCACCCCCAAATCAACCTGATGACAGGGTAAATAATATATAGAGATTAAGTTAAATCAGTACAAAACTCAGGCTTTTATGCCTTGAGCCTTAATGATAATTAATTTGTAAATATATTCCAACTTTCTCTATTAAGTTCTAAACAAAGATTAACAGACAAGCTGGCATCCTGCATTCCCAAAAGCACTTGTATCAAGTTTTCTTGTTAAATACTACTGAAATATTTGGTTTATGGTTTTATTTTAACCAAAGTGAATCACATTATTTGGTGGCTGAAAATTTCCAGTTGCACATTATATTTTGGATAGTTGGCTTAGGTATTTTTCAGGTAATATTTTATGTGACCTTCCTTAAAATTTTCTGAATGGCGTATTCTTGTTTGCATTTTCCAGATAAAGAAACTGAGAATTAGAGCAGAGTTGCCCAGCTAGCATGTGCCAGAGCAGGGATCGGAATCCAGACATTCTGCTTCCAAAGTCCTCTCTCAGAGATGTAGGGGAGGGTGGTCCACGACAGCATGATGGTAGAGTCTGAGGCCCAATGTGTGAAAGTAAATTACATCCGTTGCACAGGGCTCCGCTCAGAATATGGTCTCAGGGGATACTTGTCGAATAATGTGGCAGTGCCACCTATGGGCAATTGAGCAAATCTAGTTCAAGTGGACTCTGGGATTACCTAGTGAATGACTGATTTTGTAGGTGAAATTTTTCCTGGTGCTTTTGTGAGTTGACTTGCAAACTGGGAGGGAACTGATGCCACCAGATCTCCGAGTAGTCTGCTTCTTTTTTTGCAGAAATCTATCCAGGATGATCTTTCGCAGCAAAAATCCATTCATTTGGACGAAATGAATCTTTGACAGTTGAGATAATTCAACTTTTTTTTAAATTTTTATTTTGTTTATTTGTTTTTTTTTATGTTTATTTGTTTTTGAGAGAGAGGGCATAAGCAGGAGAGGGTCAGAGAGAGAAGGGCACAGAGAATCTGAAGTGGGCTCTGCACTGACAGCAGAGAATCCCACATGGGGCTTGAACTCAGAAACTGAGATCATGACCTGAACAGACTGACCCTTGACAGACCCAGGTGCCCCCATAAGCATCTTTTTGTGATCCTGCTCTTTCAAAGATACAATGAGATTTCTTTTTTGTTTTTAATTTATTTTTTTTAAATAATCTCTACACTCAACCTGCGGCTCAAACTCACAACCCCGGGATCAACACACAGATGCTCTACCGACTAAGCCATCCAGGTGCCCCACTTTCTCTATTTTAGAATGCATTTTTGCTGACAAATTTTATCCCATTTTCCATTGAATTTTTCTATAATATAAAAGAATGTTGTGTCAAGATATAATAATATCCCATTTAAGAATGAAGCTCACTTTCATCTATTTAAAGAGAAAGATGATAATTTGGGGATGACATTTGAGTAATACTCTCATTTACTATATGTCAGTTTTTCCAGAAATTAATAGTTTCAAATCTGTGCAGAACACAATAGTCCTCTCCACTCAAAGAACAGGGACACTAAATGATCTTTGAGGGTCCCTCAAAGCGTCTTACATTTAAAATTTTTTTTAATGTTTGTTTATTTTTGAGAGAGAGACAGACAGAGTGTGAGTGGAGGAGGGGCAGAGAGAGAGGGAGACACAGAATCTGAAGCAGGCTCTAGGCTCTGAGCTGTCAGCACAGAGCCTGATGCGGGGCTCAAACTCACGAACTGCAAGATCATGACTTGAGCTGAAGTTGGATGCTTAACCGACTGAGCCACCCAGGCACCCCTAAAGACTCTTATATTTAAAGAAAAGGCAGTCAAATAGGGGCATCCACAATAGAGCAGGGGTAGGAGCACAGTGCTGGGAATCTAGAAACTAATATTCTAATTCCAAGGTTTTTACAAAAATTGAGGAATCAGACACAAGTCATGATCTCATCTGACCCAAGTCTCCTATTTTCAATGTGAGGTGACTGAAATCATTTCTAAGGTGACTTGAGACTATAAAATTCCACAACTTAATGCATTTGAATTCCATTCCATGAAGATAATTTCAGGTTACTTCTGCGTGTATAGTTTTCAAGTTTTGGACCAATAATGTAAAGAAAATATAGAAATAAGTCTTTTTTTAAAACAATTTGCATACTTACACACCTGTTCTGTGAATAGAATTCCAGTCTGTATTTATAGAAAAATATAATTCAGGCAACCAGTGCTATATAAAAATGCGTTTAGACAACAAATAAACTCATAGTACATGCAACCTGGGAACTGTATTTATATGAAGATGCCAGTAGTCTGGGGAAAAGAAAACATCAAATATGAATGTGAAGAATATGTCTTCCTTGCTCCTAAAAGAAAACAGCCTAAATGGCTAACAGTTTCTTTTTTTAATTTTTCGTAAGTTTATTTATTTATTTTGAGAGAGTGAGAGAACATGAGCAGGGGAGGGGCAGAAAGGGAGAGAGAGAATCCCAAGCAGGCCCCATACTGTCAGCTCAGAGCCCCATGTGGGGCTCGAACACACGAACTGTGAGATCATGACCTGAGCCAAAATCAAGAGTTGGACGCTAAACCGACAGAGTCACCCAGGTGCTCCAATGGCTAAGTTTTCATCAATATCATTGGATGTGCAAGGAAATATTTGAATGCTTCAAATAATATCCTACACCAATTATTCGGTATTTTAACTGAGAGCGTAGTTTCAGATTCCTGAGAAATCTCACAAATTAGAGCACATACACCTTACAGATGCTAATTTTCAGGATATTTCCCCAACATCTTGTTATTATGATCTGCTAACATTGCCAGGGTCTTGCTTGATCACCTTGAGGAGAATCTAGGCCACCCTCACATTGAGACCACCATGAGAACAATATTATGAGATGGTCACCAGCATTGTTGTCATTTCAAGCTAAGTATGGCATTATTTGAATGTGATCTCACATGAGCTTGTATATAGCTCACTTAATTCAAGCAAGGACCAAGTAAGTAGGATTAGACCCTGACTATAGGGTCTTCATATGTTAAAGTAAGGTTTCACAAAATATTTCCTAAACCAACCAATCTCTTGTTGTTGTTGACTGGATTAACCACATTTTTCTCTACTTCCCTTCATATAGAATATCTTGCCTACCCATCTTCTCTATGGCAAATTCCTATTTACCATTTCATGTATATATTACCTCCTATAGGAAGTTACCCACATTGCCCCAGGTTCAAACAGTTACCTCCTTTCTTTCATCCCATAGCATCTTGCATCTAGCTGCATTAGAGCATTCACATGCTGCATATGTTTGTGCTTCTCTCTGCTCAGAATTTGACCAAGCACTGGTCCTGTCAAAGCACATTCCCGGAGGGTGTTATGGCATGAGGAAGTGACAAAACACTACTAAAATAATTTGGATTTGGATTGGTAGTTCATTCAGGCTTGCCAAAAACTACTTGTACAAATTATGGTATGCACGGTAGTCTAGACTGTACTTTTACGTAGAGATTTAAAACAAAAAGGGATGCCTGGGTTGCTCAGTAGATTAAGCATCTGACTTCAGCTCAGAATCTCACAGTCCATGAGTTCAAGCCCCGTGTGGGGCTCTGTGCTGCCAGCTCAGAGCCTGGAGCCTGCTTCAGACTCTGTGTCTCCCTCTCTCTCTGCACCTTCCCCACTCGGACTCTGTCTCTGTGTCTCTTTCTCTCAAAAATAAACATTAAAAAAAATTTTTTTTAATAAATAAATTGGATTTGGATTGCTAGTTCATTCAGGTTTGCCAAAAACTGCTTGCACAAATCATGGTATGCACACTAGTCTAGAGTGTACTTTTAAGTAGAGATTTAAAAAGAAAAGGAGCACCTGGGTGGCTCAGTAGGTTAAGCGTCCCACTCTTGATTTTGGCTCAGGTCATGATCTCATGGTTCATGGTTTCAAGCCCCACATCAGGCTGTGTACTAACAGTGTGGAGCCTGCTTGGGATTCTCTCTCCCTTTTTCTGCACCTCACCACCCCCACCCCCGAGGCACGCATGCATGCTCTCTCTCTCTCTCTAATAAATAAACTTTAAAAAAGGAAAGGGGGGGTACCTGGGTGGCTCAGTCAGTTGAGCATTTGACTTTGGCTCAGGTTATGATCACACAGTTGGTGGGTTCAAGCCCTAAGTCAGGCTCTGTGCTGACAGCTCAGAGCCTGGAGCCTGCCTCAGATTCTTCTCTGTCCCTCCCCTGCTCATGCTCACTCGCTTGCTCTCTCTCTCTCTCTCAAAAATAAATATTAAAAAAAAAAAAAAGGAGGAGAGCACCTGAGTGGCTCAGTCACTAAGCGTCTGACTTTGGCTCAGGTTATGATCCCATGGTTTGTGAGTTTGAGCCCCACTTCAGGTGACCACAAGCCTCACTTGGGGTGACCCTGCTTCTCTCTCTCTCCCTCCCCCCTCTCTCTCTCTCCTTCTCTCTCCCTCTCCCTGTCTCTCTCTCTCTCTCTCTCTCTCTCTCTCTCTCTCTCTCTCTCTCCCCCTTTCTCTCTGTCTCTGCCCCTCCTGGGATTCTCTCTCTCTCTGCCCCTGACTCATTTGCACTCTCTCTCTCTCAAAAAAAAAAAAAAGAAAGAAAGAAAGAAAGAAAGAAAGAAAGAAAGAAAGAAAAAATAAAGGAAGAGATGAGGAAGGGAAAAAGGAAGGAAGACAGGAACTCATGGTCAGTTCTTAATTATTCTATTGGGTACCATTTATATGTGAATTCATGGTATAGCTACATGTCATTTCACTAACCCTGATATAGTAAGCTAGATTCCGTAGTAAACATATTATTTTCACTTAGGATAAAATTATCTTACATGAATATAGTTGCAAGATCCTTTTTTTTAAAAGTGTATTTATTTATGTTGAGAAAGAGAATGAATGAATGAATCCATCCCAAGCAGGTTCCACACTGACAGTGCAGAGCCCAAAACAGGGCTCAAACTCACTAACTGTGAAATCATGACCTGAACTGAAATCAAAAGGCGCTTAAATGACTGAGCCACTCAGGAGCCCCAGATATAAGACCTTTATCCAAGGTGCTTTAAAACTCTTTTGTCCTGCTTTTCTATTTGGAAATATATTCTAAATTTACCATAGATTTTCTGATCTCCAGTTCTCTATTTTCTTTCTATTCTTCACTTTTTTTCCTTGGTTTTTTGAACTGAACACCTTAAAAACATATTACAAATTTTGGATAAGGTAATAAACCATGTCACTCTTTCACAGGAAGAAAAGGGGCTTGATTTTGCATTACTTAATTCAGAATTTCGTATTTCAAATTTCTTTTTCATGAGTGCTCCTTTGCAGAGAAGTTCAATATTTCATAGATTCAGCAGAGCATGGAATTGGTGTGGGATAAATGGTATGGTGGTAACAGGTCAGAAAAGCAAGAAACAAAATATAATTTTGTAACATATGCATGTAAGACAAATAAAACACTTTATGAAGCTCTATGTATTAATTTGTATAAAAGAGACATATTTCCAAGGAATCCTGTCATCAGTCTTCCCCTGTGAGGTTAGTCCTTTCTGTTTTGTTGTCACATAGATCATTTTGTCATTCCACTTAGTAGTCTGAGTAGAGTTTTTCCCCTGTAATAACTTTTGGGTTAACTTTCACATTTTCTGGCTTCATGATATATTATAGACATATTGAGACAAGGGTATTGGATCATTTTTATCAGTGTTTCCTGTATGATATGTGTATTTTCTGGCAACACTGACAATGAGGGTTTAGGGAGGCAATCTGTTAACTCTTCTGATTAATGATGCCCCCACCCTTAGGTTTCCTTCATTTCTTATTGTATGCCACCAGTCTTGATGTGAATTTTGACAGGCACATCACAGTACTCTGCCTGATTTTCCTGAGTGGGCTGCTCCCTTTCTGCAAACTCCCAGATGTTGGCTTTGTTGCCAACCATGGCTGACATTAATGCTGGCACTCATGATGATCCTTGGTGATTTCTGCAAGATTTCATAACACTGGGGGGCAATACCAATATCTAGTGGGAAGAAAGTGGTACCTATTAAAGAGCAAAGGGGATTGTTCTTCCTCAGAGGGCAGACCTTAATGTTAATACCTTCCAATAGAATAATCAGTTTATGGGGCGCCTGGGTGGCTCAGTCGGTTGAGCGTCTGGCTTTGGCTCAGGTCATGATCTCGCAGTCCATGGGTTCAGGCCCTGCATCAGGCTCTGTGCTGACAGCTCAGAGCCTGGAGCCTGTTTCAGATTCTGTGCCTCCCTCTCCCTCTGCACCTCCCCTGCTCGTGCTCTGTCTCGCTCAGAAATAAAGAAACATTAAAAAGAAATAATCAGTTTATGACAGGGTTTCATCCTATCAGGGAATGATCCTATCATTCCTATCAGTATTGGAATTGGGTTTAAGATAATAGCTTGTTGGCTTCGTACCAACATTTCAGAACTCAGATGTGGCTGCAAGGATTCTCTCAAAGCTGGAGAGAATGTTTTGGCCTCTCAGGTAGCTGAGTGTGATGTCAGGAATGTTAACAGAAAAGAGCGTTCCAAGCAAAGCATTTGCTGTTTTATATATCTAACCTAAGAGCTAAAGTGGAAGCCGAAGCACTAATATTCAGAGATGGAGGAGTCAAGGGGCCGCTGCCGCCTTTTGCTGCTTCTGATGGATGCCATTACTGATGCTCTACGATCATTGAAGTGGCAATGGCATGTTATGGGGCCTTGGTAGCATTTTAGTTGTGTCACTCCTGTCACATTGAATAAGTCATTTATACCTCTTAGGGCCTCAAGTTCATCATGTGTAAAACATGACCTAAAAGTCTTGTCTTTTTTTTTTTTTAAGTTTATGTATGTATGTATGTATGTATGTAAGTAATCTCTATACCCAACTTGGGGTTCAAACTCACAACCCCAAGATCAAGAGGCATATGCTCTTCTGACTGAGCTAGCCAGGCACCACATCCCTGCCTTTTTACATAAGTATCATGAAGAGTAAATGGAGTAATTATGCAAACACATTTTAGGAACAGTGAATTATTATAAAAATATAGTGTGTTATTATCCGTTTGCTCATTCCTCACCCATTCAGTATTTACTGAACATTCACCATGTGCCTCTGGAGTTGTTGACACACTGGGTTTTGTGAAGAGAAGGGATGGGCAATTGAGGGCAGCTGACTAAAGAATACTTGAGGATTTCATCCTTGATGAGCATAACTAGGTTCTATAAATGGAGCCAAGGATAACGTGTATTTTTAATGAGTGAAGCTTGTTAATGAAGTCCTTGAGAGGCGCCTGGGTGGCTCACTTGGTTAAGTGACTGACTTCAGCTCAGGTCATGATCTCAAGGTTCGTAGGTTCAAGCCCCGTATCAGGCTTTGCGCTGATGGTGCGGAGCCTGCTTGGGATTCTTTCTCTCCCTCCCTCTCTTTCTGCCCCTCCCCACTTGCCTCCTCTTTCCCTCTCCCTCCCTCCCTCTCTCTCTCTCTCTCTCTCTCTCAATAAATAAATAAGCTTTAAAAAAATAATAAAGTCCTTGAAGGTCTCAAACCAGAAAGCTCACTCTGGAGGATATTCGAACAGTATGGTGTCTCTGGTTCACGTGGGAGTGTGCGTTTCTCTTAGGTGGTTCTTTCTTTACATGAGAAAAGGATTTACATGATAAGTTTGGACAAGGGTACATTTTATAAGTTCTGTGAGGAAACTGTGAGGGAACACACCTCAAATCATTTAAGAAGAAACTCTCATGTGGAAGGAAACATAGTAGGACTTTTTCTGTTATGGAAATTTTGCACATTTTTATATTTTAATCCTGCCATTTGTATCCTTTATAGATTACATGCCCATGAGAGCTTTTATTAAATTGCTGGCAAAGTTAAACATAAATTTTGGTGGTGGGGCCCCTGGGTGCCTTGGTCAGTTAAGCATCTGACTCTTGGTTTCAGCTCATGTCATGAACTCACTTTCAGGAGTTCAAGCCCTGCGTCAGGCTCTGTGCTGACATTGTGGAGCCTGCTTGGGATTCTCTGTCTCCCTCTCTTTTTCTGCCCCTCCCCTGCTTGCACCCTCTCTCTCCTTCTCAAAATAAAAAAATAAACTTTAAAAAATAAATAAATTTTGTTGGGTACTTGCACTTTGCTGGTCATCAAAATGTATTGAAGAAGTCACTTGATGGCTCAATTAATTGAATCAACATTCTGTATTCATGACTGAAAAGTGGACCTGTTATATAAGCTCTTTCTTGACACAGAATTGTCCATTTTGTAAAAGATTCAAAAAGTAAAAAGTGTCATTAAGTAAAAACATTTTCACACTGCTTGTAACACTGAATTAGCATAGATCCACCAGGAAGCAATTTGGAATTAAGCTGGCTTTCCTGTTGTATTAATAAAGCTGAAGGACTTTATATATTTGTTTAAGCATTTAAGATTTTTCCTTTGACAGTATGATGTGATTCATTGCATACAGGAGAGAGCAGAATGAGCTTATACATGCTCACTTATTTTGAAAAGAATATTTGAGATTTTCACTAACATATTTTGTAAGATAAGTAATAGCTTACACATTTACTTATAATTCAAAAAAATAGGTTCACATTTTTTCTCCTACCCTGTCTCTAGTCACATTACCCACACATCACTCGAAGTCACCAAGAGCAGCAAATGTCACTTTCTTCCACAGTTCTATCTATATCAGGGGGAAATATATATATGCATATTTTACACACCCATGTATGGTATATCCATATAGTGCCCATCCTTTCTTTTTCCTGATTTTTTCCTTTTTTTACCTAAAACAAGTTGGAGATTGCTTCATATAAGTACATGATGACTTATTCTTTTCAATGATATTTTCTTCTATGAATGCACAGTAATTTACAGATCCAATCCCCTATTAATGAACATTTGTCTCCAGGTTTTTATTATAAACTATGCTACAGCAATAATCTTGTGGAGGGGCACCTGCATGGCTCAGTTGGTTAAGCATCCAACTCTTGATCTCAACTCAGATCTTGCTCTCAGGGTCGTGAGTTCAAACCCCACAAAGGGCTCTGCAATGGGCATGAAGCCTACTTTAAAAAAAAAACGAGGGGTGTCTTGGTGGCTCATTTGGTTAAGCATCCAACTTCACCTCGGGTCAAGATCTTATGGTTCGTGAACTCAAGCTCCATGTCAGGCCTTCTCTCTGTGCCCCTCCCCTGCTTGCTCTCTCTCTCTCTCCCCCTCTCTCTCAAAAATAAACATTAAAAAAAAGAATAGTCCTGTACATGTATGATTTTCCAAGAATGCATACAAGTATAACTTCAGAATAAATTCCTAAATGTAAAATTGTTGATTCCAAGGATATGCACTTTTGCAATTTTGATAGTTTTTGTCAGATTTGTATTCCCTTCCCTCTCTCATAATCACAGGAACATTCATCAATTTATTCTTAACCAATATATTCCATTTTACCTCCGTTTCAAAAGTGTGCATAGCTAATTGACAATGATGTGAAACTTTCATTTTTTAATGTTTGAGTAATTATATGTATTGTCAGTGGTTCATTTATATATAGTTCATTTGTAATGCCAACACCGCTCATTGAAAAGTGAAAACAAAATTCAGTAAAAAATTCTTTAAAAAATAAAGAAGGACATCTGAGAACCTATTCTGGTAGCTACTGTGCCTCACCAAATTGATTGGCTAAATCAGAGATCATTTTAGTTTACCTATTAAAAAGTAACTCAAATATTCTTGTAGAATGCAAAACATTTACCTGATCAAATGTTGCTACCTTTTACTTTTATGTTTATGAGTAATTGTTTTATATATTTGGGGGCTCCGGTATTCGGCGCATAGACATTTATAACTGTTAGCTCTTCCTGATGGATAGACCCTGTAATTATTATATAATGCCCTTCTTCATCTCTTGTTACAGCCTTTAATTTAAAGTCTAGTTTGTCTGATATAAGTGTGGCTACTCCAGCTTTCTTTTGGCTTCCAGTAGCATGATAAATAGTTCTCCATCCCCTCACTCTCAATCTAAAGGTGTCCTCAGATCTAAAATGAGTCTCTTGTAGCCAGCAAATAGATGGGTCTTGTTTTTTTATCCATTCTGATACCCTATGTCTTTTGGTTGGCGCATTTAATCCATTTACATTCAGTGTTATTATAGAAAGATACGGGTTTAGAGTCATTGTGATGTCTGTATGTTTTATGCTTGTAGTGATGTCTCTGGGACTTTGTCTCACAGGGTCCCCCTTAGGATCTCTTGTAGGGCTGGTTTAGTGGTGACTAATTCCTTCAGTTTTTGTTTGTCTGGGAAGACCTTTATCTCTCCTTCTATTCTAAATGACAGACTTGCTGGATAAAGGATTCTCAGCTGCATATTTTTTCTGTTTAGCACACTGAAGATCTCGTGCCAATCCTTTCTGGCCTGCCAAGTTTCAAAAGAGAGATCAGTCACGAGTCTTATAGGTCTCCCTTTGTATGTGAGGGCACGTTTACCCCTTGCTGCTTTCAGAATTTTCTCTTTATCCTTGTATTTTGCCAGTTTCACTATGATATGTCGTGCAGAAGATCGATTCAAGTTACGTCTGAAGGGAGTTCTCTGTGCCTCTTGGATTTCAATGCCTTTTTCCTTCCCCAGTTCAGGGAAGTTCTCAGCTATGATTTCTTCAAGTACCCCTTCAGCACCTTTCCCTCTCTCTTCCTCCTCTGGAATACCAATTATGCGTATATTATTTCTTTTTAGTGTATCACTTAGTTCTCTAATTTTCCCCTCATACTCCTGGATTTTTTTATCTCTCTTTCTCTCAGCTTCCTCTTTTTCCATAACTTTATCTTCTAGTTCACCTACTCTCTCCTCTGCCTCTTCAATCCGAGCTGTCGTTGTTTCCATTTTGTTTTGCATTTCGTTTAAAGCACTTTTCAGCTCCTCGTGATTGTTCCTTAGTCCCTTGATCTCTGTAGCAAGAGATTCTCTGCTGTCCTCTATACTGTTTTCAAGCCCAGCAATTAATTTTATGACTATTATTCTACATTCACTTTCTGTTATATTATTTAAATCCTTTTTGATCAGTTCATTAGCTGTTGTTATTTCCTGGAGATTCTTCTGAGGGGAATTCTTCCGTTTGGTCATTTTGGATCATCCCTGGAGTGGTGAGGACCTGCAGGGCACTTCCCCTGTGCTGTGGTGTATAACTGGAGTTGGTGGGCAGGGCCGCAGTCCGACCTGATGTCTGCCCCCAGCCCAACACTGGGGCCACAGTCAGACTGGTGTGTGCCTTCTCTTCCCCTCTCCTAGGGGCGGGATTCACCGTGGGGTGGCGTGGCCCGTCTGGGCTACTTGCACACTGCCAGGCTTGTGATGCTGGGGATCTGGCGTATTAGCTGGGGTGGGTAGGCAAGGTGCACGGGGGCAGGAGAGGCAGACTTAGCTCGCTTCTCCTTAGGTGATCCACTTCAGGAGGGGCCCTGTGGCAGCGGGAGGGAGTCAGATCCGCTGCGGGAGGTTTGGCTCCGCAGAAGCACAGAGTTGGGTGTTTGCGCGGAGCGAGCAAGTTCCTTGGCAGGAACTGGTTCCCTTTGGGATTTTGGCTGGGGGATGAGCGAGGGAGATGGCGCTGGCCAGCGCCTTTGTTCCCCACCAAAGTGAGCTCTGTCGTCCGGGGCTCAGCAGCTCTCCCTCCCTTTGTCCTCCAGCCTTCCCGCTTTCTGAGCAGAGCTGTTAACTTATGACCTCCCAGACACTAAGTCGCGCTTGCTGTCGGAACACAGTCCGTCTGGCCCCTCCGCTTTTGCCAGCCAGACTCAGGGGCTCTGCTTGGCTGGTGGGCTGCCCCTCCGCCCTGGCTCCCTCCCGCCAGTCTGTGCAGCGCACGCCGCCTCGCCGCCCTTCCTACCCTCTTTCGTGGGCCTCTCCTCTGTGCTTGGCTCCGGAGACTCCGTTCTGCCAATCCTCTGGTGGTTTTCTGGGTTATTTAGGCAGGTGTAGGTGGAATCTAAGTGATCAGCAGGACGCGCGGTGAGCCCAGCGTCCTCCTACGCCACCATCTTCCAGTTCTCCTGCTACCTTTTACTTTTATTAAATCAGTTCTTTTCTTGTTTTTTAACTGTATTTATTTACTTTGGGGTGGGGGGGGTGGGTAGCAAGGGGAAGAGAGAGAGAGAATCCCAAGCAGGCTCCATGCTGTCAGCACAGAGCCCAGTGCAGGGCTTGAACCCAACAACTGTGAGGTCACGACCTGAGCAGAAATCAAGAGTCAGAGGCTTAACCAACTGGGTTAGCCCCAGTCAGTCCTTTATTTTCTGTGACTGCTTTTATTCCTTGTATATGGAATAGATATTTGTCTGTGAAGTAATATATACAAAAATATTTGCCCAGAGCAATCTGAGTTTGAATCCTCTATGCTGATGAAATTTGAACATTAGTTGTATCAGTAATTAAGTTGTTCAAGTTTTTTTTTTTTTAATTTAGCCTCCCCAAAACACCTTTCTTTGAAAGAGCACAAGCAGGGGAGGTGCAGAGAGAGAGAGAGAGAGAGTGAGAGAGAGAGAGAGAAAGGCACAGGGACAGAGGATCTGAAGTGGACTCTGCACTGACAGCAGAGAGCCTGATGTGGGGCTTGAACTCACAAACTGTGAGATCATGACCTGAGCCGAAGTCAGATGCTCAAGTAACTGAGCCACCCAGGTGCCCACCCCCCCAAAACACCTTTCTTATGTGAGGAGATATCTTAAAAGAAATCCCAGCAACAGTGCTTGAAATGCACTGGGGCATATTTTTATCAGCTAACCTGTCAGGAGGTAGCTTGTGTAATAGGGTGTCTTCAAGGAATCATGTCTCATTCTGTGTTCCTACTCCATGATCCTTTGCTCATATTTCAGCCATGAAGCAGGAAGAAGAACCAAAATCTTTTTACTCCCAAACCTTTTCCCTTGCTCTCTTCTTTTGAAGACTTTATATACATCTCACTGATCTCCAGAATTGCCTCTCCTCTGGCCACTGGCTGAAAGAGAAGCAAACCAGTGGCTAATTTAGCTTTCCAGTTTCTTTAGTAAAGGAAAGCAAGGGAGAAGGGGTTGTAAATGGCTTCTGAGTAGCCAGTCCACAATTTCTGCTGCTGTGTGTTCACCTGTTAGAGAAAGTTCAAAGCACTTCGAATAAATATTTTAAGAAGGACTAGTGCCTTTGGGAAAATTGCAGGGTAGCAAAATCTTTTAATGTACTGTGTGATCTTGGCCAGTGAAAGATTTTCATGTGATTTTGTTACCCTTTTGCGGCAGAAATGTGAGAAAGTTCTCTGGCTCAGATCCCATATTCTCTCAGGCTTTACACTAAGGCAATTTGTACCATAAGTGTGTATTTTTGTTTCTTAACTATCAAAGGTGTAGACCAGGTCCCATGATGCCACTCTTTTCAATGAAGCAAAGATAGTTCATCTGAAATATGGAGGTCATTTAAGACTCTGTCCTAGACAATTAGAGTGTGATTCTGTGAAAAGAATTCACACTTTCAGAATAGGGGTACTCTGAGAAGAAAAACTTAAATTAATTGTCATTCATTACTTTAGAGATGAAATAAAAAATGAATTCAACTAACAGTTTTCTGAGGCCCCACAATTTATTTTTTTCTAAAGTGCTGTTGTTGGTTTTTTTCTCTCTCAATTTTGCCTGCTGACTGTGTTGGGATATACTATGCTGGACTTGTGTCTCCCATTATGTTATATGATGTGACCCAACAGAAGGCCTGCATTGTTGGCTTGTACTTCCCCTTGGATCTGCCAAACCTGTGACAATTTATTCTTTGTCAGTCATGACTTCAGACGGACCTATATGTGCAAGGTCCACATATATACCACCCCCTGCCACACACACTGCCATATGTATGGAAATCAGAGTGAATTATGAGAAAGCATTTGATACAGTATTTTCATAAATTGTCCTAACATATTTGATGAATTCTGAGGTTTCATCTTCTTTGAAACCAAACCATAAGCTGAAGAGTGAGGAGGGGACAGCTCTTTTTCAGAGTAGAATTCTAATTAATAATTGGCTCAGGAATGATGAAAGTAGAAAATATCCACTTCTTGGTCAACCCCAGATAATCCTTATTGGATGTTAAAATTAATAGGACAAAGTATGACAGTAAATACGATATTTGCTTAGTCTCAAAGTATCTCCACATAAGATACATATTAGTAAAAAGGGGAAAATGGTAACTTCACAGTAAAGAGACCTGACAGACACCACCTTAATGGAGGGATCAAGATTAGCATTGCCAGCAACGAGACATACTCTCATCCTACCCCTCCTTGTGACAGGATGCACTGAGAAGGTCCAGCATCCCGTCTGACATCCTGATGGCTCTCTGCAGCCTTCCCTCTGGAACCCTGGATTCCTTCACTTCTTTTGCCAAGGTGACCTCCAAGCTCTGATACATTCTTGGTCTATCTAGTCTCAAGGCCATTTCTCCAGGAAATTTCTAGGTGCATTCTTTGTTCAGAAGGCTGAGCTAGTGTAAGGAAGGATATAAAAAGAATAAGACACTGTAGCTGGCCTCCCTGCCAGGCTCTCCCTCTTCCTCAGAATTACCTACCTACCATCCGGTGGGCAGCCAACCACCCGTCCTTGCCCTGGCACAGCCTTGGACACCATGCCCTCCTTTCTCCCCTTGAGCTAAAAAGCATTCACCTTGAAACTCCCCACTCAGCACTAGAGAAGTTCCGAGGCCAACTCTCATACCTGTAACAGTAAATTAGCTTATCCATTATGATGCTGTTCTTTTGGCCTCTGAAAGCAGAATTTTGCCAAACCCATTGTAAATTTTCAGGGCTCTGTTGGGGGTGAACAAAAATATAATTTCTCTAATACAGGAATGAGGCAGTGTTGCCAGACGCCATTTTAAGAATCCTGCATAAATAGCTTAGCTACTGATAACTCTGCCTGCTTTGTCCCAGCCGAAGAGGAAATAAAAGCAGAACAGGAGGTGGTAGAGGGCATGGATATCTTTACTTGCTCCAAAAATCCTGGCTTCACCAAGAGAAGAGCCCAGAAAAGAAAGTTCCCCAGCCTTCCACATTCTTCCAATGGCCACTAGCCAGAAGACACATCAACAAGTCCCAAAGAAAAGAAAAAGAGTAGGGGCACCTGAGTAGCTCAGTTGGCTGAACCTCTGACTTAGGCTCAAGTCATGATCTCATGGTTTGTGAGTTCTAACCCCACATCAGGCTCTGTGCTGACAGTGTGGAGCCTGCTTTGGATTCTCTCTCCCTCTCTCTCCCTGCCCCTCCCACTCTCTCTCTCTCTTAAATAAACTATAAAAAAGACAGGAATGCCTGGGTGGCTCAGTCAGTTAAGCGTCCAACTCTTGATTTCAGCTCAGGTCATGATCTCACAGTTAGTGGGATAGAGCCCTACATCAGGCTCTACACTGACAACATGGAACCTGCTTGGGATTCTCTCTCCCTTTCTCTCTTCTTCTTTCCCCCCACCAAAATAAACATTAAAAAAAAAAAACTGGCTAACTGAACAATAACAGTAAGGAACAGTCAGAACTAAGAGATGGTCCATTTTAGTATATGAAGCAGCCACTCACCACAGACCCTGTTGATGTTGTACCACAGGATGGACACAATGATTTCTGCTGCTGGGTTTGTCAGCAGGAAGGCCAAGTCCTTTGCTGTGAGCTCTGTCCCCAGGCTTATCATGCCAAGTGTCTGAGACTGACATCAGAACAAGGGGGACAGACTTTGTGCAGAATTTCTGAGTGTGAGAGAAGATTACAGTAGTAGAATACATTGAGACTCAGGGTGAAGCCATGACAATGCTCTCCATCCAACATTCACCCTACCTGCTCACGTTTGCCATTCAGAAAATGAGACAGCCAAGGACAGATGCATTCCAGAAGCCTGTTCCCTTGGAACAGCATCTTGACTACGTGAAAAGCATTTTCCATCCTATGGACCTTTGTACATTGGCAAAGAATGCTAAAAATAAAATGTATGGCTGCACAGCAGCTTTCCTGGCCAAGGCAAAGTGGATTTTGCACAATTGCATCATTTATAATGGAGGAAGTCACAAACTGATGCAGATAGCAAAAGTACTCATCAAAATCTGTGAGTATGACATGAATGAAATCAAAGTATGTCCCGTAGGTATCTAGCTGCTTGCAAAAGATGAGATAACTGGTTTTATGAGCCTCATAGCAATCCACATCTTTTGGTCTGGGCAAAACTGAAGGGGTTCCATTCTCGCCTGCAAAAGCTCTGAGGGAGAGAGATGGATAGGTTGATGCTCATTTCTTTGGACAACATGACAGGGCCTGGGTTCCAACAAATAATTGCCACCTCATGTCTAAGTAAATTCCTTTTTCTGTGAAAAAGACAAAATGCATCTTCAGAGGTACCTGGCTGGCTCAGTCGATATAGCAAACAACTCTTGATCTTGGGGTTATAAATTTGAGCCCCTCACTCGGTGTATAGATTACTTAAAAATAAAATCTTTTTATTTTTTGTATAAAGTTTATTTATTTTGAGAGAGAGCGAGAGAGAGGACACGCACAAGTGGACAGGGGCACAAAGACAGAATCCCAAGCAGGCTCTGTGCTATCAGAACAGAGTCCAACAGGGCTTGATCTCATGAACAGGGAGACCATTGCTTGAGCCAAGATCAAGAGTCTCACGCTTAACCATCTGAGCCACACAGACACCCCAAAATCTTTTTTTAAAAAAGATCTTCAACAGTGAAATGCAAGAGATGGAAGTGTACACAGAGAACATCTGCAGGAATTTTAGGGATTTTAATTACTCTTCCTTATGTAAACCCTACAGGCCCAACAGCCAACCAAATGCTGCTCGACACCAACAACCCTGGCACCAGCACCACCAAGATAGACAAGCAGGAGAAGGTCAAGCTCAACTTTGACATGACAGTGTCCTCCAAGATCCTGAAGAGCAAACCCATGCTCAGCAGGGGCACAGGCCGCAAGATCTCCTTGTCAGAAATGCCACACTCCCCAATGAGTACAAACTCTTCTGTGCACACAGGCTCTGACATGGAGCAAGATGCTGAGAAGAAGGCCACATCAAGCCACTTCATCGCCAGTGAGGAGTCCATGAACTTCCTGGACAAGAGCACAGCTTCACCAGCCTGGGCAAACATGACACAACCCAGAGAGTTTACCTGGCAGTCCAAAACTGTCTCTCCTAAAGCATCAATGCCAATCACAACAAAAACAGATAAAAAGTCCACCACAGAAAGCATCCTGAATCTTAACTTGGTTTGAAGCAATGCTGAGATGGACCTAGAGGAGCTGAGTGAGTCTGTCCAACAGCAGGTGGCACCTCTTCCTGTCATCTCACAAAACTGGACATAAATGAAATCTCAGATGTTTACATGGCTATATAGCACAGCGATTCAGAAGATTCTGAGAGGTCAGATAGTAGCAATAGTGTAATAGTGACAATGAACAGAAGTCCACGAACGAGCCAGAAGATGCAGAATACGAAGAGGGTAGTCAGATGGGCAAAGAGCCATCTGCTGTCAAATAAAGCTCCAACTGGCAAACCCAGTGGAGACTTAGGAAGAGCTAAAAAGCACCTGACCAACCAATGAGGAAGCAGATCCAGGCTCAAAGAAAGGGGAAGTCCCCAGCCTGAGGAAGGACTTTTCAGAAAAAATGAAAGCCTCTGGAGTCCCCCGGTGGCTCATTTGGTAGAGTGACCAACTCTTGATTTCAGCTCAGGTCACAATCCCAGGGTTGTGGGATCGAGCCCCGTGTTGGGCTCCACACTGAGTGTGGAGCCTGCTTAAGATGCTTGCTCTTGCTCGCTCTCTCTGCCCCTCTCCCCTGCTCACTTGCTCTGTCTCTAAAATAAAAAATAACAACAACAACAAAAAAAAACAATGAAACCCTTGCCTCATCCCATAAAGGATAAACTGGAGGGAAAAGATGAGATGGATCCCCAACAGTACATTTGGGCCTGGACTCTGATTCAGAGAGTGAACTCATCATAGATTTAGGAGACCATTCTAAGAGAGGGACAAAAAAATAAGATAGAACCCAAAGAACCATCTCCCAAGCAAGGTGAAAGAATCTGTAACAGATTGACAAGAATATATAACCATAAAACAAAATGAAAGTAAAGAAGTCTGTACAAGATGAAGGTAGAATAGTAAGGTGTGGGAAAGTGTATGCACGGAAATACATACTGTTTCAGCCTTTAGAGTAAGCAAAGTTGGGCTTTCATTTTGCCTGTGAGCTTCCCAATAACCAAGGCAAACAGGAAAATACAGTCACTTGAAAGATCTCATATTTTTTCAAAAAAATAAAAAATATTCCAGCTGGAAAAAAAAAAGGAATAAGACCATTGAGCCTCCACAAGTTCAGAGCTTGGCCAAGGATGTATAAATATGAGCACATAAACATATGACAAATGTAACTAAGTTCTGTGATGTAAGTAGAAGCAATATCAGCACAGGGCTGGGCCTAGAAAAGTAAGCACTTATCATCATGACTAATAGACTTTCTCAAGATCCTGTGTATCAGTTACATTGTACTGATAGTATTAGAAAATCAAGGATCAAAGAAAGTCACTCAGATGTCAGATGACAGTGAGTGACAGAAGTTAGGGTACCATTTCCCCAACGGTGAAGGGAAAACATAGAAGAATATGAATTAAAGATCAGCAAAGAGACTGAATATAGTACACAAAGAAATTCATCAATTTGTCATTAAGTAGAGGAGAGACTGTGATATAAAAATGATAAAAGAAGCACTAGTAATATCTAAATTAAATTCTTTGATTTCTTCTGGGGACATTTTGTCTGTATCCTGGTCAGATCTTTGTTCTGCTTTATAGCAAATTTTATTTTTTATTTTTTATTTTTTTAAAACAAACTTTTAAATGTTTATTATTTTTTAATGTTTATTTACTTTTGAGACAGAGAGAGACAGAGCATGAATGGGGGAGGGTCAGAGAGAGAGAGGGAGACACAGAATCTGAAACAGGCTGCAGGCTGTGAGCTGTCAGCACAGAGCCCGACGCGGGGCTCGAACTCACGGACTGTGAAATCATGACCTGAGCCGAAGTCGGACGCTCAACCGACTGAGCCACCCAGGCGCCCCAATGTTTATTTCTTTAGAGAGAGAGAGTGTGTGTGCACATGCGTGTGGGAGAGAGGCAGAGGAAGAGAGAGAAGCCTTAGCAGGCTCCATACTGTCCTTGCAGAACCCCAACATGGGACTTGATCCGCAAACATGAGATTATGACCTGAGCGGAAATCAAGAGTCAGATGCTTAACCGACTGAGCCACCCAGGCACCCCTATAGCAAAATAAATTCTGATGAGTGTTTGTTGCTTTACCCTGAACAAGTGGCTCTCTCACACTTTCTCATGTGTATCTCACAATAATTCTGGGAAGTAGGTATGGGAAATACTGTCACTTCATAAACAAGAAAGCTAAGTCTCGGCAAGGGCTGGGAGTTAGTCCACATTAACCAGGTCCAGTGCACAGTGAACCACATCCTCATATCACACTTCCTGCTCCACGGGCTGTGCTCTTCCTACACCACCACTCAACTCTTCATAAATTAGTTGGGGAAACAAGCTGTCAGTAGTTGTGGTCTGACAGGGTTTTGATCTAGCCTCTCTGTTTAAACTTCTGGACTCTCAAGCAACCCAAAAATGAATGATAGGGGATTTCTAGTATAACCCCAGAAAATATAGTCTTGAAGGTGGTCCCCTGGAATGGTGTTAAGGATCAGTTAGGGAGGGGCGCCTGGGTGGCTCAGTCACTTAAGGGCCTGACACTTGATTTCCACTCAGGTCATGATCTCACCCTTGTGGGATTGGACCCCACATCTGGCTCTGCTCCGAAAGTGAGGAGCCTGCTTGGGATTCTCTCTCCCTCTCCCTCCCTCCCTCCCTCTCTCTCTCTCTCTTTTTACTCTCAAAATAAATGAATAAACTAAAAACAAAAACAATTAGGGAGAAGTCTTGCCAAGCCAAAGGTCTCTTCTCTCTCATGAGGGTTTCAGGAGAGTAGCCATCTCTTTCTTCCTCCCCACCTTCCCCTCATCTTCGTGCTCAGTGCGAATTCTGGATGCCATTGGCATTCTGGGGAATCAAGAAAGCTGACAAATGTGTTATTCTTCCCCAAGCTGCTCATTACTTTATCAAACTTAATTTATGTAGTGAGCATGTCTTGTAGAATCGTTCTTAGATACATTCCTTTTCTGATATTCTCCAGGAAAGACAAAATGTAATTCACACAGTGCAATAGATTGTTTTCATGAGGCTGCCATGTCTTCGAAAGATGACTAAAACGTGCTGCATCCTGAGAGATAGGAGAGAACAATACAGACCGGTGACAAAGGGACCCATACAAATGTCCTTTCAGAGGCTTTCACTCATCAGTCAATACCCACCTCCAGATACAATTCCATTCATCACATTAAAATGTGTAATTCCCCCCGTACAGCATATTGTTGGTGAAAACATTTCTCACAGGTGTTTGACATTGTTTACTTTTTAGTATGATATCTCCACACCTTCTTCCTTTGAGGAAAGTGTTGACATCAGGTTATTTCTTCTCAATGAGTGCACTGTCATCAAGTGGAGGCTCAAGCATACAGAGACTTTCTGTAACCACTCATAATCCCGCCTTCCGACTGACTCATCCTGAAGCCTCTTGCAATTTTCCTGAACCTCTCACTATACCTATGGAACTTTCCACAAACTATTTAGACTGTGGTCACGAGGAGGCACCAAATCAGGCAGAATGATTAAGTGTGGAAAGTATCTGAAGGTTGTGTGACCACAACAGGCAACCTGATGAGCGCAAGGGGAAAAGGAAGGGACGGCCTTCTGTCATTCCATGTTTCAGTTCCTCAGTCACACAACCTCTCTGGCTCGTGTTTTCTTACATGTAGGACCCCATTTTCCTTTATTTTATGCGTATAGAAAAGTATGTCATTTTGGAACTAGAGGCCCTCATTTCTCCCCTTCCAATCCCATCGTTCTCTCTGCCATCCCCAGGGACCCCCTGTACACTAAGTGGGACTAAGTTATTTTAACTGCTATTTCCAGATTCATCACAGATTCCTGTGGAATTTCCCTCTGTTAAGCTTTGGTTAGTAAATTAGACATCCTGCCTGCATCTGTTGAATCTCACTGAAGAGTGAAGACAACTCATTGCTGTTGGGTGGAAAATTGTTTATAGAAGCTGGAAAAACAGATTACAAGTACAAGAATGGGATATTTTAGCTCTTCTTTATGACCCATGTACTTGAACAGAATGAGTAGCCTGAAAGCCTGATGACCTACATAAGCAGATTGGCATTGGCTTTGCTACGACCAGGTTTTCTCTAACCGTAGGCTCTGTACAGCTTGAGTTTGCTCCCTTTATGAGATGAATATTCCATTAGCTGCAATCTCCAGAGGAGCCATAGCAGCTTTGGGTGGTTTTTTTTGTTTGTTTTTTTGTTTTGTTTGTTTTTTTGAGGAGTGGAGAGGGACGGGGAAGCTATCTCCCATAACACTAAAGGCACAATTCTAAGAAATAGGTATTTGATCACTGTTTTTTTGTTTTTGTTTTTTTTTTGGGGGGGGGGGTTGATCACTGTTTATTAGTTATCTTAATTTTAATGAGGGTTTCAGGAGACCCTCTTTCTCTCCATCTGCTCCCCTCATCTTCCTTTTCAAAATTGTCTAGTAATGTTTTTAATTAATTTTGCTTTCATTTTTAAAACACAAAAACACTGTTTGATATCATTTTCATGTCATCATCTTTACAATCATACAACATTTTGAAATTGTAAAGCATATACCTGTTATTTTCTCACGAGATGAATCCATATAATTGCTTGAGTGCAATCTCATCGGCCACAATTAAACTGTACTTAGTGAATGCCCATGTACATGTTTTACCCCAAAGGTTGCTACTAGTTCTTGACCCTCACCTCAAGGTCATATGTCAACCCTGCACAAACTTTATTCTAGGAAACCTTTCCACTGAATTCTCTTTTCCTTTTAACTGAAAAAATTTTTTTAATGTTTATTTTATTTTTGAGAGAGAGACAGAGTGCAAGCGGGGGAAGGGCAGAGGGAGATACAGAATCGAAGCAGGCTCCAGGCTCTGAGCTGTCAGCACAAAGCCTGACGCGGGGCTCGAACTTACAGACCATGAAATCATGACCTGAACCAAAGTCAAAGACTTAACTGACTGAGCCACCAAGGCACCCCTGAAATTTTCTTTTTTTTATGTTTATTTATTTTAGAGCACACAAGTGAGGGAGGTGCAGAGAGAGAGGGGGTACAGAGGATCCTAAGCAGCGGGCCTCAAACTCAATAACTGTGAGATCACGACTTGAGCCAAAGTGGGACACCCAACCACCTGAGCCACCCAGGTGCCCCTCCACTGAATTCTAACATAGGCCCACAACTCTGAAACCCAAAAAGTTCTGAAACTGAAATTTTTTTCTTAGAAATTTTGGCACACAATTCTTTAGGTGGGGTAGGGGCAGAGAGAGAGAGAAGATTCAAAGGGGGCTCTGTGCATTCAGCAGAAGGCCTGATGCAGGGCTCTAATTCATGAACCATTAAATCATAACCTGAGCAGAAGTCAGACACTTAACTGACTGAGCCACCCAGGCACCCCTGGGGTGAAACTTTTTATTAAAAAATCATAAAAAGTTTCATGTGTTTGATTTCCTGCTGGTAGAATTACATAAAGTATGCACTATCCACTTCATTATCTTTCTGAAATCTGAAATATTTTGGTTTTCAAATTACATCTGACCCAAAGGGCTTCGAGTAAGAGATTGTGGGCCCTTACACACACACACACACACACACACACACACACACACACACACACACACACACGTATGTGTGGATATGTTATAGAACATAAGTTTAAGAATTTCTAGGTGAGGGGTGCTGACAGTGAGGAGCCTGTGTGGGATTCTGTCTCTCTCCCTCCCTCTCTGCCCCTTGCTCACTCACGCTCTCTCTCAAAAATAAAATAATTTTTTAAAAGATCAAAAAAGAATTTCTAGGTGAAATAAACAGATGTCTTTTTTTCTTATGTCTTTTCTTTTTGACTTCCAATGTGAGGTGTAGAATGCAGTGTTTTCTAGGCATATTTGAGTGAATAACCTCCTTATCAAGGAGCTTCTCCATGCCAAGTCAATAAAACTTTGCTGGAAAAATCACGTAAGAATAGAAAGACTCTCCCAGATCTGGAGGATTGCACAATGCTCTCATTTCCAACACTTGCAAAACCTGCATTTACAAGGTTATCTATTATACCCACATTGCCAAATGAATGGCCTTTATTCAATCCCTATCTTCCCTCTTAGTATTTGACATGGTTGATCACATTCTTCTTGAGACTTTATTTGGCATCCAGGACACCACGCAATCCTCTTATTTTGTGTGTGTGTGTTTTTTTTTTAATGTTTGTTTATTTTTGAGGGAGAGAGTGAGCGAGCAGCGGAGAGACAGAGAAGGAGACAGTGGATCTGAAGCAGGCTCTGCTGACTGTAGAGCTCAAACTCATGAACTGTTGACATCATGACCTGAGCCAAAGTCCAGCACTTAACCGACTGAGCTGCCCAGGTGCCCTCCACTGCTTATTTGCTGCTGTTTCTGTCTCCTTTGTTGGAATAACATCCTCTTAATCTGTAAATGTTGGAATGACTCAAAGTTCACATCTGTAGATGTGTTCTTTTCTCTGTGTTTACTCTTTATTTAATCTAATTCCAGGTCCCTAACCTTAAATCCTCCTATCTAAAAATCCCCAAATGTACATGTCTACCCTAAACCTCTCTGCTGAGATCCAGTTTTCTCAACTTTGAGGTTTAGTCTGCATTTCAATTTTACCATGTTGAGAAACTGAACTCCTGATTGCTCTTCTGTCCAAGTCTAATCCATTCCCCGGTGTTCTCCCTCTCAGGATGTTTAATTTACTAGCGATGCCCAACCAGCTCTTTGAGGCAGTGCCAGATTCATCACAAAATGCACATAAGCAAACAATGGTTCTTTTAACTTTGTAAATGTTTGGCCTTCATTTTGAGTCCCAATTCAACATGAAGGCAAAAAATTGAATTCAGCCATCACCATTATAGAATTGTCTTAGCCAAATCAATTTTAAACTTAGATGGTTAAGGATTTTTGCATATCCCTCTTTCTCTTAGGGTGGCACACACGTTCAAGGGCTCATGTAAAATAATGGCATTTTAGAAAACTCTGGAAACTGTATTGTCAGCCGAGCTTCATGCAGATGTCCTCTGGAAGGCACTTGACTCACCTTTGGTCACTGGCAGCTGTCTATACTGGCACCTGACTCCCAGTTCTGCCATCATGTCCAGGCTCTGTAAGTCCATCCACCTGCTGAGTGTCCTGTTTCTCTCAGGCACGAGGCCCTTTACAGACCTTCACCATCTCTCAGCCCTTATGCACCGCCTTATTGGGAGATAAGACAAAGCTAGGGAAACTTGCAGATGCTATTTTGTTGACACCAGGCTGGAACAGTGGCGGAAAAACCAGCAGCACTCGGAGATCTTGGTGGATCGGAGATTTATTTAACACCGGTGGGCTCAGAGGAGACTGTTTCTCCGAAGATCTGAGCACCGAATTCAAGTGGAAAGGGTAATTTATAGTTGTCAGCTTCCACATCTGTGGGGGTTTTCGCACGCATGGCAAACAGGGCAAGAAGAACCCCCTCCAAGCTAGAGACCAGAACTTTGGTCCCGTCGGCCATCTTATGGTATAAAACTTTATTCATTTTTGCAACAATTTCACGAGAAGCATTCTGGGTGTGATTGTCTGAGTCCCGATCTTCTGTGCTGCCATTTCTTCTTTTTGAGAATAGCTTTTTTAAGTTTTTTAAGCCATTCTTTAACACAGGCGCGTGCACGCTCACACACACACACACACACACACACACACACACACACACTCTTCCCTCAGAAGTAATGGGAAATTTCAGACCCCAACTGAGAGAGTCACACCATCTAACAATTCTGTACCCTCCTCTGGCTCTTTCTTACTCTGGCTGATTTAACTTTGTCTAATCTCCAGATTGGGGAAATGTATATTTTCATGCACTCTATTTATTTATCAATACATATTATAAACTATTTCCAGCATTTAAAATACTGGCTATCCAGGTGCGCCTGGGTGGCTCAATCAGTTAAGCGTCCGACTTCGGCTCAGGTCATGATCTCGCGGTTTGTGAGCCTGAGCCCCGTGTCGGGCTCTGTGCTGACAGCTCAGAGCCTGGAGCCTGCTTCGGATTCTGTGTCTCCTTCTCTCTGCCCCTCCCCCACTTGTGCTCTGTCTCTCTCTATCAAAAATATACAAACGTATAACAAAAATTTTAAATACAGGCTATCCAGCTTAGATGTGAAGTTACCCAGCTAGATGTAAAGCACTATAGATTGAACTGAAGCCATCTGTATCAGGTTGAATAACTTAGCAACAAACAATGCCCAAATCTCAGTAGCTCGTTACAATAAAAGTTTATTTCTCTTTCACACCAAATGTTCAATATGGATTGGTAGGGATGGTGTTTCACTGAGGTTACTCAGGACGCTGCGCTGATGCAGGCTTCATCTCATTATATGGACTATTGTATCTTATGCAGAAAAATCAGTTTGCTTTCTTCCTTTCCATCCTTATGATGAGGAAGCATGAGGCAGGCTGAGGGGCAAAGCACAAGCTACTAAGTTTATGGTAATTTCTTACAGAATCAATAGGAAACAAATTATACACACACACCCACCCAAGCGGGATATGTGTGATATTCCTTAGACCCTTGGCTACCCCAAAAACAGGAAAGGACAAAACAACAAATGATTAAACTGTTAAGAGTCTCCACCAGTTTACCAGAAAAAGGCAATCCCATCAACAGCCTAAAGTCCAGGAACTGGCTACTGTCTTAGTGTTAATGCTTTGCTAGAGGGGAAAACAACCTTAGCTTGACAATAGCTAGGCTTCCAATCTGTGAGTCATTAGCATATGAAAATACTTTTAGGAACTGGCTTTCCGTGACTCCATCAAACTGTTACCCACCCACCCCCACCCCCCCACTTACAGTGCAGCTCTTCCTGCCCACAGATCCTGTTAAGTATAAACGTTGGTTGTGGTTGGTGATGTTTTGGATAGCTTTCTCCTTCTTTTTCTAAACTGTTGTTTCAGCCTAAAATGTATTTCCAGATTATTTTAGAGATTTGCTTTTAATACCAACACCAAATTGATGGTACTTGAAGGGGAGCAGAATATATAACCCCCAAAATATGCCACTTTGGTGTGTAGATTATTTTGAGCTGAAGGCAGTCAAGAACCAGCCGACCTAAGAAAAAAACTTACCTTTCCCTTAATGACCTAAAAAAGTTTTAGATAGGGGGTTAGAGCTATTGAAAGAGAGAACTTTTATCTAAAGGACCTATCTGTATGGCAGGTGTAGGGGCCAAGGGCAGGCTGGCCCAAGGTGAGCCACTTTGGCATAAAGATTATTTTGTGTTAAAGGTAATCAAAACCGTTGATTAAGGAAGGAAATGCTCTCTGCCTCCCCTTCAGCTACCTAAATTTACATTGGAAAGGAAAAAAGCCTATACCAGGAAGAGAGCTATTAAAAGAGACTGCTTTGCACTTAAGAACCTCATCTGCCTAACAGGGCAAACTTTGTTATTTAAAACATCTCTTTTTACCTTCTTGCTGAATAGTCTTAATCAGCTTGTATCCTCAGACCCTACCCCTCTCTTTAGCTCTTTTGATCTTCCTGTTGCCTCACTGTCTTTGGAATTTCCCTGTGTGGATTCCCCATATACATGCCTATTAAATTTCATTTAAGTTTCATTTTCATTTTCTCCCATGAATCTGTCTCTTGTCAATATGATTCTAAGTCCAGCTAGAAGGACCATAGGGCAGAGGAAGGTCTTCTTCCCCGACACAGGGCAAACCTCTCATTTACCAAACATCTGTTCCTCTTACTGTCCTATGAATTATTCCCTTCTTTGAAGCCCCTATTCCCTTCCTTAGCTCAGAATGGCAGATACACCTCAACTGCCTGACTTGCCCGTGGATCTCATATTTTCACAGGGCTCCCTTATGTACGAAATTAAATTTGTCTTCTGTTCATTTGTCTCATGTCAATTTCATTATTAGACCAGCCATGGCACCTAGATGGGTAACAAAAATTTTTCCTCCCCTATGGACTGAAACAATTTTAACCTTTGCCGCAGCATTCTGCTGTAGGTTGCTATTCCTCTGGGACACAAAGCAGGGAATAGCCTCAACCTCCTAGTCTTGTTTTAATGGGGAAGGATTGTGTGGTTTGAATAAAAACAATTGTCAGAAATGACAGAAAAAATCAGTGATTATGCCAAGATTTTCTTTCACAACATGACACGGGATTCATTTTTTTTTACTGAAAATCGCACGGCTTACATTCACCCTTATTGCATACAGCTTCTGTTCAGTCTTTTATATGTTCTACTTATCCATTCTCCTGGTGGTAGTCGTTTTCAGGTTTTTATGACTAAGAGCTTCTATGAACATTATCGTACATATTTTGTGATGGTGGTAGAGGCAGTGTGGCGGGGGAAGAGAAGGAGGAAGAGGATGTGTGCAAAAGTTTCTTTTGGGTATATGACTAGGCTGGGCTATATGGTATATGAATGTTCATCTTTGCAAGATACTGTTGCAGGATTTTTTACCTCAGTACTCGGGGTCCACCGTCTCACTGCTTCGAAGAATGAAGAGGTGGACACAGAATAAAATGAGCAGCAAGCAAAAGTTTATTAGAGTATAAGATCAGAAAGTAAGAATAGTATGAAAGCTCTCTTTACAGAGAGGGGGCATTTGAAAGAGAATGCCCACAGCTACACACGAGGGACTCTGTTTTGTGGGATTTGAGTGGACCCCTATCCTTTCCCCTTGTTTCTTCTCAGGTTCTACCCGTATTGTCTGGATCACTCTTGGTGTTAGGTTATCCATTCCTGATTGACTTGATTCTATTGTGTGAGGAGTCAGACTATGGTCATATGGTCCCTTGTATAACATAAGTTTTATAGTTTACTTATTTTACTTTTTTAATTTTTTTTTAAATTTTTGTGAGAAAGCAAGTGAGGGAGAGGCAGAGAGAGACAGAGAGGGAGAGACAGAGAACCCGAAGCAGTCTCCACAAGGTCAGCACAGAGTCCCTCCAATATGGGGCTCGAAGTCACAAAGTATGAGATCAAGATCTGAGCTGAAATCAAGAGTCGGACATTTAACCAACTAAACCACCCAGGCACCCCGTGTTTACTTATTGAAGTTAGGTGTTTTGTTTGTCAAATTTCTGAGGGGAAACTGAGGGGGAGTAGGTGGTGTCACATTCTTAAGAGGAACTTTATGCTTGAGGGAGATTGCTCGTGGTCAGATGTTCCCAGTATTGTTTTAAAACATGTTTTTTTTCCCTACCCAGAGAACTCAGCTCCTAACCTTTCCCTCTCTGCCTTATTTTATCCTATCTTTCCCTATCATAATATTGCCAGCTGTTTTCCAAAGTGATTGTAGTAATCAATACTCCATCTAGCGATGTCTAAAAGATCACAATAATCTGGGTCTTCTCCAACCCTTAGTATTATCAGATTTCTTACTTTTACCAACAAAATGGGTGCAAAATTGCCTGTCATTCTACTATTGATTTGCATTGCCTTGCTCACTAATGCAGCTAACCACTTTTTCACAATTTTTTCCTCTGTGTATGCCTTTTGCTTTGTGAAATACCTGTTCATGTCTTTATAGCTTCTATGAGATTATTTGCCCTTTTTTTTCAAAGAAGAAAAACTTAAATTGAAAAAGTCAGGGGCGCCTGGGTGACTAGTCAGTTAAATGTCCGACTTCGGCTCAGGTCATGATCTCGCAGTTCATGGGTTCACTCCACACTGACCTTGCAGAGCCTGTTTGGGTTTCTATCTCTCTCCCTCTTTCTCTGCCCCTCCCCCACTCATGCTTTCTCTCTCAAAATAGATAAATAAATTAAAAAAAAAAAAAGAAAAAGTCAAAGGTGCTTCAAGAAAGGAAGGTAGCTGTTACAGTCAAATAAAAAGATCTCAGTTTCAAAGAATAAGGTCTCTTATCTTCAGTAGCTGTTGGTCAAGGGATGCTAAGCTAGACTGTGGTTTAAAGATTAATTCCAAATTAATTTAGACTGGGTTTTTTCCCAAAGAATTTGTTCTCTCTCTCTCTCTCTCTCTCTTTTTTTTTTTTTTTTTTTTTTTTTTTTTTTTTTTTTTTTTTTTTTTTTTAGAGAGAGCATGAGAAGAAGAGGAGGAAGGGAAGGAGGGAGGAGGAGGAGAAGGAGCAGGGGAGAGAGAGAGAGAGAGAGAATGAATCTTAAGCAGAGCCCATTGTGGGGCTTCATCCAACCACCCTGGGATCATGACTGGAGCCAGACACTCAACCAATTGAACCACCAAGACACCCCTCATATTCTTAACTTTTAGTTCCTATTTGGGTTCACATCTGAAACCCTTGCTTGATGTTAAGAGGACAGAAGTGGCTGGAAAGTTATTTTGCCAGTGAGGTGGAGAGAAAGGCCAGGGCTGAGCAAAACTGGGAGACAGGCTCCATACCAGATGTTACCAATCAGTCTACATTTCTGGATTTTTCATTCCTTCTGTTAGCACCTTCAGGAAACTTAATAAAAGGACTATTGACATAGATGTGGACAAAGTTAAGAGAAATATGAAGGTGAGTTGTATGTTAAATATCTTAATAGGGGTCTGCTTTGACTCCAGAATTATCCCTAGGGTCTAGCGTAGAAAAATCATGATCTTTGGTTTGTTTCTTATTTGGTTTATTTTGCTAGATTTATATACATGCCACCTTAGAATTTTACTGGGTAATTTTCCGTTTCCGTTGTTACAAGTCAGAGGAAGAATGTGGGTGAAAATAAGGGCTCAATGGATAAGTAAATCTGATTTCTAAAATTTTACTCTGAACAAAGTATCATGCTGCTCTTATAAAGAATTAAAGATAACACACATGTTTATGGAGAAGTTTGACTGAGTCTCAATAAAAGTGTGAAATGGTGCGTTGTGTATATTTGAAGAAAGCAAATAAGCAAACATCCAGCAGAAGGGAAAGGATGGATGTAGAACACAGAAGGAGATTATATGTTACTATTTCATCTATTTGAATTCTACAAATTTAATAATGTTCAGTGGATAAAAGGAGGATAGAAAAGAAATTGGAATCTCAGAAAGAAATAAAATCCCTTCCAGCCAAAGATGATAAAATCAATATTTATCAAGCAAACAAGATCATAAAAAACTTACATGGTTTCCTTTCCTACTTAATCAGAAAAGGGTGTATTGATATTTGCTTTAGATAGTAGAAGAAAAATAAAGTTGAAATTGTGGGAGGGAAGAAGGGGTGCCTGAGTGGCTCAGTCAGTTGGTTGAGTGTCTGACTTCGGCTCAGGTCATGATCTGGTGCTTCATGAGTTTGAGCCCTGCATAGGGCTCACTCCTGTCAGCACAGAGCCCACTTAAGGTCCTCTATTTCCTCTCTGTGTACACCTCTCCCACTCACACTTTCTTTCTCAAAAATAAGTAAAATATTTTTAGAAAAAAGAAATTGTGGAAGGGAAAATACTTGATTTTTCATCAGCTAATGGATTATTTCTAAGAACAAGAAAAAGCAAGTCAAAGCAAGAGAGTATATATAGGTATAGATATATAGATAGTCTTTTAGATAGATAAACCTATAAATAGGTATTGACGTGTGTGATATTTTGATTTGTAATAAGAAATATATATTTGGTCTTTGTCCATTTCCTGACACAGAGCTCCTAAAACCTTTGGAATTTTCTAAGTGATAGGAGCAATAAAAATGTCTTTTGTTATTCATAACAAATGCCTTTCAACCACACCTGAGTTTATGTTAATGAGGTGACTTTGGAAGCAACTAAGAATGGGGGCTAGTTGCCAAAGAACCAACCACATGATTAGAGATCAGACCAGTTCATCCTACCCCTGATTTCCTGGAAGGAAGAGGGACTGGAGATTAAATCAATCATCAGTGGCCAATGATTTAATCACTCTTGCTTATGCAATGAGTGCATAAAAACCCAAAAGGACAGGGTTCAGGGAACTTCTAGGTTGGTGAACACATGGAGATTTAGGGACAGTAGCGCTCCTGAAGAGTACTGGTCCTTTCTGCATACCTTGCCCTATGCATCCCTTCCATCTGGATGTTCCTGAGGTATATCTTTTTATAATAAACTGGTCATCTAGTAAGTACAGTTGACCCTTGAACAACATGGATTTGAACTGTGTGGGTCCATTTGCAAATGCAGATTTTCTTTGATCATACAGTACTGTAGATCTATTTTCTCTTCCTTGTGATTTTCCTAATATTTTATTTTCTCTAGCTTATTTTATTATAGAAAGACAATATATGATACATATATAAAATATGTGTTATCAACTGTTTATGTTATTGGTAAGGGTTCCAGTCAACAGTAGGCTATTAATGATTAAGTTTTTGGAAAGTCAAAAGTTACAAAGGGATTTTCAGCTATGTGGAGGGTTGGTGCCCCTAAGGGTCAACTGTAAAATGTTTCTAAGCTGTTTTGTGAGCTGCTCTAGCAGCTCCAACCCAAGGTGGGGTTCATTGGAACCTCCAATCTATATCCAGTTGGTCAGAAGCACAGCTGATAACCTGGGTTTGTGATTGGCATCTGAAGTTAAAGTGAGGGCAGCCTTGTAGGACAGCCCTCAACGTGTGGGATCTGATGCTATCTCATGGTAGAGAGTGTCAGAATTGAGTTGAATTGTAGGGCACCCAGCTGGTGTTTGAAAATTAATTACTTGTTGGTGTTGGGGAATCCACCCCTACACTGTAGTTGGGTAAGCAGAACCTAAATAATTTGTTGGAAAAATGTGGAAGAATGGCAAATTATACTTTATAGTAGAAAGCCAACTACTAAATGTAGAAAAAATAAATTTGGTAATCATCATGATAAAAAATAATCCAGGCAAGAATCATCACCAGATTCTAATTTTTTTAAGTTTATTTATTTATTTTGAGAGAGACAGAGACAGCCTGAGCAGGGGGAGGGGCAGAGAGAGAGGGAAAGAGAAAGAATCCCAAGCAGGTTCCATGCTGCCATATGTGGAACCTGACATAGGGCTCAAACTCACAAATCATGAGATCATGACCTGAGCTGAAACCAAGAGTTAGTCGCTTAACTGATTGAGCCACCCAGGCACCTCAAGAATCATGAACAGATTCTAAAACTAGTGAATGAAAGTCCACAGTTCAATAAGGTAGTGACATCATTTGAAAGAATCTTCCTCGGGGCGCCTGGGTGGCTCGGTCGGGTAAGCGTCTGACTTCGGCTCAGGTCATGATCTCACGGTCCGTGAGTTCGAGCCCGGCATCGGGCTCTGTGCTGACAGCTCAGAGCCTGGAGCCTGTTTCAGATTCTGTGTCTCCATCTCTCTCTGCTCCTCCCCTGTTCATGCTCTGTCTCTCTCTGTCTCAAAAATAAATAAACGTTAAAAAAAATTAAAAAGAAAAATAGAGAAAGAATCTTCCTCAAAAAAGGAAGAAAAAAATACTATGATAGAGAGCCCTGGAAGGTGTCACTTTAACCAAGGGGTCAAAAACAACATTACCAGTCATATGCTTCCTGATATATTGCACCAAAAAGGATACATATCACTACTATAATATTGCTAACAACAAAAAAAAAATGCATATCATGATCTAATGAGGAAAGAAGTGATAGAAGTTCTACATAACAAATGGACTGTATTCACCAAAAATACTGATGTTATAAAGCAGGTCAGAAACTGCTTTTTGAATTGTGTACAGTTCTCCACTGCAGATTGTGCAGTCTTACTCCAGAGTCCTAGGAATCTGTATTAATAGTCTTTTATTGGGGCTAGCCATAAACTCTAAATGGTGTCTTTTAGAGAATGACCAACCAAGAAACAGACCCTTAATTATAGAGAACTGATGGTTACCAGAGGGGAGGTGGGTGGGGGAGAGTGGGTTAAATACGTGATAGGGGTTCAGGAGTGTACTTGTCGTGATGAGCACTGAGTGGTGTATGGAAATGTTGAATCACTATTATTGTACACCTGAAACTAATGCAACACTATATGTTAACTAACTGGAACTAAGGTAAAAACTGGAAAAAAAAGTTGTGTCTTTTGTCAACTTTCATACCCATAATAACATAGAGTCTCCCAGATTATATGTGACAAGCAGTAGAAACACTTGGATTACAGCCTTTTCCTGAGGCAGAGCCCTTTTCTGCTCTGCACCTCACTCACAGCTGAGACCATTTTGTGTCACTCAATATATGGGCTGGAACAGTATTGCCACTTATGGATTGTGCTTTGTGCAGAACCCCAAAGGGCATTCTAGGAATTGAGCTTTCTTCTTTGTGGAGGAATGTTTGAGATGCAATCACGTTCCCTTCACTACAGAGGAGATGTGTTGCCATATCTCAGACCACTGATCCTTAACATTTTTACCAATGGTGTGAACTCCTCTCTTTGGAATGCATTCACCTGACCAGGACTTTCAACATATTTGCTACTTCTTACTGGTCTAGTTAGCAAGCTCTAGTCAATATGTTGGAAATTTTTGATGTTCTGTAGAATGTCCAGACAGTTAGATGTCTTCAGAGTATATGACATCAAAGGGTAGGAAATTTACTATAGACCTAGGACAGGACTGTAAACATATATTGTTATCTCTTCCCAGTAAATGCAAACTATTTATAATCCTCCCTTTTGATAGAAACAGAAAAATATGCATTTGCCACTTCAGGGACTGCTTACCATGTACTTTGGTTGTGTTCATCTGCTCTAGCAGAGACATCACTTCTGGCACAGTAGCAACAATTGGGGATAGTAAATGTTTGAGTTTGCAGTAGTCCACTAATACAATATGGAATGTGTTTGGATTTTGAAAGTATGAGACTGACATATTAAATGGAGATATGATAGAGACCACCAATCCTGCATTCTATAGGTGCTGCTACCCTTAGAATGTAGGATTGATTTTTACTTACTGTCTTGGTTGAGAATGGGAGTAATTTCTAAAGCTTTTACTTGGCCTTTCACACTATCATAGCTCTTACCCTACAGGCCAAGAAACCAATGTGAGGTTTGGCCAACTACCAACATTACCTATTCTAATTGCAAATTTTGCACTGTGTACCCAAAGGATTAACTGTAAGATGGGGCTGGTCCAGAACTCCATTCACTCATTCATTCATTCAAAGTAAGCTGTACATCCAACATGGGGCTTGAACTCAAGACCCTGAGATCAAGAGTCACATGCTCTACTGACTGAGCCAGCCAGGTGCCCCAGGACTCCATTTATTATCTGGCCATTATATGTCCTCACTCTGACTGGGGTCCATGTGATGCATTGAATTTTTGGATTCCAGCATCAGTTTGGACCCTATGTCCAACAGTCCTTGCAATGTTTGTATATTTATGTAGCCCAGGGAAGAGCTACTTAAGTAAAAGAACATAGCTCTAACTGGGAAAGCACTGAAAGAATTATTGCATTCACTTGTCAACATTTTGAAGGGTCCTGCTTTCTGGGGACCAGGCCTCTCTTTCAATCCAAGAGTTATGGGTGTTAAGCTGGCTCAATTCTGGAAACTGAGCAAGAGATGGTGATTTACATTAGGTAATAAATTTCCTAATAATCTATTCTTGATTTCTTTTGATTGTACTGATCAAAAAGAACCCTTGTCAGAGGCCCATCTATTTGGCTCTGAGAGATACTGTATTCTGCTAATCACTTTCATAACCTTCTACAGGTCAGACCATCCTGGCTGCCGTTTTGATTTTTCTGCTCGAAATAATAATTTAATCCATCTGACTCCGATCATTCCATACTACCAGTTGTTTCTTGTTTTAAGTTACTACCACTTCCTTTGCTATCATTAATCCAATTTTTTTAAAGATTTTATATTTAAGTAATCTCTACATCCAACATGGGGCCCAAACCTACAACCCCAAGATTAAGAGTTGCATTCTTTACTGACTGAGTCAGCCAGGCACCCTGAGCCCAATTCTGTAATAGCATATCTTACTTCCTCATCCCTTACCTACAGAGGAGAACAGCCACTAAAATTTTTAGTGGTATGATTGTTTGTATTACCACCATATTTTTTACCATTTGGTATAAGGTGTATCCTCTGGGCCCTACTTTGAAGCATATACATCATGGTGGCTTTTCTGATATTACATAGTATAACAAAATGGTCTAGTATGCTATGAGCATTTTATGAGGTTTTTTTTAATTTTTAAATTTTTAATTGATTTATTTTTATTTTATTTTTTTAGGGGTGTTTTTGTTTATTTTTGAGAGAGAGAGAGAGAGAATATGAGTGTGGGAAGGGCAGAGAGAAAGAGAGACACAGAATTGGAAGCAGACTCCAGGCTCTGACCTATCAGCACAGAGCCCGATTTGGAGCTTGAACTCACAAACCACAAGATCATGACCTGAGCTGAAATCGTACGCTTAACCGACTCAGCCATCCAGGTGTCCCTTTTTGTAATTATTTAAATGAGCATTTATTTTTATTTTATTTTATCTTTAATGTTTATTTTTGGGAAAGAGAGAGTGCACAAGTGGGGAGGGGCAGAGAATCCCAAGTGGGCTCTGTGCTGACAGCACAGAGCCCGATGTGGGGCTCCAACTCCAAAACTGTGAGATCCTGACCTGAGCCGAAATCAAGAGTCAGGCACTTAACCGACTGAACCACCCAGGCACCCCTTTAATAAGCATTTTACTACCTTCCCCTACTGTCTGCAGTGTTATGTCTGGGTTTTCTCACTCAGTTATAAAGACTATTGCTTTTCCCATGCTTCAGCATATTCATACAATAGCTGTGGGTCCTTGTCAAGGTGTTAAATCCTGTATCCCAGAAGAGCTCTCGCAAATCAATAAACTTTCCATTTTCTAATGTCAGGGAGCAAGAATTTCTGTTCCCTTCAGAGGGCCTTCTAGCTAGACTAAGAATCAAACTGACATGAGCTAGATTAACAGGAGAAAGTAAAATTTAATAGCATATGTACAGGGAATCCACACGAACCCAGAAATTCCAAAGACAGGCAAAATGAGTATATATGTCATCCTGAACTAATGAGATGGGGGTAGGGGTCTGGGACTTCAGAGGAAAGGAATACAATTCACAGGAAATAAGAAGCAGATATTTGGTAATTAGATGTTTGCCCTGCCATACAGATGGGTCACTCAGATAAAATTTATCTCTGCTAATAACCCTTATTATGGGAAAGATCCCCAATATAGAGTTTCCTACCTAGTTAAGGGAGGGGCAAAATTCTCTCTTGAGGCTGTCGGGTCTCAGTTGCCTTCAGCTCAGAATCATCTTCATGTCAAAGCGGCCCATCATAGGGGTGCCTGTCCTCAGCTCCTACACTAACATTATGTTCTGCCCATACTTGGTCCAGTGCCCTCTGATCACAGTCCTACATTAACTGTTATAGCTCTTGGTGGTGTATGTTGACTAGAAACTTCAGATTTCTTTACAACATAGTCTCTTTTCTTCTTTCTTTTTTTTAAATGTTTATTTTTGAGAGTGAGAGAGAGAGATAGCATACATTTGGGATGGGGAGAGGCAGAGAGAGTGGGGGACAGAGCATCCAAGTGGGCTCTGCACTGACAGCAATGATCCCAATACGGGGCTTGAACTCACAAACTGCGAGATCATGACCTGAGCTGAAGTCTGATACTTAACCCACTGAGCCATCCAGACACCCCTAATGTTTTTTTAAATTTATTTATTTTGAGAGAGAGAGGGAGAGAGAGAATCTCAAGCAGGCTCCACGGTGTCAGCACAGAGCCTGATACAGGGCTTGATCTCATGAACCTTGACATCATGACCTGAGCTGAGATCAAGAGTCAGAGTCTTAACCAACTGAGCCACCTGGGTGCCCCTTCTATGTTGTCTTTTATCACTTTTAGTAATTGATATTTGTGATTTTTAAAATTTAATCTCAATTCTCAAATATATTACTGAAAAGTTATTTGTAATATCTTTTTATGTGTTTTTAATGTCTTAAAGGTTTGTATTGATGTCCCTTTTTTTTTCTCTGATATTGGTAATTTTATCCCCTAACCTGACAAAACATGTTTAGTATTCATTAATTAATGTCAGATATTCCAAAAGATGAATATTTCCTTTTATTCTCCATTATATGCTTGTGTTCTATTTAATTAAATTCTACCTCTTTAGTACTTGTGAAATAATATATGTTTTCCTTATCTTCGAGTGTCTATTAAACAGTAATCTTTTTTTATAATTTTTTTAATGCTTGTTTATTTTTGAGAGAGAGAGCGTGACTAGGGGAGGGACAGAGAGAGAGAGAGACAGACAGACGGACAGACAGACAGAATCCCAAGCAAGCTCCAAGCTGTCAGCACAGAGCCTGATGCAGGGCTCAAACTCACAAGTGATGAGATCATGACCTGAGCTGAAGTCAGACACCTAACCAATATAGCCACCCAGGTGCCCCAACAGTGATCTTTTTTTAAAGAGTTCAGCTTTTTATTGAACAGGTTACAGAAAGGATTTAGTCAAAAAGACCAAAGCCCATGTCATCATCACACTCTTCTGATTCTTCTTTCTTTGCTTCCACTTTCTTCTCCTCACTTGGGGCAGCAGTAGTGGAAGGAGGGCCTCCTGCTGGTACAGCACTGGCTGCTGGGGCAGGTCCACCGGCCTCTACCTTGCAGATGAGACTCCAGATGTTGATGTTGGCCAGAGCCTTTGCAAACAAGCCCTGCCAGAAAGGTTCAGCATTTACACCTGCTGCTTTAATGAGGGCATTGATATTATCCTCTGTGACAATCACCTCCTTATCCACTCAGCAGAGTAGGTGCAGGCGAGCTCTAACATGGAGACCATGGTGCAGGCAAGTGCTGAGCAGGTGCTGCCCGGCACGGTGCTAATGGCCAGACGAAGTGAGGGGCTCACTTCAACACGGCCTTAGCTTCCTTGCTCAGAAATACTGAGTACCTTAGTGGCAGCAGAGGAAAGCTAATATAATTTTGGAGGTAGAATCCTTCCCAGTTTGTAATATATTTAAAGCAATGATAATAATATTTGCCTTAATCCACAGTTCATGTGTCTTTCAAGTTTTCTAACTAGCTGTATATATACATGTGCAGTAAAGGAGTGGTAAACGTCTATCACGGAGCTAGAAAATTCTCAGTTTAGACCCTAACTGGATTTTTTAATTAAGTTTATTTATTTATTTTGAGAGAGAGAGAGAGAATGGGCAGGGGAGAGGCAGAAAGAGAGGGAGAGAGAGAATCCCAAGTAGGGTCCCTGCAGTCAGCACAGAGCCTGACGCAGGGCTTGAACTCATGAATCATGAGATCATGACCTGAGCTGAAACCAAGAGTTGGATGTTTAACTGGTTGAGCCACCCAGGCACCCCTAACTGGATTCTTTTTTAAGTTTATTTATTTTCAGAGAGAGAACATAAGGAGGGAAGGGGCAGAGAGAGAGGGAGAGAGAGGATCGAAACCACAAACCATGAGATCGTGACCTAAGTTGAAATCACAAGTCAGTTGCTCAACTGATGAAGCCACCCAGGTACCCCTAACTGGATTTCTTAATAGCTATATTAATGGACAAATTTACATATTTCAAACTCACTTTTCTTGTCTGCAAAATGGAGATAAAAACATATTCCTATTGGTATTATTGAAAGAATTAAGAGAGGGAACCTAAAACCCAACCCTTTCTAGATTCATTGTAAATGTTGGCTTATTCCATTTTTCTTTGTTTTGTTTTGTAAATATAGTGTAGGGGAGGAAAAATAATTTTTCCCCTACCTCTGTAGGTTCTTGGCTGAGACACGCTGTAATAAAACACAGATTAACAAGAGAAAAAACTAAGTTTAATAATATGTATACCTCCCATATATATGGGAGAGACCCAGAAAAACTGAGTAACTCCCAGAGATGGCCCAAGCCACTGCCTTAAATAACATCTCCAGCTAAAGACAAAAGATGTTGGAAGGGGAGAAGTAATGGGAGGTTATCAGGCAAAGCATAGTAAACAGGTATGGTTGTTATGCATATTTAAGTCCACTCTTCTCCACTGACAAGTTTCTAGAGATTTAGTTATCCTGGTAGAGAGAGAGAGAGAGAGAGAGAGAGAGAGAATAATTATAACTGTAGATGTCTCTTACTGAAGGGTAATTTTTACTCTTTTTTTTTCTTTTTTAATTAAGTAAGCTCTAAGTCCAACATGAACTTGAACTTGTGACCCTGAGATCAAGAGCTACATGCTCTACTGACTGAGCCAGCCAGGTGTCCCTCTACTCAGTTTTTAGAGCTCATTCTATGTCTGCTGTTTCTTAAAAATAATCAGCCTAAAATAATCCTTATGCCAAAGAGACCTATTTTGTGGACAAATTTGGCTTCCCTTCAAAGAAATTGAAATGCAAAAGTGAATAGCCCCTACAAGGTAATATGTAAATTAGCAATTAAACAAGACTATAATTCAGACTTCCTAACTCATTGTCGAGGTAGAATATTCCCTCAGGAAAATTATTTACAAAAGAAGAAAAAAACAATTAGCCATTTTTAGTGTTTGTTCAGAAGTTATCATATAGACCCTAGCTTTCACTTTTAAATATTTCCTATAAAACTAATATTTTTCCCTGTTTACACATCATTTTGCCAAAAGACTTGATTTTTTACATTGATCTTTAATCCATTTATGCCTTGATTTCAGCTATAAAATTATCTAGGTTTTTTTTTTTTAATTTTTTTTTTCAACGTTTATTTATTTTTAGGACAGAGAGACAGAGCATGAACGGGGAGGGGCAGAGAGAGAGGGAGACACAGAATCGGAAACAGGCTCCAGGCTCCGAGCCATCAGCCCAGAGCCTGACGCGGGGCTCGAACTCACGGACCGTGAGATCGTGACCTGGCTGAAGTCAGACGCCTAACCGACTGCGCCACCCAGGCGCCCCAAAATTATCTAGGTTTTGATGATCCATACCATTAAGCAAAACACAAAAAATAAACAAGAACAAATTGCATTCCTTTTTGGCAGAATTACATTTGCAATTGTCCACATTAGTATGCCCCTTTTGTTAGCTGCTAGGCATTGTTTTAGGAAGGAAATGTTTTCATTCTGAAATGCAATTAGGAGAATAAGAAAAGAATAATATCTGTGCTTTGCTGCCTGGATTTTGCATTTTGTGTTAAGGATTCTATAAGTGTTTGAGTTATAAATTTTCACACAGTATTAAAATATTTTAAAGTGGTAATAAAAACAAGGGGCGCCTGGGTGGCTCAGTTGGTTGAGCGACTGACTCTTGATACTGGCTCAGGACATGATCCCAGGATCGAGCCCCTTGTCAGGCTCAGTGCTGAGAATGGAGCCTGCTTGGGATTCTCTCTTTCTCCCTTTGCCCCCTCCCCAGCGCACACATGCTTGCTCCTTCTCTTTCTCTCTCTCTCTCTCAAAAAAAAAAAAAAAAGATAATAAAAACAAAATACATTAATTCAAATGTATTAAAATGGTAATTGGATCCTATCAGATCTTATGCTGTCATAATAACTGATTTTTGGTTCATACCTTAGACACTTCTTTTTTGTAATTGTGTATTATGAAATTTGTAGATTTTCAGTTCTATTTTTTTAAATTTTTTTAACGTTTGTTTATTTTTGAGACAGAGAGAGACAGAGCATGAATGGGGGAGGGTCAGAGAGAGAGGGAGACGCAGAATATGAAACAGGCTCCAGGCTCTGAGCTGTCAGCTCAGAGCCCAACGCAGAGCTCAAACTCACGGACTGCGAGATCATGACCTGAGCCGAAGTCGGACACTTAACTGATTGAGCCACCCAGGCGCCTCTGCAGTTCTTTTTAATAGGAAGGAAAGAAGGGAGGGAAGCCAGAGAAAGCAAAGACAGCATGATTACATATAGTCGAATGAAGAATAGTTACTTAATGGAAAATAGAAAAGCTCTGACTAGACGAAGTAGAAATGAATGCTGACTGATGTGAGGAACAAAGACAAAAGGAAAAAAATGAAATTTCCTTACAATGTGCAGCCCATGGACAAGTCCTTGAGGAGGGCAGAGCGACCTTCCTCTAGAAACTCAACTGCCTCAAGGTTAATACTTTGCTAAGGGCAAAAGGCAATCTTAGCTAACATTAGCTCCATCTGCAGGTCCTGTAAGTCTCCTCTAAATTTCTTAAATGTTTATTTACTTATTTTTGAGAGATTGAGAGAGAGTGCGAGTGGGGGAGAGGAGCAAAGAGAGAAGGAGAGAGAGAATCACAAGCAGGCTCCATGCTGACAGTGCAGAGCCCAATGCGGGCTCGATTTCATGAACCATGAAATCGTGACCTGAACCAAAATCAAGAGTTAGACACTTAACCAACTGAGCCACCCAGGCACCCCTGTAAGTCTCCTTTAATATATAAAAATTCCTTTGGAAACTTCCTTTATCTCTATCCCCCAAGGTGTATGTTAGCAATCATCCTCTGAGCACATGGCCCACTGATATATATCAGAAGGGTCTCATGACTAAGGTTTTACTAGACAGTAGTAAGTGACCTTATCCTAACAGCAGCTAGCCCCTCAAGGCCCTAGAAACCTGGCTTCCAGATTCCTTAGAGACTTACACTATCCCTACCCCTTCCCAGCTTGAAAGTATATAACCAGTCACCCCTCACAACCCAAGTGCAACTCTTCCTGCCCATGGGTCCTGTCCCTGTGCTTTAATAAAACCACATTTTTGCACTGAAGACATCTCAAGAATTCTTTCTTGACTGTTCCCTCCCGGACCCCAACATTTTTCACATCACTGACCATGGAAATATCTCTGATAACTACTACAAATGAATAACAGGGGAAAAAAATGACTTGAGGCCATCAGTACAACATCACAGAAAATAGTTTTGGTAGTCAGTGAACCAGAACATTGAGAACTTTTGAGAGGGGGGTGCCTGGCTGGCTTAGTCAGTAGAATATGTGACACTTGATCTCAGGGTTGTGAGTTTGAGCCCCATGTTGAGTGTAGAGATTAGTTAAAAACAAAATCTTTAAAAAAAAGAAACTATTTTCTAGGGGTTGGATTGTTAGAATCAAGTGAATTTATTTGTGTGTGTGTGTGTGTGTGTGTGTGTGTGTGTGTGTGTGTGTGTGTTTACACATACATATATGTATCAATTCATATGGGCATATATTTGAGTCCAATGTATGAGGTCTTGTTAGATGACACAACACTGGGTTTGCAGTATAGACCAGATGGGAGGGGAAATTTGGAACATCACAGAAAGGCATTGAAATAAAACCTGCACAGATCAGCATTCACTCCCTCTGTGTGGAATAATTTTTCATTTATTATTAAACAAGCTGTGGGGCCCCTGGTTGGCTCAGTCAGTAGAGCATGTGACTCTTGATCTCTCAGTTGTAAGTTCAAGCCCCATGTTGGGTGCAGAGATTACTGAAAAAATCTTAAATTACATTTGGCTTTTTTTTAAAACCTGTAAAAATAATTAGTTTTTGATGCAAATTTTAAGTTACCTATTTTAATCAGTGATAGAGAAGGTTATAGTGTCCCAGTCTTAAAGGAAATATCTCATCACCAAAGAAATACCTTGTATCAGCTATTAGAAGTAATAGGGCAATGCAAGAAAGTACCTAAAGATTAGCATCTAATATCTGTGATGAAGCTGGTGAAATCCTTTGTCATAGACAAGTTTATTGCCACTTTTCAAAGTCTCCCTTTGGGATAGTTTCTTCACTATATATCCTTTGCCTATGGGAAGGTTTTAAATATCAGAACTTGATACCCTGTTTTTGAAAAATTCTCAATATATCAGTGATAGCATTTAGCAACAAAAAAGGAGATAGTTTCACAAAATTTCAAGTTGCCCTTAAAATAATCTAACCCATTCAAATGAGCAGATAGAAGACCTAAGAGATTAAATGTCTTGACCAAGATCATTGAAACAGCCTATGTCAGAGTTGGAAGGAGAATCCACTTTTGATCTCACACTTTAATGTCTGTGGTACATTAGTTTCCTACCTAAACTGTCAAAGTTTCAAGTCCCTTTTCTCACACACACACACACATCAGGAACAGGAAAGTAAGGAAAGAAACACATGTGTATGTAACTGAAAGTTACTACATGTGTATACATGTGTATGTAACTGAAAGTATCTACAATTATAATTATTCCTGTGTGTATATGACCATGAGCAAATTAAATTCAGGTACATCAATAGTTCTAAAAGGAGACATGAGGAAATGGTGTTAGATTATAAGATATAATCATTCCAAAAACTTTATGCTTAGTATTAAGGACTGACAAATCAAAGAGAATGTATAGATATATTTTAAGTTACTTTCATCAAAAATTCTAATTGAATTTCATGTTTATATCATGGATAATATGGAAAAGATGCTGGCAGGAAGAACAACACATCTAGGTAAATTAAAGACTGTCTGAACAGCTGGATCCCTAAATCATTGAACCTGTTTCAATGTGGAGGGTTGCGAAAAGTTCACTCTGGTGTATTCACCTGTGCCGTGTATTCCTGAAATCTTTTTTATTAAGATTCTATTTTTTAAATAATCTCTCCACTCAATGTGGAGCTCGAATTCACAACCCTGAGATCACAAATCACAAGCTCTACCAACTGAGGTAGCTAGGCTCCCCTCCCTGAAGTAGTTTTCATTCATTCATTCATTCATTCATTCATTCATTTATATTGACTTATTTATTTTGTAAAGTTTATTTTGAGAGAGAGAGAGAGAGAGAGTGTGGGTGGGGGAGGGACAGAGAAAGAGAGAGAGAGAGAATCTCAAGCAGGCTCCATACTGGCAGCGCAGAACCTGATGCAGGGCTCAAACTCAACCATGAGAACCTGACCTGAGCCAAAACCAAGATTTGGTTGCTTAACTGACTGAGCCACCCAGGCACCCCTTATTTATTATTTTTTTAATGTTTATTTATTTTTGAGAGAGGAAGAGAAAGAGGGAGACATAGGATCCCTAGCAGGCTCTGCATTGACAGCAGAGAGCCCAATGTGGGGCTCGAACTCATGAATCGTGAGATCACGAACTGAGCTGAAGTCAGGTACTTAACCTGTTATGAAACCAGGCTGGAACGCTGGTGGAAAAACCAAGCAGCACTCGGAGATCTTGGTGGATTAGAGATTTACTTTACACTGGCAGGCTCAGAGAAGACTGTTTCTCCAAAGGTGTGAGCCCGGAATGCAAGTGGGGAGGGTAATTTATAGCTGACAGCCTCCATATCTGTGGCGGTTTTCCTGCGCACAGCAAACATAGGAAGAAGAAACCGGAGGAGGGGTCTCTAAGCTAGAGACCAGAGTTTGGTTTTAGTCCAATCAGCCATCTTTGGTGTACTTTATCCACTTCTCCAACGAACCAACTGAGCTACCCAGGTGCCTCTGAAATAGTTTTTAAAAGGCAGTTTGCACTATAGTTTGAAGAGCAACCACAGGGGAGATATTTGGCAATAACTATCACTGGTCTGAGATTCTATCCTACTGCCAAGCTAACAAGTTAGTCTGTCACATTTTAATGGATTCTGGCAGAAGGTACAATACTCCAAGGTCAGAGACAAAGGTCTTTATTGCTCACAAGACAGCAGGCAGCATGAGCTTCATATTTGCATATGTTCCCCTTGTCCTTCAAGTTCCTTAGAATTGGTATGGAACAGTCCCGATGGATACTGTGCAGAGTGGGTTTATGTCTCAAATAAGGAATCCTGAGCTTAAGAAGCAAATTCTTTACAGGAAACTTCCAACAAACCTGCCTAGCCTTTGCCCCAAGGGAGATATTATCTTTATTGTCCTGAAGGGCTAACAAATCTGTCTTCTGACCAAGGACTGAGACACTGCTTTTATCATCCAAGGCTGTTTGGTTATACAAACATCCTTAAAATAGAGTCTAGAGCAAAAGCTCTCAGTGTCTTTATTTAAAGGCGTGTAGAAATGTGAGAGATCCGTGGAAAATTGTTTCCCAACAGGTGGCTGCTCCATCAGTCATTCATGAATGTACACAGACTATTCCAATGAACTTGCCCTGATTGGACACCTTCTCAACTTTGCTGGGCCAGAAGATGGGATGTGACAGCTGGCACCTGCTTTCAGGAGCACGCATCGAAAAATGATGAACCTTAAATCATACATGTGCCCTCCCGAGCCTTCACAACACCCCTTACAAAACTTCCAATGTCCATGCCCCTTGTTTCTACGAATTTTTCATTCTACACTTAAGAACAAGAAAAGGAGGAAAGTAGGAAGCATTTTACGATTGAATCATTTTATTATGCAATGGTTTTATGGACTTCCTTCCAGGGCTTTTTCTGGCTTCAGATATGTAACTGGGATGTGCACATCAGGCAACTTCTGGGAGGAAGGAGAGAAATTACCCACTTCTCTGCCTGAGGAGTCTGGGGTGACAGGGTGTGAGACCATGATGTCAAATAACCATCACATCAGTCATTGTCACTTTTTACTGGACTGAACGTTGGATTTACCCAGTTAGAGCTTTTTCCTGGTTGATTATCTGTGCAATGAGGTAGTAGAGGCAGTGCGATAATGAGCACAATCTCCTCAAAATAGCTAGGAAATCAGCCCCCACTACCCTCAACAGCAGCCAGATCTGCCTTGGTAAGATGTACAGCAAATTATAATCGGAGGAAATTCAGAACTCAAAATAAATATACCATCTTTAACATAGTACTTTATAAAGAAGTAGCTGAGGAGCACCTGGGTGACTCAGTCGGTTAAATGTTTGACTCCTGGTTTCGGCTAGGCAAGATCTCATGGTTCCTGAGTTTGAGCCCTGAGTCAGGCTCTGGGCTGACAGCAGGGAGCCTGTTTGGGATTGTCTCTCTCCCTCTCTCTGCCCTTCCCTGCTCGCTCGTTTTCTCTCTCTCTCTCTCTCTCTCTCCCTCTCTCTCTCTCTCAAAATTAACAAATTAAAAAAAAAGAAGTATCTGATATGGGGAACAAAGAAAGAAATGCAGATAAGATTAAATTTCCTTATAACCTGTATCCCATTGACAAATAGTTGAGGCAGGAGAGTACAACATTTCTCCAGGAACTCCCAACTGTTTTTCATGTTAATGATTTGCTAGAGGGAAAAACAACCTCAGCTTGACAATAGCTAGGCCACCAGGATCCTGAGAGTTTCTCTAGCATATGAAAGACCTTTTGGAAACTTCTCCTTGTCCTTACCTCCCCATCTCCCAAGTATTTGTTTTTCACAACCCCAGGATAGCTCTTTCTGCTTACGGGTCCTGTCCCTCTGCTTTAATAAAACCACCTTTTTGCACCAAAAACATCTCAAGAATTCTTTCTTGGCTGTCGGCTCCAAACCCCAACATTTTTCACATCAGTACCCAACCTACTTTCTGATTCATTTCAGTGAGTTCGAATTCTTAACTATTTGCCTCCTGACTATGGGGCAATTTAGTGTGTTTAAGATCCTGTCATTTTCCTACTTAATTATTGAGAATTCACGTGCAAAAAAGGCCACTTGGTCCCTGTTGACATTTTTAGTTCCTAAGAACTCTGTGCTTGTCAGTATAAAATATTAACAAAGAAATATTTAATTTTTTCTTTTAACAGAGCATAACATCAGGAATTCAGCTGAAAGTTCTCTGTCTTCTCTACTTTGTCACTATCCTCCACAGGGGCATGCTTAAAATTTTCTTTGCAGCATAAAGAGCAGACAGGGATATTGAAACTCTGAAAGAAATATTTCTGTACCGAATGGTGTCAGTCTTTCATTTAAATTAACTGTGACATTTTTAGGCACAAGCTAGGTAATTTCTGATGTGACCAATTTCTTGAAGATTTTATATTTATTTATTTATTTAAAGTTTGTTTGTTTGTTTTGAGATAGAATGCAAGTGGAGGATGAGCAGAGAGAGAATCCCAAGCAGGCTTCTCATTGTTAGTGTGGAGCCTGACACAGGGCTCAAACTCAGGGTTCGAACTCTTGAACCATGAGATCATGACCTGAACTGAAGTCAAGAGTGGGATGCTTAACTGACTGAGCCACCCAGACATCCCTGGAAGATTTTATTTTAAATAGCACGCAGGATCTTTGAAGATGTGGAGGAGGAAAAAATAATTTTTTGTCTATCCTTCGGGATTCTTGGCTTAGACACCCCTGTAACAGGTTAATAGAAAAAAACAAATAGAAGTTTAATAACATGTATACCTCTTGTATACATGGGAGATATCCAGGAAAACTGAGTAACTCCCAGAAATGGTCCAAGGCACCACCTTAAGTAATATCTGCAACTAAAGATAAAAGAAGATGTTGTGGGGAGGGCAGGACAGTTGTGGGAGGTCATCAGGAAAGCACAGTAAACAAGGGTAAGGTTGTTATATACATTTAAATTCTTGCCTTCTTCATTGATTAGTTTTCAGATATTTAGTCATCCTAGTAGGGAGAGGGAGACACCCCTACAAATGGAGATTTCTCTCATAAATGTAAATATCTCTTACAAACGACTAACCTCTCATTTTTCAGAGCTTTTTCTATGTCTGCTGTTTCTTAGAATAATCAGCCTGAAAGAACCCTTATAATAGCAGAGAGACATATTTTGGGGGCAAATTCGGCTCTCCTTCAAAGAATTTTTTCCTGTTGTGATATTGTGATTTATAAGAAATATTTCTTATATTTAGCCAGTCCAAGGTTTCTGGCTCATGGCTCCTTCCAACCCTTGGAATTTCCTGAGCAAAAAGAGCAGCACATCTGTTATTCACAACCCCTTTCCACCACAAGTGGGTTTATGTTAATGGAGTGACTTTTGGAAAGCACCCAAGAATGGGGGCTGGTTGGCAGGGAGACCAGTCAAGCATAGAGGTTTGGAATTCTTAGTCCCAACCCCCTGACCTCAGGGGAGGGAAGGGGGATTGGAGGTTGAGTCAGTCACCGATGTGGGATCATTTAATCAATCACGGCTATGTAATGAAGCCTCCATAAAAACCCAAAAGGACAGAGTTTGGAGAGCTTCCAGGTTGGTGGACACATGGAAATTTGGGGCAGGTGGCTGGCGCACCTGGAGAGGGCATGGACACTCCATGTCTTTCTCTCCTACTTTGCCCTATGCATCTCTTCCGTCTGGCTATTCTTGAGTTATATCCTTTATTTTTTTAATGTTTATTTCTGAGACAGAGAGAGAGAGACTGAGTGTGAGTGGGGAGGGGACAGAGAGAGGGAGACACAAAATCTGAAGCAGGCTCCAGGCTCTGAGCTCTGAGCTGTCAGCACAGAGCCCGATGTGGGCCTCTAAGTCATGAACCATGAGATCATGACCTGAGTGCTTTAGTTAAGTGCCTCAGTCGGGGCTTAGCTGACTGAGCCACCCAGGCACCCCAATCTATATCCTTTTATAATAAACTGATGATCTAGGAAGTAAAATGTTTCTCTGAGTTCTGTGAACTGCTCTAGCCAATTAAGCAAACCCAAAGACAGGATTGTTGGAACCTTGGATCTATAGCCAGTCGGAAACACAGGTAAAGACCTGGACTCGTGACCTACATCAGCAGTGGGGGGAACAGTCTTGTAGGACTAAGCCCTTAACCTGTGGGTAGATAGTATCAGAATTCAGTTGAACTTGAGTATATCCAGCTGGTGTCCAGATAATTGCTTATTGGTGTTAGGTAATCCCCCTCATCTCCCCACATTGGACTTGATGACCAGAACACCTTAACTTTATAGATGCATGCTTTGACTCCTATTTGTACATATAGTCTTCAGAATGACAGTGACCTATTTGCAAAAGATGAATGTTCTTCATAATAAACCAATTAATCTTGCTTATAATCTTTTTTACATGTGAAGACAGAATATGTATCAGAGTTACCAAAGGGAGATTAGAAGTAAGCATTTATTCCACTTCAAGTTATGAACTTTGAATATATATGAATTCTTTGAAGGTTGTGTCCCAACTCATTGCTAATGATTCATCTTTGCAAATAATCATTCACCCTTGTTCATGCTGTATATTACCAATGCATTGGATACAACAGTAATTGAGAAAATTGGGTACAATTATGTTCTTTCTCTCTCTCTCTCTCTTTTTTTTTTTTTTTTGGTCAAATGATAACATTCAAAAGTACATTGTTGGACTGAAGCACATTTCCTGTGGTTCTGAGCAACTCTTTTGTCTTTTTAATTGCCCCCGCCTACCAGCAGAAACCAAACTACCACTAAATTTGGGGCATGAGGCTGGGATTTCCCAACGTTTTGTTGCCATCCCTACATCTAAGTATATAGTGCCCTTGGTTGTATTGATGACTTTTGTGTGTGTGAAAATGGTAGGGAAGTCTCTACACAAGGGCACATAGTCCTATAGGGTAGTGATTAATATAGTCCTATAGGGTAGTGATTAATGAACTTCTCAGAGTTTATGTAAGAAATTGTGTTTCAAGGCTATTCCAAAGGTTACTGAGGGGTGCCTGGCTGGCTCAGTCGGTGAGCATATGGCTCTTCATCTCAGGGTTGTAAGTTCAAGTCCCATGCTGGGTGTAAGGATTACTTAAAAATAAAATCTTTAAAAAGTTGCTGAAATGTCAGCCTATTTTTCAAGAGACATAGGCATGAGATAAATGCAAATTAAGTTGAAATTCCAAACAGAGTAACAAAGAATCTATTTATAAATCTCTTGTGTGATAAATAGGTGTTTTGGTTGTTTTGTTATTTGGTTTTTGTTTTGGGGTGGTTTTTTTGGTGGTTTTTATTTGCTGTTTTGTTTTTGTTTTAACGTGCAACAATGTGAATAGCTGAATGAGTCTCAACTGGATTAGGGATTTGTTTACTTTGTTCGCTTTGCTTAGCTGAAATCATTGCTAATGACAGACATTAGCTGTGTTTTCTGTGCCAATAGACTAGTTTGCAACTCATATCTATTTTGTATTATTCCTTTTCTAAAAATTCATGTGACACCAATTCATTTAAAAGGGAGGGAAGATAGATGGCTATTTATTTGTCTTCACAAATGTTTACTTAACAAATTTAGGGGTGTTTTGTTAATGTTTGAGGGGTTAGTAAGGTGCCCAACATTATGTGGTCATTCTGAGTAAAAATCTGGACTCTCTCAAGGGTCTCACTACCCCTAAAGCCTCTTCTCTTTCTGCTGTCCTCGTCTGCCAAATGTTCCTATCTTATGTGAGCTGCCTTTTTCCTCTCCAAGCTCAATCATGGATCCTGCTCAGAAAAGCCATGAGAGAGATTGTCATAAAGGATGCCTTCAAGGCACATTGCTTTTGTGTTTCCTTGTTTATTTTTTTAAGTTTATTTATTTATTTTTGAGAGAGAGAGAGAGAGAGAGAGAGAGAGAGAGAGAGAGAGAGATGGAGGTGGAGGTGCAGAGAGAGAATCCCAAGCAGGCTGTGAGCTGTCAGTACAGAGCCCGATGTGGGGCTTGAACTCATAAACCGTGAGATCATGACCTGAGCTGAAGTTGGATGCTTGACCAACTGAGCCACCCAGATGCCCTGTATTTTCTTTTTAAAACTTGCTTGACATACTTCAGTATTTTATCCTATATCTTTTTCCCAAATTTATTTCATATGTATAATTTCAAACCTCAGTTTGCCCTACAGATAAAAAGGAAAGGAGACGCTTATTGACTTTTTAAAAATGTAACAAAAGATTGAGTATAAATGAATTTGCTTTAAACAATGCATTTTTATTTACTACTAAAATGCCATAGCAATGGTATAGTAACCAGCTTGAAGTCAACAGCCAGAAAAACCAAAAGGTTTAATCTCTTTCAGGTGCAACTCTGATCCTGTTCATCTGAAAGGCCCCTGCTTAGCTTAATAACACACCCCCACCCTATCTTCAGTTCCGTAACGCCTCACTTGCAGGGCTTGCACTTCCACCAGTTGACAAACAGGATATCTGCAGTTAGACATCCGTACCCTGGGAGAGCTGTACCCCCACCTTTCCCTACGCAAGACAGGAACAGGTTGTCACATAAATAACGATGACCGCTTTCATCTCGCTTCTGTAAACCTGCTTACGCTCCCAAACCGGAGGTCCCCTGCCGCTTCGCACCCGGGCTCCAAGTTGCATCTGCCGAGAGAAACTCCATTTCCCAAGCTTTCCCAGGACGAAATTACCCCCAACCCTAACCACCACCGAGCAGAGAGCCTACCACCAGCCTGTATGCAAATGTAACTCAAAATGGTATAAAAGACCTGTAACCCCGTATATCGGGGCTCTCCCGCTTTCTAACACTGGGGAGCCCTGGTGCACCAGTAAAGACTCTCTGCCGAAATCGGAGTGCCGTGTGGTTCTTTGCGCCAACTCTCATTCCATAGGGCCTAGGAGCTTGGCTCCTAACACATCAGCCCATATTGCTCTCTTCTGCTGTTGTCCTTGGGGTGGGGGGAACAGAGGAGACATGAGGGAGAATCAATAGGTGTTACAGGGTGTTCTGCAAAGGAACTGATACTTGGTGCCTCATTTATTGAGAGTGGAAAATTGACTGCAGGACCAGAGGATTCCAAGATGCAGTCTAAATTAGATCCAAACACCATGTAACTCCTCAGAGTATTATTAACCAGCTTAGTACTGAGTAAATATTTTTTGGGCACCTACTGGGGAGAGGCTGCAGGTGGGTACTAGGTTGACAAGTTTAGTCCCCACCCTTGAAGATCTTATAAGGAATCTTTTGATGAAATCTTATTCCTTCAAGCCCAGGGCTCACACAGCTGAGCTTTAAAGACATATCCAGCAGAGAAAGAAAATGTAGAGGCAAAAGGGTCAAATCTATGTTAGAAGAAAAACTCAATAAATGGGGAAAAAAGTAAGAGTAACTAACATATCACTCCTGGATAGTTTTCATTAAGTGTGGGGTATTTCTTTCTTTTTTTTTTAAGTTAACTTATTTATTTTGAGAGAGAGAGCACGCATGAGCATGTGCGTGCATGCAAGTGGGGGAGGGGCACAGAGATAGAAAGAGCGAGAACCCCAAGCAGGCTCCCCACCAGCAGTGTAGAGCCTGGTGCAGAGCCAGAACGCATGAACCGTGAGATCATGACCTGAGCTGAAATCAAGAGTTGGAAACTTAACCAACTGAGCCACCCAGGAGCCCCTATTTCTGATGTCCCTAATTTGTATTTTTATTCTAAAGCTCTGTGTTTCTGAAACATGGCTGCCAACCCATGAATCACCTGTGGTCCCACCCCAGACCCTCTGGCTCTGAATGTGTGAAAGGGGTCAGGGAAGCTCCAGTATTAACAGCTCCCCTGGGGGATTTTATGGGAAGCTGAGAAAACAGTGCTATAGCTGGTGTCTGAAACTCTACCAGTTGAGTTTCTCTGGTTGCTTGAACAGCAGATCTCACACTTCAGTTTGCCCGAAAGAACCTGAATCTCTACTACTTGAGCTTAACCCTCTTAGTTGAACAGATGGTCCCTCCCAAAGGTTAGGGAACATTCCTGCTTGAATGTTAAGGTTCCCTCAAAGAGTTGAACTGCGTGGGCCTGTCTCGAAGCTCATTGATCTTCGTTTTGACTAGCGTGTTAAGAGATTCTGATAAAGCTCATCCTCAGAAGGTACTTTGAGAAATGCTGATTTAATCAGTAGTTACTCATCTTGGGAACAAACACATTTGACTCTTAGGCTTTGATGTAAATGTAGGATTTCAGAATTGGATTTAATTCCAGGCTATAAATCCACTACAATATAAGCTCTGAGAGGACAGGAATATTTTTTTCCCCATGTTTTTTCCTTGATGTATTCCCAGCACTTGGAAGAGTGGCTTCCACGTAGCAGGTGCACCCAAACTATTTGTTGACTGACTGGATGAACTCGAGATGTAAAGATGTCATGTGTCTCATTCTTCCATTCCTCTCAAATATTCTGACACTGTGTTAGGACCACAAAGCATTTGCAAGTGAATTCGGAGAGGGCAGGAGGCTGGTGTCTGGAATGCAGGGGAGTACTGAAGCACATTGGAACTTGAGAAGGGAGTAGAAAGGGACCATAAAAGGAGGACAGAACGGGTAGAGTTCCCCACTACTCTGCGCACCTCACAGACTATCAGGGTGATCCTTGTCTTTATCACTGTGTTAGTGTCATAGGGCTGCTATAACAAAGTGTGACAAACTGGGTGGCTTAAACAAAAGAAATGTGTTGTCTCATTGTTCTGGAATCTATACATGTCCAAGATCAAGGTGTTGGCAGGGTTGGCTCTTTGTGAAGGCTGTGAGGAAAAATCTGTCTTATGTCCCTCCCAGCTTCTCTGGTTTGCTGGCAGTCTTTGGCATTCCTTAGCTGGTAGATTCATCACCCTGATCACTGCCTTTATGTTGACATGGTGTTCTTCCTTCTATGTCTGTAAAGGCCCTATTTCCCAATAAGGTTACATTCATAGGCATCCATTACTGGAGGCTTTGGGTTGCCCCCTCTGATGAGAGATAATGTTGTGGAGCTGGAGAATGGCAATCCCAGAGGGTAAGATGAGGGTCTGCCGAGCTAATATACATAGAGCAAGAGAGTAGCTTTCTCCTCTCTTATTTTCTGAGCTTTCCCTGTGCACCTTGGGAACTATAATTCATTTGGGGATGTAACTCAAGATGTTCAAGTTAAGATGAGATCATTAAAGTGATCATTAAAGTTCTAATTAGATATGATTATGCCCTTATAAAAAAAGATACAGGGGCACCTGGGTGGCTCAGTTGGTTAAGTGTACAACTCTTGATTTCAGCTCAGGTCATGAATCCACAATTCATAGGTTTGAGCCCCAGGTTGGGCTTTGCGCTCACAGTGAGGAAGCTGTTTGGGATTCTCTCTCTCCCCATCTCTCTCTGCCCCTCCTCTGCTCTCAAAAAAAATAAAAGCACACTCTCTCTCTAAATAAATAAATAAACTTTAAAAAATAATTAAAAAGAGGATACATATACAAGCTATAGGAAGTTCAGCCTTTTTCAAGGGTATATTCTATAATGAAATCAATTATAAACAACTCAATCATTTTTGTGAAGAAATGACGAGGTAGACTCTAGCTGAAAAAGGCCTTAACTGGTGGGGATGTGATGTCCACTCTGGTAAAAGTAATCTGTTGCCTTGTGCTAACTATTTATTAATTGAACACTTACAGGTGACAGGCATAAATTATTTTTAGCCCTGAATCTTTGAAGTAGGTATTCTTGTTTTGTTTATTTGTCAATGGTTAAAACTAAGGCAGAAAGGATAAATGGCTTGCTTGAAGTGGTAGGGCTGAGACTCAAATCTAGGATTGCTTGAGCCCCAAACTGATGGTTTTAACCACCCTACTCTATTTCAGTATTTGATGCTACTCCCACCCCAAACTTCCAGCCTCAATCTCCAAACCCCCAAGATCATTGAGAAAGAATCTATATCTGATGCATTTTTTTATTTCTCACATGTGTTTCACTTCATTTCTATACAGTAGGTACTCACCATCTGATTGTCAAATGAATGAATAAATATACTTTTATAAAACAGAACCTTGGGGTGAGTGGGTGGCTCAGTCAGTTGGGCGTTTGACTCTTGGTTTTGGCTCAGGTCATGGTCTCACAGTTTCGTGGGTTTGAGACCCGCATCAGGTTCTGTGCTGGTGAGGAGCCTGCCTGGGATTCTCTTTCCCTCTCTCTCTGCCCCTCCCCTGCTCTCCCTCTCTCTGTCTCTCTCTCTCTCTCTCTCTGAAAATAAACTTTAAAACAAACAAACAATCTGAATTAGGTCTTGATATTTGCCAGAGGCTTAGGCATAAAATGGGAAAAAAAATAGCAAAAATAAAAGCAAAGTCTGTCCTTTTTTGTGTGTGAATAATGTTGTAGTAATTATAAATGAAAAGGGAGATCATTAATTCAGTGATGGGTTAGAGGAGAATGTGGTAGCTGAGTGACAGGCTCAAATGCTCCAGCCCTTCCTTTCCCTACTGCCTTACATTGGCCTCATCATGGAAAAAGTGCACCTCTCTGACACTTGACTTTTGGCTTGGCCTGCCTGCTTGCTTTGGCCAATGGCATATGGGTGGAAGTGACCTAGATTCAGCTGTGAATCTAGACCCTATAAGGCCTCACATGTTTTCTCGTAGCCCTCTTGTACCAGGAATCACCGTGAAGAAGAAATGAGTCATGTGAGGGGCACCTGGGTGGCTCAGTCGGTTAAGCATCCGATTTCAGCTCAGGTCATGATCACTCAGTTCATGGGTTCAAGACCTACATCAGGCTCTGTGCTGACAGCTCAGAGTCTGGAGCCTGCTTTGGATTCTGTGTCTCCCTCTCTCTCTGCCCCTCCCCTGCTCACTTTCTGTCTCTCAAAAATGAATGAATGTTAAATGAACATATGAGTCTTCTAATCAAGAGTATTCACTACTGGGCTTTGTTACCTAGCATTTCAGAATCTGTATTCAGAAATTCAGGCTCCGTGGGTGCCCTTCAACTATCTTTATCTTTGATCAGCACCAGATGGTTTGTTAATCAGTAAAATTTAAAGAATGATCTTAATTGCTGACTTGAGTGGTTTTAACATATGTGGATTGACTAGAAGTATTGTGTATATTTCTGCCTTTCATGAAGTGAGATAAGAGATCTAGAGAAGCCAAGATCCTATACCTTTAGACTGGTTCTCCAGGTCTATGATTATATCTGATTTCTGTATGTAGCCACTTCTAAAGGATTTCTGAGTAGTGCCATATATGTCTTATATGGAAATTTGAAGCAAAATGTTTTCTGAAATGCCTGAAAGGACAAAGTTATGTCTACTTTTTCTTATAAATGTTGCATATGTAGCAGAATAATATCTATGACTTACAATGTACAATTTAGTGGTGAGATCCCAGGGGAGGAGACATAGAGATCTTTTTCTGTCTTTAACTATTAGAGATTACGAGTATTCACCAAAACAATCTAATAATCAAGTATAACCAAATTGTCTTTGCTTAGTTTACAATTGCTTCTTAAAGAGATGGAGTTAAAAACTAATTACAAGGAATGGATAAATTAATGGGTGGCATATTCCTTAATGAAATTCAATTCAGCAACATAAAAAAATCTTGCTATATGTAATATAACAGATAAAGCCAGACACTAAAGTCATAATGAAAGATTTTCTGGGGTGCCTGGGTGGCTCAATCGGTTAAGCTTCTGACTTTGGCTCAGGTCATGATCTCACAGTTCATGAGTTTAAGCTCCCCATTGGGCTCTGTGCTGACAGCTCAGAGCCTGGAGCCTGCTTCAGATTCTGTGTCTCCCTCTGTCTTTGCCCCTCATCCGCTCACGTTCTCTCTCTCTCTAATAAATAAATAAACATTTAAAAAAATGTAAAAAAAGTTTTTCTTCGGTAATAGTTATTTATTTACAAGAGAGAGAGTGTGTGCGAGCATGTGAGCAGGGGAAGGGCAGGGTGAGAGGGAGAAAGAGAATTCCAAGCAGGCTCTGCACTTACAGTGTGGCTCAATCTCATGAATCATGAGATCATGACCTGAGCTGAAGTTAAGAGTCTGACGCTTAACCAAGTGAGCCACCCAGGCACCCCAGTAATAACGATTGCAGTAGGGGACTGAGTGTCACCTGAATTCAACCCTACTGAAGCAAAGGGCAGACTTTTTACAGGCTGAGGTGTGCTGAAGAATAGGCACTGAGGGCACTAAGGGCAAGGGGTGAGGGTGTTGGTCTCTGTGACTAGGCCATCTTGACTTGGTAATTGGTGCTTATCTGGAGAAACAAACTTCTCACACCTTGGTGAATGGAGGCAGTGGTACACACACTCAAGTTAGGACTTTATTCTCCCATATGGACTGATATCAAGACCAAGAGTCATCTCCTTGATTGTGTGCATTTCAAAGAGATGGCTCTCAGGTCTTTGAGGAGATAGTTCTGAGTGCAAGAAGATGTATATCTCAAAGGAACAGAGAAAGGATTTATAATTACAAGCTTTCAAAGTAACTGCACTTAAAGGGGGGTTAGAGGACTATCTGCCTATCACCAAGTTTTAGCTGAAACAAACAGTGAATTATCCTGGCAGTCTTGAACTTTCTCAGGTAGTCATTTTCCAGATTTGCATTGGGTTTATGTATAGACCAAATTGGGGGGTGAGGGAGTGGAGTTTGGAGCATCACAGAAGATTGGTGTCCAAGAAAGACATTGAAGTAAAACCTACACAGATCGGTATTCATTCTCTCTGTCTGGAGTCACTTTTCATTTATTATGAAACAAGTTGAGGGGCTTGTGGCTGGCTCAGTTGGTAGAGCATGCAGGTGTTGATCTCAGAGTTATGAGTTTGAGCCCCATGTTGGGTGCAGATTACTAAAAAAAAAAACTTTTAAAAAATATTTATTTATTTTGAGAGAGAAAGAGCATGATCAGGGGAAGGGCAGAGAGAGGGAGAGAGAGAATCCCAAGCAGGCTCTGCACTGTCAGTACAGAGCTCAACGATGGACTCGATCTCACAAATCCTAGATCATGACCTAAGCCGAAATCACCAGTCGGACACTTAACTGACCAAGTCACCCAGGTGTCCCCAAAATAAATAAACTAAAAAAAAAAATGACTCGTCACGAGAAAGCTTTCAAGGTAATGAGCAGATCTATTGCACACTGGGAATTGTTCCACCTCTGTAGAATGGTGATCCTTGTCCAGAAATTTTTTTGAAACAAATTGTTGATTCCAGGCTGCTGTTTTCTCATTTTCCTCCTAATTTCTGTTCTGAAGCCCACAGGAACTTGATTTCTTCATCTATATGGGAATATATTTGCACCACAGGCAGCATCATTCAGATAGATTAGGAAGCGAAACCCTTCTGCTGGAGATTTGCAGTGACAGCTGGCACATTCTCACATAACCACCCTGCAGCGGGTTCCCGTTGGTAAACTCATTTGGGTAGAGCCACTTCTACAGCTAACCACAGCACATGACTGTAGCTAGAATTCTTTTTGTTTATAATATAATGTAGCATAAAATTTCCATACATGTTTGGATATTGGGTTAAGATAAACAGATTTCTGTAGTATCTCATAATATAAATTCAATTACTTTATAAAGAGGAAAATTTATTCTTTTTTTCTTTCCAAGTAAATGGAAATTCAGACAAGTAAACTGTTAGGCATTTGACATAGTCTTATTTCAACTTTCAGTTCTGAAATACTCAACAACTGAACAATTGGTTTAACTTTCACCTGTTCCATCCTTTTACCAGTGTAGCCAGCTCTTTCCATGCTTAACCTTTGTGTTTACTACAACTTTTCCATTATAATCTACTTTTCATTGGAGCTTTAGAACTCTGAGGTTTCTTCTTTCAGCATCCCTCTCATTGGTATTTAAGACAGTTTCTTGCAGCCTCTGCCTGGGTCAAAGTGAACTGAATATTGATGTTAATCATGTGAGTTTTCTGAGGCCTAAATCTGAAGGTCAGGTTGAGTCGCATGCCACCTGAATCAATATAGTATACCCAGAAGGGGGATATTTGGTGAGAGAAATCAGACACTTAGTGAGATTATGCCTGACAGAAGCTGGATCTTTTCCTGCTTTGAATTTCAAGTCCCACACAGCAGCAAGTGACTCAGATGCAATTTGCAATTCTGCTTTGAAAAGTGAAGTGTATAAAATATTATCCTCTGTAGCATGCACTACATTCAGAGCTTTTCTTGTATTTGTCCCTGTTCACATTGCTGTTTCTTGGGAAACCAAACATATTTGGATGCAAATAATCACTTCTAGTTTCTTGCCATTTTCTTCTGAATTGCATACTGGGAGGTGAAATCTCTGAATAAATCTGAAAGAGGGAATAGATGAAAGAGGGGAGAAGAGAGGACTATGATTGGTACATAGTTTGGTTCTCTTGTCATGGAGAAAAGAGACCCATTACTCTGGCCATTATAGCCTGGAAGGCTAGAATTAGGCTTCCACCATTTCTGGGGACATCTGCCTTGTTCTAATTTAGAGAATGTCCTTCTCCATTCATCCTCCCTGATAATGCAGTTAGTGAAAATTGAACCTTGACCTTATTTCAGTGTCTTCTCTCATCTTTGCTTTACAGTGCTATTGTCTTATAGGGTATTGGTCTGGATATCAGAGGAGAGGGCGGGCATCAACTCCAAAGACCACCCCCTCCGCCTCAGTGAAGACACTTAACCAGGAATTCATTTTAAGGAGTAGAGCAAGGGGCAGAGGAAGCTGAGACACTGAAATAAATCTAAATGTTTGTTTATTTTTGAGAGAGAGAGAAGGGAGAGAGAACAAGTGGGGGAGACAGAGAGAGAAGGGGACAGAGGATCCAAGTGGGCTCCAATCTGACAGCAGCGGCTTGAACTCAACAACCACAAGATCGTGACCTAAGCCGGAGTCAGATGCTCAACCAACTGAGCCACCCAGGTGCCCCTGATATAGTTTAATCTAAATGACGCATGGAGCAGTACCTTAAAATGCATTATTTAAATCAGAAATCAGATAAGTTTAAATTGAGTTATATACACACACACATATGCATATGTACAATAAATGTGTATGTGTGTATATGTATAGTATATATGTATACTATATATAGTATATGTATATGTATATGTATACATTATATATATATATGTTTTTTATAATATATATGTGTGTGCATATGTATATACATATATGTGTATGTATTCTACCACCTAAGAAGTAGATATGGCTTGGATAAAGACTAGATTAGTTACAAAATAAAAAATAAAGAAGCTCCACTTCTCTACCTGTTAAGTTTATTGTGTAAAATTTGCAACCCACCTGTGTTTCTATCTTGGCTTACTCTTTTTTTTTTTCAACTTTTATTTATTTTTGGGACAGAGAGAGACAGAGCATGAACGGGGGAGGGGCAGAGAGAGAGGGAGACACAGAATCGGAAACAGCCTCCAGGCTCTGAGCCATCAGCCCAGAGCCCGACGCGGGGCTCGAACTCCCGGACCGCGAGATCGTGACCTGGCTGAAGTCGGACGCTTAACCAACTGCGCTACCCAAGCGCCCCATATCTTGGCTTACTCTTTAATTGCGTTTAATTTTGTCCCCTCCTAGATTGAAAGCTCACTGAAAGTTTTAGTTTCTAGAAAAATCAAATGTACAGTGTGTGTTCACTAATTAATTTCTGGATGAATTACTAATTAAGATTAATTATCTCAATTTCTTGAACATGGGAGAACTGAGTTTAAATGCAATTTTACTGTCACATGGAAGCAACATGGTAAAAATACCTCTGTGCTTTTCCTTTTATATAGTAAATAATGGAAGCCTTTGGAGGGAAGGAAACGTTTCTACTCTTATATATGATTTCACTATTTATTATTATTATTATTATTATTATTATTATTATTATTACATGTTTATTTTATTTATTTTTAAAATATAATTTATTGTCAAACTGATTTCCATACAACACCCAGTGTTCATCCCAACAGGTGCCCTCCTCAATGCCCATCACCTACTTTCCCCTCTCCCCCACCTCCAATCAACCCTCAGTTCTCAGTATTTAAGAGTCTCTTATGGTCTTATGGTTTGCCTCCCTCCCTCTCTGTAACATTCTTTTTTGCCCCTTCCCCTCCCCCATGGTCTTGTGTTAAGTTTCTCTGGATCCATATGTGAGTGAAAACATATGGTGTCTGTCTTTCTCTGCCTGACTTATTTCACTTAGCATAATACTCTCCAGTTCCATCCATGTTGCTACAAATGGCCAGATTTCATTCTTTCTCATTGCCAAGTAGTATTCCATTGTTTATATAAACCACACCTTCTTTATATTTATTTATTTTTATTTTAGAGAGAGAGAGAGAGAGAGAGAGAGAGCATGAGTGGGAGCGAAGGGCAGAGGGAGAGAGAGGGAGAATCCCAAGCAGGCTCCACATTCATTGCAGAGCCCATCAGGGGGCTCAGTCCCACAAGAATGCGATCATGTCCTGAGCCGAAATGAAGAGTCGGATGCTTAACCAACTAGCCATGCTTGCGCCCATGATTTCAGTATTAAGAAGCATTGTCTCAAAGTGAAAGATATTTCCTCAGGGCACTGGAAAAAATGGGAACAACTCAAAGAAGATAAAACACACAAGCCCAGCAGTTGGAGCTATGATTTCACACTCTGAGAGCCTCCTGTAGTCCTCATGTGAGCAACCATTGTGAAGTTTTCATCTTTTTTTTCATTTTTTTATTAATATATAATTGACCTATAATATTATATTAGTTTCAGGGGTGTAACATAATGATTCAATATTTGTATATGTTACAAAATGATCACCACAATAAGTCTAGTTAACATCCATCACTATATGTAGTTAATAAAATCTTTTTTCCTTGTGATGAGGACTTTTAAGATTTACTCTCTTAGAAACTTTCAAACGTGCAATACAGTGTTATCAACTATAGTCACCATGCTGTACAGTATGTCTCTAAGACTTATTTAATTTATAACTGGAAGTTTGTACCTTTCAACCACCTTTACCCAATCTCCCACCTCTCACCCCCCACCTCTGGCAAGCACCAATCATTTTTCTGTATCTATGAGCTTGGTTCTTGTTTGTTTTTTTGTTTTGGATTCCATATATAAGTGAGATCATGTGTTTTTTTTTTTTTCTGACTTTATTTCACTTAGCATAATGTCCTCAAGGTCCATCCATGTTGTTACAAATGGTGGAATTCCATTCTTTTTTATGGCTGAATAAAAATGTGGAATTTTCATCTTCAGTGAGGGAAGCATTCATTGGTATCTAGCAGTATACCAGGCACTTATATTGGCTGCAGGCCTATGAGTGAATTAGGCTCAAGAGCTTGGCTATCCTTACATAAAACACCTTTCAAGGAAATGCTTGACAAGAAATGTAATCACACTCCTCTCCCTTCACTCAATTACCAGAGGGGAAATAGAGTTTTAGCAAGAACATGACAGCTGTAGGTTTTATTGTTTATTAAACATGCACTCAATCATCAGTAATTTTCATAGAGAGGAATCCAAGAATATGTCAGGAAATTTCATTCATTGAAATTAATCTTGATGTATCTTTGCAAGAGATTTCAAAGTAGGGATTGTATTTTATTGCAGGAAAATGTGTGATTTATATGTATGAACTTAAGTTGGCTGAGCTCTTGAATCAAGCGCCTTTCTTCGTGTAGGAAGCTAAAGATCCTTTGACGTTTTTCAGCGAGAATGGACCTTCCACCTAGATTCTATAAACTAGCTGATTGCTGTAACTCTTGAGTGTTCAGCCATCTCACTATTAGATTCTAATTTGTTCTCCTGTAAATCATTTTAAGGGAGGCATACTGAATAGGAAAAACTAATAATCCTTTCAAATATCTGTCAAGACTTTACTGCTTGATGCATATGGCCTCCAGCTAGTTGATTGTCACTACATTATCAAGGACAACATCATAAAGTGAGAGGAGACACTAGGTATCTAGGGCAAAAGTGCTAATCAGACACAAGTTGCTGGGCTTAAAGTCTTCAGGAGCCTACATGACAAGGAACTTGTGGACCTATTGAGTTGCACTGCCTTAAATCAGGAGGCTTTATCAATCTTTTTTTTTAATCTTTTATGTATATTTATTTTTGAAAGAGAAGGAGAGAGAGAACCAGCAGGAGAGGAGCAGAGAGAGAGGGAGACACAGAATCCGAAGGAGTCTCCAGGCTCTGAGCTGTCAGCACAGGGCCTGATGGGCTTGAACCCATGAACCGTGAGATCATGACCTGAGTCGAAGTCAGACATTCAACCAACTGAGCCACCCAGGTGCCCCGGCATTTATCAATCTTGAAAAACAATTTTATGTGATTTACCAGAAATGAAAGCAAAAGCTGTCCCAGAAAGAGTATGCTACTGGCAAAACTGTCCAAACAATTTTTGATGAAATTAATATTTTAAGTCTCTCTGTGGGGCAAAGCGTGGTTTATTTGAGGTGAAAGGGTGCATATCATCCTAAGAGTTTTGCCAAATAAATATTAATTTCTCCATTTGACAAACAAATATTTTCAGGATGCCATTACTTTTAGAAACTTTCCCTTAATCAATTTTGCAAAGTATGTCTTCTAAAAGAGTGTATAAAAGCTGTTCCATGTCTTTATAGACTTTAAGGTATAGATTTTAAGGAAACCTGGAAAGACTATAGGGATCCATGTAATCCTGCATTTCTAAAGTTGAAGAAAATAAAATAAAATTTAAATGACCTGATTAATGTCATTAGTTTGGTGGCAAAATCCAAAGCAACAACTGAGAACAGAGCATTCACTGAGCATTTACTATGTGCTAGTTGTTCCTCTATGTGCTTTTACATGTATTAACTTTTATAGATTACAAAACCCAATCAGGCAGGTATTATCATCCTCGTGGTACAAATAAGGAAACTAAAGCAGGAAGAGTAATTTGCCCAAGGTCATGTAACCAATGAGTGGCAAAACCAAGATTCTAACTGAAACAGTTTGGTTCCTGATTTTATGCTCTGAAAAATTAGGCTATCCTGCCAACTCATGTGTTTAATATTTTTATTTGAGGGGTTGGGACATTAACTTTTTTTTTTTTTTGAGGAGAGAGAGAGCAGGAGCAGGGGAGAGGGACAGAGGGGGTTAGAGAGAGAGAGAATCTTAAGCAGGCTCCATGCTAAGCATGGAGCCTGACATGGAGCTTGATCCCACATCCCTAGGATCATGACCTGAGCCAAAATCAAGAGTTGGCTGTTCAACTGATTGAGCTATCCAGGCACCCTGGGACATTAACTTTTTAATCAGTTTTATTGAGTTATATAATTTCTATATGATAAAATGCACCCTTTGAAATGTGTGATTCAGTGAATTTTGACATGTGTATAATGATCACCACAGTGAAACTATTAAAATTTTTCATTACTCCTCTAAGATCCCCTTATGCTTTATCTCCATCAGTTCCTTCACCCCATCCCTGGCCGCTGGCAACCAATGAACTGTTGTCAGTGTGTGTGCTTTGCCTAGAATTACATATAAATGAAATTACAAAATGGATCTTTGTGTCTGTCTTTCAATTAGTGTAATGCTTTTAAGATTCATCCATGTTGTTGTATCAATAGTTTCTTCTTTTTTATTGCTAAGTAGTACACCATAGTATGAATAAATCACAATTTGGCTATTTACTAGTTGTTGGACATTTGGGTTATTACCAGTTTTTAAGTGTTATGGATAAATCTTCTTTGAATAGTTTTATAAAATTTTTGCATGGACATGTGTTTCAATTTCTTTTGGGCAAATCCTTAGGAGTGGAATTGCTGAGTCCTTTAATAAGTATATGTTTAACTTTGTAAGACAATGCCAAAGCGTTTCTCAAATTGGCTATACCATTTAGCATTCACAACAAATGTGTGAAAGTTCCACTGTTCCATGTTTTCACCAACATTTATATTTTATTTTATTTATTTTTCTGAAGATTTATTTTTAAGTAATCTCTATACCCAACCTGGGGCTAGAGCCTATAACCCCAAGATCAAGAGTCACATGCTCCACCAACAGAGCCAGCCAGGCACCTCAGTTGTATTTTAATTTTAGCTGTTCTCATGGATATATAATGGTATTTGCTTTGGTTTAAACTTGTACTTCTCTGATGATTAATGACGTTGTTTATCTTTTCATGTATTTAATGGTGTTTTGTATGTTTTCCTTTTCAAAATGCCTGTACAAATATTTTAGTTATTTTTGGATCAGGATATTTGTCTCTTACTGTGTTGTTCTGGAAACAAATCAATTCAACTGTCAACAAGTCAAAAAGAATTTTCAGGAAAATTCTTTGCAAATATATTTGTCTCAGTAGGTTTTCAATAGGTGCTCATTATCAGTCCCTCTACTTTTAGTTTGCTGAGAATTTTTTTTAATGTTTTATTTATTTTTGAGAGAGAGACACCGGGGGGGGGGGGGGGACATGGAGAGTGGAAGACACAGAATCTGAAGCAGGCTCCAGGCTCTGAGCTGTCAGCACAGAGCCCGATGCAGGGCTCAAACCCAAAACCATGAAATCATGAGCTGAGCCAAAGTTAGTCACTTAACCAACTGAGCCACCCCAGCACCCCATATTTTTTCCTTGATCTCAGGGTTGTGGGTTCGAGCCCCATATTAGGTGTAGAGATTATTTAAAAATTAAAAAATATCTTTAAAATAATAAAATATTTTGGGGCGCCTGGGTGGCTCAGTTGTCGAAGCCTCTGACTTCGACTCAGGTCATGATCTCACAGTTCATGGGTTTGACCCCTATGTAGGACTGTGTGCTGACAGCTCAGAGCCTGGAGCCTGCTTCGGATTCTATGTCTCTCTCTCTCTGCCCCTCCCTGGCTCACTGTCTCCCTCTCTCCCTCTCTCAAAAATAAATAAACATTAAAACAATTTTTTTAAATAAAAAATAAAATAAAAAATAAAATATTTCAAATTTTTATGATGGTTTATTTTCACCTGAAGTGTCCCCTTCCCCTATTCTATTATCTGTGGATTTATTTTTTTCATGACTATTGTAGCCTCTAGGAAAGAGAGATGTATCCTTCCTGCCCTAGGCATCTTTGTCCTGACCAAAGCTGCCTCTGGCCTTACAGCACTACATTTTGTCCACCTCCAGCACAAAGCCAAATATATATATATATAATTTTAAACTATCTTTGTTCTTTTAATTCCAACCCCTGAACCAAACTTATCATTAATTTTTCCTAAATTTCATCAAAGTAAAATGTGTCAAAATCTCTGTTGTAGTCCAAATAGCATATGGTGAAGAGACCACACTTCTGGTAACAACCCACCCTTCCAAGTTGGTACCTAAAACTTATGATTAGGGCCTAAGAGCTGAACAGGCATCATATTTCTATAAATTGGAAGAGAAAGTCACTCAGTACTAAAGCTGACACAAAAACAAACTACTTTAAAAACAAGCCCTCTGCTTCTAGCTAATCTAAAACTAATTCCCCAGAGAAACTTCTGAAAATTTGAGCATACTTTGTCCATGGGCTGATTTTCTGGGTCATGCTTTTAAGTCTCATCCACATCCACTCCCAGTTCTCTGAGATTTGCAAATTGTTACAAGTGGGGCTCACCGGAAGCAGGGCTTGTGTTTTGTTTTTGTTTTTGTTTTTGTTTTTGTTTTACCTGAAGCGGGGCTTGAGCTCACCCAATTTATGACTCAAACTGACAAACCTTGAGATCATGACCTGGGCCGAAGTCTGATGCTTAAGGATTGAGTCACCCAGGTAGTCCCCTTTACTTATTTTGATATGCAGCATTATCTTTGACCTAAAAGTTCTGTGATTTGTCCTACCTAGCTTAGCATAAAGAAGGCATTTCTAGGAGAATGGAACAATTAACATAGTAACCCTTACGGATTTTATGATTCACTTGGTATTTTGTGGCGAATTTCTTGTAACCATTCAGATCATGCTTAAGTGCCATGTTCTCTGTAAAGCTATTCCTTCCTATTAGAGGAGTGTTATATATCACACTCATTTCATTGCGTAACAAAAGGGTTCTTGTAGTACTTGCCATTCTTGATAATGCACTCCTTGAGGACAAGACATATTTCTCATTCCATTGTAACTCCAGTTTTAACTCCAGTGTCAGTATCAACAATGATTTAAACATATGAACTAATGGGGCACCTGGCTGGCTCAGTCAGTAGAACATGAGCTTCTTTATCTCAGGGTCATAAGTTCAAGCCCTACATGTGTAGAGCTTAGTTAAAAAAAAAATACATAAACATATAAACTACTTAACGCTATGACTTTGGAGGTTCAAAATCCTGACTATGACACCTAATTGTGTTATTTGCTATCAGGATACCTACTATTTCTGAGCTACCCAAATTGCATCATACAGTGCAACATTAGAAGAAGTAAATGAAGTCGTGTGAGTAGCTCATTATCTAGCATATATATCCCAACAAAAGTCAGTTCCTTCCTTTCTTTCTTTCCTAGTAAATATTTACTGAAAAATTATGTGAAGTTATTACTCAAAAATTAAGTTAGTATTTCAATCGGGGCATTGAACTAATTTCCTATTCCTTTGATGAAAAGGAAAAAATATACTATTCCCTTATCTTTGTCTTGTTAAAAGAGACAATATTTACATAAGGGCATGGTGACATTTCATACTTAAAAAAAAGTCCTCTAAGATTTTTTTCCTCTGAGTTTTAATAGGCTAATGTCTATATTAAAAAAGAAGAAAGATCTCAAATTAATAACCTAACTCTATACCTTAAGAATCTAGAAAAAGAGCAAGCTAATTTATAGAATTATGAAAACATGGCTTGTATGAAGAGAAGCTCATGTCTTTCACTCTGGTATGTTAGAGCTGGGTACCAGCTTCTAAGAACTCACAAGAGTTCAGGGAAGCTTGGAACGTTCTCCCCTTACTTTCTTTGTGCCAAGCTATTACTCATTCTTCAGTTCTTCGATAAGAAGCCACTTCTTTCCTGGAAGCCTACTGTGCTGGTTATACCTTTTTCCACCTCCTGATTTCTACCATCACCCCACCTCTATCCATTATCACGGTTCGGTGAAAGACATATGGAAGGGTAGTGACATTTTACAAAGGATAGCGCTATGACAAATCATCAAGGAAAGACCCATGGCTTGATTCTTTATACATGATGCCAGAGGATCGGTTCCCTTCTGTGCAAGTTCAAATGCCAGACTACAAGATCTTTAAGGTCCCTTAGAATTCTGAAAATATATATCAGCCAGAAAGACATTCCCTTTTATTGAATCTGACTTTCCAGGCCTATCAGAGTTGGAGAGCTGACATTCATGGAACATCAGTAAATTTAATGAACTGAGTATTATAATAGCATGTCCTTCGATGTACAGCCCTTTGTGAGGCACTGTGGTCTGATACAGTATGGACTACTAATGTTGTCAGCTGTCTTTGTCTTAAGTGCTACTGTAAGCCTTATATAATAGGCATGAATAGGCTTTCCTCCAAAAACCTTAAAAGCTCTATCCTTCATTTCCACTGCCTCTTAATTTGTAGAGGAGGAAACTTAGGACCTTTCTGGAACCACCTCTATAGGTCTGAAATAGTCTGCCTTCTGTAATGGAATATTCTATTCACCTTCTGTAATAAAACTGTGTTTTATTTGTCCCCCATAGCATGTGATGGTGTTTGGCACCATAGTAAAAATAAGATAAATGAGTAAGATGAATGAAATAAAATAGCAGTTAAACAGTAAAGACCTGAATTGGTTAACTCAGTCCCAGAGGCATGCACTTATTTGCAGAGGGGCTCTTTGTATAGAGAAAGTAAATGCACATAAAGAAAGGAGCATTTGAATTATGGAGCATATTCCCCAGGAGGTAATACATGTCTTTCTAAAATACAGAAGCATGTAAAGGCTTCAGACTGCAAATGCCCTAGTCTTTGAAGTTATGCATTGCATACATTGGAACAACATTACTTAAAAATGAATGTAGAAATAGCTAGAGCAGTAAAACATAGTTGCTAAACTGTAGGAAGCAGAATTCTGGACAATAAAGACTAAAAAGTCTGTGATTATTGTTTCAATTATGAAAGCTAGGAGGGCTTAGTCTTGCACAAAGGAGTGCGTGATGTACAATCTGAGAAATCCTGATGAAAGAAGATGATCCAGAGGAAATGTGGCATGAAGGGGCTACTTTAATCACTCCCAATAATCAAGGCTGGTACCCCAGCTATGATTAATTTATTTTGCATGTACTTGTAATTTTCTGTAAGTCATTAAGTGCATTAATTGACTGTTGGTTAATAGAATATAGCTCAAGTCATTCCTTTGCTTTCATACCTTTACTCTCAACGCTTTTTGCTGTCTATAAAATCCTACGTAAGAACTCATTTGGGAATTATTAAGGAGAGACATTTAATTGGTGTATCAACCCAAAATCATAGTCATAGTATTGATTTTTAAATTTCAGAAACCAGGCAATGTTGAGTTATGCAATTAGTGCCCTAAGGTAGAGAAGCTCCATCTGGGTGATTATTCTCTTTCAGAATGGTCTCTGAATTGGGATAAGCCTGAGATAAAGGGCGAGTCTAAGTCAAGTCCCTCTTTTCACATATTATATTTTGTGAAACTGCAAAACCTTTCCTCCAAAGCTTTATTCAGTGTTTTTTCCCTTGACCCAAAGATCTGAATACTCACAGGGTCACACAGATACAAAGATTCCTTACTACTTCACTGATGTAATGAAAGTGAAGTAATGATTTCCTCTCCAAATAGTGCTTTACTCACACCTCTATAAACGGTAATAATAAACAGTACATCCCTTTGGTGAAATTTGCTTGTTGATGAATGTAGGCCTGGCTATTGACTTTTCACTTATTTAGCTCTCCATTTCATCATAAGCCACTTCCATATGCATTTTATTAAACAACCATCTATATCTATATTCAACTGGCTAATAGAGCATGCACATCTTATATAAATCTAGCTAGTTTGGGGGCGCCTGGGTGGCGCAGTCGGTTAAGCGTCCGACTTCAGCCAGGTCACGATCTCGCGGTCCATGAGTTCGAGCCCCGCGTCAGGCTCTGGGCTGATGGCTCAGAGCCTGGAGCCTGTTTCCGATTCTGTGTCTCCCTCTCTCTCTGCTCCTCCCCCATTCATGCTCTGTCTCTCTCTGTCCCCAAAAAAATAAATAAATGTTGAAAAAAAAATTTAAATTTAGCTAGTTTGGGAGAAAGACTATCTTATAGGAGTGGTGACCTGAGTTGAAATAGTATTTCATCCTGAAATGGTAGGAAGCCACTCTACTGTCCAAGTAAGACAGTGGTAAAATGAACAAAAAGACAGGATTGGAAGAGTTTGTCTGAGGCTCAGTGGGATCTTAAAGGCACCCCAGCCAAAAATATTGCTGGAGAAAGAGGAAGGCTAAAGTACCAGGAAAAGGAGTACTGGGGGTAAGGCTGGAAAACCACTAGAAGATCTTAAGCAGTCCCTGAGTTTAGGTTTGGCACCTTAATTGGTGGGGGAAAGAGCTGAAATCTCTGAGAAGTAGGACATGATTTGAGTTAAGGTTTCCAAAAGTGATTCTGGAAGTGCTGTTTCATAGAGGATCCACTAGAAGCAAGGAGACTAGGTTGGAAGCTCATACCAGCTTTAAGGAAAGATTTGTTATGAGCTAAAGAGCCATTATGGTCAAGATCCAGAGAATCTATCCAAGAAGGGGGAGGGCAGTTATTTCCAGAGATCCTGAGTTCAGCCCTGGAGGAGAGAAATTCACCGAGCAGGTGATCAGCAGCAAATATTTAAAGACAGGAGTTTCAGGCAGGCAGTGGAGGACCTGAAAGACCTAGGATGAAAACAAATGCTAAGTTACTTTAGAACAAGTCAGGAATCCTTGTCCAGAGTCTTAACTCATTGGCTACTGAGCCTCAGGCTAACCCCTTATACAAAGATGGTGACCAATCGATGTTTGTCATGAGGAAGACTGAATTGAACTTAGAAGGTTGCTATTTTTGGTTTGAAGATGTCAAAGATCAGGATAGTATGAGAAATGAAAACAATAAGGGCTCTTACAATTTATATGGTAAAAATGAAAAAATGTTATTTGGGAAAAATTAACTGTTATGTTTCAGTATTTTTATAGTGGCAGAATGCAGTATTGCCATTTGTGACAACATGTGATGGAAATAAGACAGAGAAAGACAAATACTGTATGATCTCACTTTTATGTGGAATTTAAAGAAAAAAAAACCACCAGGCTTATGGATAGAGAGAACAGATTTGTGGTTGCTAAAGGCAGGGATTAGGGTTGGGCAAAATGGGTGAAGGGGGTCAAAAGATATGTACATTTATAAAATAAGTCCTGGGGATATAATGTATAGCATGGTGACTACTGTTAATAATGCTGTATTGCATATTTGAAAGTTGCTAAGAGAGTAGATCTTTTTTTTCAGTTTATTTACTCATTTTCTTATTTTTAAAGTTTATTTTTACTTATTTTGAGAGAGAGAGAGAGAACAAGTGGGAAAAGGGCAGAGAGAAAGGGAGACAGAACCCCAAGCAGGCTCTGCCCTGTCAGCACAGAGCCCGTTGTGGGGCTTGAACTCACAAACCGTGAGATCATGACCTGAGCTGAATCTAAGAGTTGGATCCTTAACCCACTGAGCCACCCAGGTGCCCCTATTTACATATTTTTGAGAGAGAGAGAGGGAGCACATGCACATGCACTGCAGGGGCAAAGAAAGCAGGAGAGAGAGAATCCCAACCACGTTCCGAGTTCTCAGCACAGAGCCTGATGTGGGGCTCCATCTCACCAACTGTGAGATCATGACCTGAGCCAGGAATCAAGAGTCAGACACTTAATCGACTGAGCTACCCAGGCATCCTAGAATTTTGTTTTTTTTTTGTGGTAACTTTTAAGATCTACTCTCTTAGCAGGGCGCCTGGGTGGCTCAGTCGGTCAAGTATATGACTCTTGACTTTGGCTCAGGTCATGATCTCACAGTTAGTGTGATTGAGCCCGGCGTCAGGCTCTGTGCTGACAGTGTGGAGTCTACTTGGGCTTCTCTCTCCCTCTTTCTCTGCCCCTCTTCCCACTCATGCTCTCTATGTCTCTCTCTCTCTCTTTCTCTCAAAATAAAAACATAAACATTAAAAAAAATAAGAAAACAAAATTCTGTAAATATGTGTGGTGGTAGATGTGACCTGGGTTTATTGTGGTGATCATTTCTCAATATATACAAATATTGAACTATGTGTACACATGAAACTAATATGTTGCATGTCAATTATACCTCAATTTTAAAAATGGGAAATCCTCTACCACCACCACCCCTCCCCCACAAAAAACAACAACAACAACAACAAAAAACAAAGAGTGGCAGGATCTGTATTATAGAGCTGGGTCTTTTATTCTTAAATTCTGAATAGACAGGTAATGGACTTCTGGTTGAGAAAAGTCTACTAGGGAGTAGGTGCATTCCAAGGTGAGCCAAAAGCAGGTGATTATTATTACTTTTAGGCATACAATGAAAGAAACAGCAAAGCAGTAAAGGAGAGAGGAGGTGGGATATGAGGGCAATATAAGGGGGTTTAAGAGAGTAAAAACACAAACAGCAACATTCTGGGGTTTTGCTCGTGATTTTTAGAAGAGACATTTCCAGTATTAACTGCACCTCTTAGTATTCCGTAGTCTTCTGTCACTACCCCAGACTTTTAGTAAAGGTCTACTATAAACAGCAGCTTTTAAGAAAACAGTACTCTGGGAGAATGAAGGGAAATTGGTGAGGTCCAGCACAGGATAATGTAGGGCAAGAAGAGAACAGCAGTTGGAAAGAGCAATTGAAAATGCTTCAGGAACAAGAATAGGAGCAAAAGAGACAAAGGAAAGTGGAAGTCTCCCTCCCCCATTCCTATAAAGGAAGGCTTGGAAATAGAGACTCCCAGGACTTCCCTCAGTATCTGGGATGAGGACTTTAACCCCTGTATTTGGCTGCTAAAGAAATCATGAGGGTGACCTCAGCAAGCTTGACACCTTGGGAGACACGGTAGACACTTGGGGTACCTTTAAGACTGTATTGGACAATAGCAGAGTAACTAATGAGCTTTCTTTTGACTGAAGTGAAAATTGACACATAATAGTCAAAAGACTTTTATAAATTCACAAAGCCAGTACTCGGATCTCCAAACCCCTAGCCTATGGCCTTTTTTTTTTTTTTTCCTACTACTAATTGTCATTCCAGGCCTTAAGGAAAATTTAGAAAATATGCACCAATTTTAAGATAGTTTATAAAACAAGCAAACCCTGATTATTGTTATCATTGAATCTCTTTTTTTAAGTTTATTTATTTTGAGAAAGAGAGACAGTGTGCACAAGTAGGGGAAGGGGCAGAGAGAGAGGGAGAGAGAGAATCCCAAGCAGGTTCCAAGCTCTCAGATTGGAGCCGGACATGGGACTTGATCCCACAAACCACGAGATCATAGCCTGAGCCAAAACCAAGAGTCAGATGCTTAACCCACTGAGCCACCCAGGTGCCCCATCATTGTAACAGCTTATCTAAATGTCTATTATATTGGTCATTCTTTTTTTAATTTTAATTTTTTAATTTAAATTTTAGTTCACATACAGTACAATATTGGTTTCTGGAGTAGAATTCAATGATTCATCACTACATACCACACCCGGTGCTCATCACAACAAGTGCCCTCCTTAGTACCCATCACTCACCTAGCCTATCTCCCACACACCTCCCTCCATCAACCGTCTGTTTGTTCTCAACTGAGTCTCTTGTGGTTTGTTCCTCTCTCTTCTTCTCCCCACCCTTCCCATATGTTCCTCTGTTTTGCTTCTTAAATTCCACATATGAGTGAAATCGTATGGTGTTTGTCTTTTTCTGATTGATTTATTTCACTCATAATACATTCTAGCTCCATCCATGTCATTACAAATGGCAAGATTCTTTTTGATGGCTGAGTAATATTCCAGAGTTGGGGTGTGTGTATGTGTGGTGTGTGTGTGTGTGTGTGTGTGTGTATTACCACATCTTTATCCATGAATCAGTCAATGGACATTTGGGCTCTCTCCATAGTTTGGTTATTGTTGATAATCCTGCTGTAAACATTGGGGTACATGTACCCCTTTGAATCTGTATTTTTGTATCCTTTGGGTAAATACCTAATAGTGTAATTGCTGGATCGTAGGGTATATTGGTCGCTCTGACTCTGTGTATTTCATGTGATAAGGTTTAAAAAACCAAACAAGCAAACAAAATATATTACAATCTAACTATAGAAATTGAGAGAAGCTGTACATCACTTAATTAAAAATATGGTCTTAGCACTTACAAATTTTCACCTAAACTATAAAACCAAGTATATACTCAAAGAAAACAGAAAAAATATATCTTGCCAACTATGTGACAGTTTCTGAATGGAACAACTACTTAATCTCCTGCCAACATTGTGTTTCAATTATAGTTCAATTAAGAAGAAAAAAAAAAAAAGAAACTGCTGCCCTAACAAGTGATGCAATTTCAATGCAGAGCTAGATAATATATAAAAATAAATATTCATCATTAAATATCTTTGACTTATAGGTAAAATAATTCATCTAATTATATAAACTCATCTAATATACTTCAGTCCATCATAGAGGGATTTAATTTACTTGCAAGATATAAAATTTTGCATGTCATGTAATGGTACTGATTCCTTTGATTTTATTTAAAAATAAATTATTTTGGGGAAACACAGTGGCTCAGTCAGTTGAATATCTGACTCTCGATTTCAGCTCAGATCACAATCTCATGGTTTGTGAGATGAAGCCCCGTGTCTGGCTCCGTGCTGACAGCACAGAACCTGCTTGGGATTCTCTCTCTCTCTCTGCCCCTCCCCATGCCCCACTCATGCTCTCTCTCTCTCAAAATAAATAAACTTTTTTTTAAAAGTAAGAATAAATTAATTTCAATTTAGTAAATATTCTGTGTCCACTACATACAGGTCACCATGCTAAGTACTTTGGGAGATAGAACGTTGAGTAATATAGGATTCTTGGCCTAAAGAAAAAAGGACCAAAATTTTAGAAAATGAAGCAGAACACAGCAAACTCCGATAAGAGGAGTACTAGGTTCTGTGGCAAATCAAGAAACAGAAACATTATCTGTGTTGACCCTCAGAAATGGCTCCAAGAAAGAAGGATTTAATCTGTTCTTTGATAATCCAAGATGGATAGACAGAGCCTGGATATGGAGGGAAAAGCATAAACAAAGACTCATAGGCAGGATTTACAATCACTTTGGCTGTGGCTTGGGCAAGTGCATGGCAACAAAGCAGCAGAAAAAGATGGCATAAAATATATAGCCTTTAAATATCAAGATAAAAAACTGGGTATCAATTTTGGAAATGAGTGGGCAAACTTTTTAAAGCTTTTGATCACGGGGATGAAATTGAACTGTAATTTCAGCACATTATTTTTCTTTTCATTCTTCTTTTTTTTTTTTTTTACATTACATCCCCAGGAATTATTTACTTTATAACTGAAAGTTTGTAACTTTTGACATTATCTTGCATTATCAGCACATTATCTTGACAGTATTGTCGAGCATTACCACATGAGGAACAGATGTGATAGTGTAGTGAGTGATTCAGAGTTTCTGAACCCAGGCTGTAATGAGAGAAATGGAAAAGAGAGGATGATATCAGCTATGAAAGACTTTCTAATATTTGGTGGCTGATTAGATGGCAATGATGGTAATAAGGGGTGTGTGTATCAGATTACTCTTGAAATTTAGGGATGTAAAAGAAGAATAAATATTATCTCTTACATTTCCCGAGGGTCAGGAATTTGGCAATGATTTGGCTTGGTGATTCTGGCTTGGGATACCTCATGAGGTTGTGGACAGTTATCTGAAGACTTGAATTAGGTCAGATAATCCACCCCTAAGTCTTACTTAACATAAGCAAATTGGTGCTGGCTGTTAGCTTCAGTTTCTCTTCATATAGACCTCTCCACAGGGCCGTTTGAGAATCCTCACAACATGGTAACTTGTTTCTTCCAAATGGAATGATCAAGGAGTCCCAGGTGAAAACTGCAATGTTTTTTACAACCTAGCTTCAGAAGTCTTTTTTTTTTTTTTAAGAGAGCAGAAGTGACCAAGGGGCAGAGAGAATGCCACGAAGGGCAGAGAGGGAGAAGTGGGGCTCATGAATAGCAGGGCTCATGAGTAGCAAGGCTCTTGCTCACCTGATGATGTGGGGCTCCAACTCACAAACCGTGAGATCATGAGCTGAGCCGAAGTCCTATTCTTAACCAACTGAGCCACCCAGGTGCCCCCTAGCTTCAGAAGTCTTATCATCACTTCTGCAGAACCCTATTAAAGTCACTTAGGTCAACCCTAAGTTGAAGCTGGAGGAGAGTATGCAATGGAAGGTATAGGTACAAGGAGAAGAGAATCAATGGGGAACATCTTGGTGGTGGTCTACCTAAGTGTTATTTTCTTCGGGGGAAGGAATCCTCTAATTTTATTCCCCAAATCTTAGCCCAGTTCATTACTGATCTGAAAAATGAAAGTTGGCTTTGAGCTTTTGAGCTTGTATAGTTGGGGGAATTTTAGCTCTACATTTTATACATCTAGAGATAAAGAAGCTTAAGAGGAAATATATCTAACTTCGATTCATTTTTACATATTCTCTTTGAGGAGTAAAATACAGAGACTGTATTTATTTAATTTTAATCTCTCAAATTTCAAAGGCTAATTGAAAGAGACAAAATTCAACACACTTTGCTATATTCATTTCCTTCAAAGTAGATGAACTACATTGTGCATAGGAAGTGTCAAAGGGGCACCTGGCTGGCTCAGTTGGCAGAATGTGTGAGTCTTGATCTTGCGGTTGTGAGTTCAAGCTCCACATTGGGCATAGAGCCTATACTAAAAAATAAATGTCATGAATTATTGCTTCATTTTAGGTGGAACCTTACACATTTCAGTAGATGCTGAAATACTGAAGGTAATTTGAAATTGTTCAGAAGAGCTTCTTAAGGCTTTTTTTTTTTAATGTTTTACTTATTTTTGAGAGAGAGAGAGCATGAGCTGGGGAGGGGCAGAGAGAGAGGGCGGCAGTATCCAAAGCAGGCTCTGCACTGACACCAGTGAGCCCAATGTGTGGCTTGAACTCTTGAACCACGAGATCACGACCTCAGCCAAAGTTGGATGCTCAACTGACTGAGCCACCCAGGGGCCCCATTAAAAGAGCTTCTTAAAAAGTGTATTCCTCACGGAGATAAAAAAGGGTAAAGGAGATTATTTCACTTGCTGTACTATATGAAAGCTGGCAAATTCTAGAAGAAATCGTAATAGTCTTGCAGTTTATACAGATGCATTTTTCTTTGTCATAAACCCAAATTCCTAATCTCTGACATCATTTTATAATTATAACAGGTAATGTGACTGCATGTGTCTAATCACACACAGCCAGATCCATTTAATAAGACAGCCTCAAGGCAATTTTTGGTCCCGCTAAATCCCTGGGGGTGCTATTCTTGTAGTGTGGATTTAAAGCTTCATTATTCCTTTCATTACTTAAGCACCCAAATGGAGATTTTTAAAGGCAAGTATCAGTGTGCACGTGAGGGAGGATATACTAGTTTTCTTGTACCCTGTCTCATTCCATTAGAAAGCATCATGCCGTTGTGGTATTGTAGCTGATATGTACAACAGTCATCAATACATTATTTTTGAGAGTTGCAAGACAGTTTGCCCTAACTATCCCACCATCAGCAGTAAAATAAAACTGCCTTAGGGCCTAATTTCCTACCACTCTCCATCCTGGATTAAATGACATAAATGATTGATAATACTGTAATATCTATTTTTGAAGGAAGGTTTTTTTATTCACGTAAAAATGAACTACATCTTTTAGAATACAACTGAAGCATTGTCCGATTTCCTCTTTTTATTCAATTTGAGTAGAAAAATATTTCCTGGAAGGTATATTTTATTTAGCACAGGATTGATTTTATTTATTTTGCCCAGTGATTAGAGCAGCACTATTATTACCTGCCCAATTTGTCCCTGGCTACCATGGGGAAAAAAGACACCAGTGAATCTTCCAAGTACTGGGTAGCTGAATTGGGATACAGCCAAGTGGTGGAGCATCCAGGAAATGGTTAACACAGGGGACTTTCTGTCTGAGAGGAAAAGACAAAAACATTGCTACTAGCATTAAACATAGGAATTTTTGGTTTTTTGAAGTCCTTCCTTTTCACTGCATTTAAATATCTAATTTCACATGTCCTTTTTAAGAAGAACAACACCGTTTTAAACAAAACTCACTTTGGAGCCATGCAATTGAGAAAGCAGTTATTAGTGACAAATAATCCAAGGTGTATAAAGACTTGCCAGGAGAAATGTGGAGATCTTCCAGTAAATAGTAACTGCATAAATTTTTCTGTAGACAGAGAAGGAAGTGTTTTGAATAGCATTCAATGGCAATGTGTTTCTCAAGCAGTTAAGTTGTGGTAAGGATTCCATCTGTGGCTCTTGTCCACCTTTTGCATCTAAGATCTGTGGCTCAGAGAGGGAACTGTGGGCCACAAGTTGGGAAAAGTGATCCAGGATTTATCCTTGTGATGATTGTGGTTACTGTTAATGATATTTATGATATCAAAGCAGTCAAGGGGTACCTGGCTGCCTCAGTCAGAAGAACATACAACTCTTCTGCTGCTGCTTCTTCTTCTTCTTCTTCTTCTTCTTCTTCTTCTTCTTCTTTAGCTTATTTATTTATTTTGAGAGAGAGAGAGTCAGGGAGGGGCAGAGACAGAAGGAGAGAGAGAATCCCAAGCAGGCTCCACACTGTCAGTGTGGAGCCCCATGCGGAGTCCATGAGATCATGACCTGAGCAGAAACCAAGAGTCAGATGCTTAACTGACTGAGCCACCCAGGCACCCTGAGCACGCAACTCTTGATCTCAGGGTCATGAGTTTGAGCCCTACCTTGGGTGTAGAGATTATTTAAATAAATAAAACAAAAAAAAATCAAGGCAGTCAAATTTTAAATTAATTTTATTGATAGATTATGCTTATTTTAAGAAATCCTTCCTTAAAGTCTCAAATATATATCCGGTATGTCTTTAGATTTAAAAAAATATTGATGTTTAAATCCACTTGGAACTGCTTTGTGGGTTAGGTATAATAATTCCAACTTAATTTTATTACTTCATTTGGATAATTAATTTCATATAAATAACCCATGTTCCACTGATTAATCATTATATCTCTACATGTACAGATACTATTTATTTCTGTCCTATCTTTCTGCACTATTGTATTCTTTGTGTCTGTTTTTCTATCCCTTTGCTAAAAACTCACTTTCTTTTTTTTAATTTTTTAAATTTATTTTTGAGAGACAGAGACAGAGAGAGCATGAGTGGGGGAGGGGCAGAGAGAGAGAGGGAGAAAGAGAGAGAGAGACACACACACAGAATTTGAAACAGGCTCTAGGCTCTAAGCTGTCAGCACAGAGCCTGATGCGGGGTTTGAACTCATGAGCTGTGAGATCGTGACCTAGGCTGAAGTCGGATGCTTAACCAACTGAGCCACCCGGGCACCCCAAACCTTACTTTCTTACCCACAATGAATTTTTGTAATACGTTGTAATAACTGTCATTGTTCTTTTATTCCTCCAAATTGTCTTTATTATTATTAGTCACTTGCATTTTCAAATAAGTTTAGAAGGATACCCTAAAGTTTGATGGAAAAAAGGGAGAACTAGTGTGATTTTTATTAAAACTGTCTTAAAATTATAGACTAGTTGAGGGATAATGATATCTTCCCATGATGGTGTCTTCTCATTTTAGAATATGACACATATTCCAGTTATTAAACTCTTACTAGAATCTTAAAAATGGTAATTTTATCCATTTAATTCTTAGGTACCATTTGTTGGAGTTATTTATACCTTTTATATTTTTCTGATGTTGAATCTTTCCTTCAGCCTCATCAATAATAAAACTGTTACTTGACTTTTTTTTTCTTCTGTTAGATTTCTTTGCTTGTCACTAGATTAGTTTCTAACTTGATTGAAAGGAACAGGAATATGCTATTCATCCACCACCTAATACCCCAACATCTTGGGTCATTGACTGGAAACTTTGAATTGATATTTGAGGAAGAAAAGATTCATGTTTCTGATGGCTTGGGCAGGAGGCATCAGGTTTCAGTGCTTTCCTACATCCTGTGGATTTTTTGACCTTGGTGGTTTTCACCGGGCTCAGGCAGGACAAGCCTCAGTAAACATAGACAACAGAGCTTCCGGCTGACCTCACCCTGACCCACATCAGCTTAGCCTTTTTCACCAAGCAGGGTCTGCTGACACAAGGATTAACCGTCCGAAGGAGAAAGCTGTTAAGTCCTTGTTAAGGCCTGTATCGAAACAAGCTGAGCCTTCCAAGTTTTTGAGCTTTCCAAGCATTTGTGCATTAGGAAAAGGGGAAAAAGAAAACTTATTGTGAATTTCCTGGCTGAATATATATGCTGAAATTCTTTTTTTTGTTTTTACATGCTGAAGTTATTTAACTTCCAGTAGCAGAGAGAGTCATGACAGATACAAACCAAAAGTATGTGTGTTTTGTGCCAGGCATAAATAGGTAATGCTGATTCAGAAGCCCCAAGTTCAGTCCCTCTTAATGCTTTTGCATTATATTCAGGCCTAATTATTTATTGTAGTAGAAAGAAGTGAATTTTAGAAAATGTTAGAGAGCAAGATCATAATCTAGGTTTGTTTAATTGGATCCTCTCTCTCAAGATAATTGAATCTTTTAGTGAATGACCAATGATGTGGAGGTAATATTATTAGAACTATTCATGTAATGTGCTGTTCTTGTTTTCATTCCATTTTTATATTTTTAAAGAATTTTTTTAAGATTTTTGAATTTTTAAAAATAATCTCTACATCCAACACGGGGCTTGAACTCACAACCCTAAGATAAAGAGTCTCATGCTCCACTGACTGAGCCAACCACGTGCCCCTCCATTCCATTTTAAAGTGCTGGTCAGGACTCACAAATTGATTCTTAAACCTCACTGTAAGTCCTGACCTGAAGTCTGAAAAACACTGGACTAGACTATTTGTGATATAGGATTTCCTTCTTTCTTCTTCTTCTTTTTTTTTTTTTTAGACTTTATTTTTAAGTAATCTCCACACCCAACATGGGACTTGAACTTACAACCCAAAGATCAAGAGTTGCATGCTCCACTGACTGAGCCAGCCAGGCACCCCTCTTTTTTTTTTATTTGAAATCATTTTTTAAAAGTAATCTCTACACCCAACATGGGGCTTGAACTCATGACCCTAAGATCAAGAGTTGCATGCTCCACCGACTGAGCTAGCCAGGTGCCCCTGTGATGTAGGATTTCTGATGTGGCTTTCCAGTTTATTCCTCAGAAGTTACCTACTTACCCCTTTCTTTTCAAATATTGTAGCTGTCAATTCTGTGAGCTCTGCATGAAATTCCATTAAATTACCTTCCGATCTCAGGTAGTCCAACTCAGTTTCTGCTTATAACTCCAAATTCAAAATGTTCATAACTTTAAACAGAATAGTGGTATGAGAATGGAAACACAATTGGCACTTTGCTAAATTTTCCCCCTAAAACAAATGTTGAAGAGAACATAAGTTTAAGTTATTTTTGCTACCATGCAAATTTGAGAGAGGGGAAGGTGATGGTGTGTGGCAATTTGGTTCAAGCTGTGCAATTCAAGAAGTGAAAGACACATTTGTTAATCTACGAAGTTATTACTACAATTATATAATAGCATAATCCTTATGAAAAAAGATCTTCAGAGAATAGATTACAGTGTAAATCATTTAAATAACATGCTTATTTTTTGCCTTAAATATAAATATTTATAAACTTTTAATTTCTAATTCTTTTTAATGCCATTGTATTCTGTGTGTAACATACCTATCATTTATATATATACATGTATATATATATGTGTGTGTGTGTGTGTAGATAGATATCTATATATCTATCTATAGATATCTATCTATAGATATCTATCTATAGATATATATAGATAGATATATAGATATCTATATATCTATCTATAGATATCTATCTATATATATATATATCTATAGATAGATATCTATAGATAGATATATAGATATCTATCTACACACACTCACATTGGTTGCTTAGTAACAGTAATTTAATGATGGCTATGATTTATTTAGTTTCATTTATGTAACACATGAATATTATGACAAATTCTAACAACATGCTGGATATTCTCCTCTCCATTTATACTTGGTGCAGTAGTACATTAGAGATATTAGACTCTCACAGCTAGTAAGGGTCAGAGCCAGGGTTTGCTTTGAATTCTATTTAATTTTAAAGCCTGAAGTCTTTCTATCAATTCACACTGTCCCTGAAGCAATAAGAATAGGGGGTTGAAGGTCAACAAAAAATGTGTTGATATATCTGTTAACTCACTATTGCCGACCACTTCCAAAAGTCCCTTTGCATGTATATACTCTTTTTCACAATAAGTAATACAAAGCTGGATTCCTGTATGTCACCTCTCTCCATCCGTGCCTCTCTAACAACCGCACCCTCTCCTTCAAAGTAAAAGTTGCATTGCCCGCCTGGTTCAGAATCCCATGTAGCTCCAATTTTACTTGTAGCCAAGATTTACATCAAGAACTAAATCTCTGAGGATTTCTGACAAGTCCGCTGCTGTTTCTTTGTACAAATAGAAAGTGAAAGTGGGATGTTGAATGAATGTAGTAGAAACTCTGTTATACGGCCTGTAGTGAGTATATGATGAGATCAATAAGAAGAACAATGGATCGGGGATGCACTGTGAGAGGCAGATTTACCACTAAACTAATGAAGCCCAATCCTTAGGGCCTTAACTTGAGCAGGTCACTTCCAGACTCTGACTGGTTATGATAATGTTATATCCTTTTTCTCCACACCAAAAATATGTAAGCTTTATGTTTCACAATATCTAGATTCTCTGCTAAGAAATCTGGACAAGATATAGGTATCTCTGGCTCATGTATAGGATCAAGAAAAAGAAAAGGAATAGCAAGGGAATTAATACAGAAAAATAAGGGGAGAAATAATGGGCAAAATGACAGTGTTGGTAAGGAAGGGAAAGTTTGCCAGTAATTGAGAAATCTCTCTCTTTTTTTTAATGTTTATTTATTTTGCAAGAGAGAGAGGGAGAGCATGAATGGGGGAGGGGCAGAGAGAGAGAGAGAGAGAGAGAGAGAGAGAGAATCCCATGCGGGCTCCATGCTGTCAGCACAGAGCCTTACTGGGAGGGGGGGGCACTCAATGTCATGAACCGTGAGATCGTGACCTTGCCAAAATCAAGAGTCCGTCACTTAAACGACTGAGCCACCCAAGTGCCCCTCTTGGTAGTGTTAAATTAAGCCTAAGGAACATGGGATTAGAGACTAATGAAGTATTTGTCTTCTCTTTTCACTTGGAAGCATTCTTTGCCAATATAACTCCCGTTTAATTCCCTAATACAACAGGCTCCAGATGTATTTCATTTCCATTTGTCATTAGAAAGATTGTGCAAAACCCTGAAGCAGAAATTGGTCACCTTCCCATAATTCTTGGAAACATACCCAGAAACTAAAAGTCAGTGTGTGAATCCAGGACACAACATAGGTAAATAACAAAATAAAACACATCAGATAATGCTACCAAAGTAGTATTCATTAAAGAGATCCAGAACCTTCTGATCTCCATTAAACAAAATGTTGACTCATCTCAGTTCTGAAATGAATTGTTTGTTTCATTTTCTTCCTTTTCCTCTTTACTGAAATTGGGAATAACTGAAAATAAAGAAGCAACAGAATCACTGCCTTTTGCCAAAAATGTAATCTTTTGTTTATGTTTGTTATGTTTGTTCTGATTTGTGGTACTATTTTGGCTGTTATTTTTCTATGATCCTTGTTTATTTCTGTGTACATGTTATGTCTCTGCTGTAGCAGTAGTTTTCTCTAGTTTTCACAATTCCTATGAGCCTTTGAAAAAGCAAAAACTAGAATTACAACGAATTAATAATAATTAGTAGTTAATTACCAACAAAAGGCCGACAAAAAGGGCCCTTTCTGAACTGAAAACTTTCATAGGGTGTCAGAGTCTTGGATATTTAAAGAATCACTTTTCAAAGCAGGAGAGTAAAATTAGATTAGAAAGGAGTTCATAAATCAGGAGTAGATTTATCAGAATAGAAAACAAATCAGAGAGAACCTATATATCTTTATGAGATACAAAGGGTTTGGAAGAGAAGAATTTATGAGCATATCAAGGGGAAGATTAATTTTCTCAGAATTACAGAATGTGCTTAGAACAAATGCATATGAATGGAAAAGCTAGAGGGAACTTGAGGGATCTCCCTGAATGGGGGAGTGTTTTCTATGTGTGGAGAAGTAGAGAAAGAGATACATGATGACCAGAAGTATAATTGGTAGAGGAGCATCTGGGTGGCTCAGTTGGTTAAGTGTCAGACTCTTGATTTCAGCTCAGGTCATGATTTCACGGTTCATCAGTTCAAGCCCTGCATAGGGCTCTCTGCTGACAGTGTGGAGTCTGGCTGGGATTCTCTCTCTCTCTCCCTCTCTCTGCCCCTCCCCTGCTCATGCTCTCTGTCTCTCTCAAAATACATAAACATTAAAAAAAATTTAAAAAAGAAAGAAGTGTAATTGGTAGAAATTATATAGATACTCTCCAAACCTATTCCCTCTTCTTAGGCACATTGCTAAAACTGTATTCTTCAGCCTCCTTGAATGTATTTGGAGCCTTATGGTAAATTCTTGCCAATAGGAAGCAAATAATACACTATTTCTGGATTGAGGCATTTAAAAATGGATGTAGTTTATGTTCACTGTCCACACCTTCTACTGACTGGGTAGTGTAATGGAAATCTTGAAACTATTTGTTGAGAATGCAGTTACACATCATAGAAGGAGATTGAAGACCCCCATAGCCTTTGCAGCAGAGCCACATAACCAGGCTTTGTATGAATGAGAATTAAACCATTATTGTTTAAAACCCCTCCAGATTTGTTTGTGACAAAAAGTAATGTTAACCACCCAGAATGCACCACCACAAATATAATATTGCATCCCCAATACATGAAGCGTTCTTCCCTGACTGGTTCTCTCTCCCTACAAATGAAACTTGAGGGCTTATTTAGAGACTTTAGCAGAGGCACACATGGGCAATCATATATCCCGGACCTTCCTGCCAAAATAGAAAAGTTTTTTTCTTGCTGGGAAGAGGGTGGTGCTCTTTCAATAAGTTAGTCACTTCAGTAAAAGAAAGAGGTGGAGTGTAGAAGGTGCTTGATTGGTCCACCCTTTTTGTTGATTTATCCTAGGAAAGGAGTGACTGATGTTAAAGAGGAGGAGAGATTGAGAGAAAGGTTTCCTTTTTTTTTTTTTTTTTTTTTTGAGAGAGACAGAGTGTGCATGTTTGAGTGGGAGAGTGGCAGAGGGAGAGGAAGAGAGAATCTTAAGCAGGGTCCACACCCAGCTTGGAGACCAACACAGGATTCAATCTCATGCCCTTCAGGTCATGACCTGAGCTGAAATCAAGAGTTGGACACTCAACCAACTGAGCCACCAAGGTGCCCCAAGAAAAAGATTTCAAAGTGTCACTCTAGTGAATGTTCCCTCAAGGAAGCATAAGTCCAGGAGTTGTTTGACCTGATGGCTCAGTTCAGCTTTATCACCTTTCATTAAATTTTCAACCCATGGAAACCTTGCTGTCTTCAGAGCATTTGCATAACTCTACTCTCACTACTATAATCAATGATTTCTAATGGGCAGGTCCTACTGGCACTTTTCAATCTTTACTCAATGCATCTTCCCTACCATGTTTGATTGTCAACTGCTGACAATCCCTTTCATCTTTACGTTCTCCCATTGTCTACTCTTTCATTTGTTCCTGAGTTTTGCTCAGATTTCAGATATCTCCTTCTCAAGGTCATTCCAAACTATTTTCTCTTCAAGCCGACTCAAATGATCAATTTAGAGTGACTTCTTAATCCCCTACTGGGTAAAAGTCCATATTTTATTTATATTTCCACCTATAAGCCAATAACCCTCAAGTATTTCCCTCCAGCCAATACCACTCTCTGTATCCCCATGCCTTAATACTGACTGCTTCATATAAATCTATACATTTCACTTTTATTAGTTGGAGAGATCACAAACTACCGCTTTCTAAACTTCACGCATTATTTTGTTCCCCCAAATCTATCCTGACTTTACAACCCAGACCAGAAAGACAGAAATCTAAACCGGAACCAATTGGTTACCAGTATATCCATTTTGCCATCATAATATATCTCATTTTTGTCCCCTTCTGTCTGGATTCACTCCCTCGACTCACTCAACACCAGCACTAAGTCCTTTCATTCATGGCTGGAGCTATTGCAACAGTATCTTTGTTTATATTCTTTAAAAAATTTTTTTTTAATGTTTATTTTTGAGAGAGAGACAGAGAGACACAGTGTGAGTGGGAAGGCGAAGAAAGAGAAGGAGACACAGAATCTGAAGCAGGCTCTAGGCTCTGAGCTGTCAGCACAGAGCCTGATGTGGGGCTCAAACTCACAGACCATGAGATCATGACCTGAGCTGAAGTTAGACACTTAACTGACGGAACCATCCAGGCTCCCCTCTTTATTTATATTCTTTTGTGCTGTTTTCAGCCAACACAAACTCAAATTCCACACAACCAGAAGAGAGTCTGATCCAACATGCAAATATAATCATATAAGTAACTTGCTTAAAATGTTTGCATCCCATTTTGATAAACCCAGTTTGCCAGTTTGACCCTTCTTTCTATAGCATTCTTGAATCTTATAAATCAATGGGTCTCAGATTTTTCCAGCATGAGGCACTGTCAAGAGTGACATGTTCTCTTTTCCATGCCCAGAATTTAATGAAAACCTCCCCCAAAATATTTTGCAGAAGATTAAAGAAGATATAATCACAGATTGTTTTAGTAACACTGGAATTTGTCCCTTTTAAAATTTTATTATAAAATTTATTATTATAAAATTAAAAAAGGAGAAGTAAGTAAAATAGCAACTTTGGAGTTACTATTAAAGTACTTCTTTCTGGGGCACCTGGGTAGCTCAGCTGGTTAAGCATCTGACTCTTGGTTTTGGCTCAGGTCATGATCTCACGGTTTTGTGGGTTCGAGCCCCATGTGGGCCTCTGCACTGATAGTGTGGAGCCTGCTTGAGATCCTCTCTCTCTCCCTCTCTCTGCCCCTCCCCTGCTCTCTCTGTCTCTGTCTCTCTCAAAAATAAATAAATAAACATAAATTTTAAAAAAGCACTTCTTTCTGGGGGCACCTGGTGGCTCAGTCAGTTAAGCATCTGGACTCTTGATCTCATGGTGGTGAGATCAAGCCCCACTTCTGTAGAGCCTGCTTAAGATTCTCTCTCCCTCTTCCTCAGCCTCTCTGCTGCTCTCTCTCTCTCTCAAAAAAAGTGCTTCTTTCTGACAATGACATAGATAAAGGAGGATGAATAAAAGTTCTGTGCATTCCCTCTAGCTCTAACACCTTCTCCTTTGCTCCATTCAAGAAAAACATCAGGGGCGCCTGGGTGGCGCAGTCGGTTAAGCGTCCGACTTCAGCCAGGTCACGATCTCGCAGTCCGGGAGTTCGAGCCCCGCGTCGGGCTCTGGGCTGATGGCTCAGAGCCTGGAGCCTGTTTCCGATTCTGTGTCTCCCTCTCTCTCTGCCCCTCCCCCGTTCATGCTCTGTCTCTCTCTGTCCCAAAAATAAATAAATGTTGAAAAAAAATAAAAAAAAAAAGAAAAACATCAAAGGCAAACAAGTCCAAGTAAAGATGCAAAAATAAACTTGAATCCATCCTAAAATATAGCAAACAGAAATCACTCACAAATAATGTTTACAGTGATTTTTCTTTTCTTTGTCTTGTAAATTACTAAGTGACACTTCAGGAAACAAAATGTGATCATGGAAAATGTCAATGACCTGCTAACCCAGCCCTCCCTCTTCCTTTTTCAATCCCTTTACAGCACCAGTGAGTATTACCTAACTTTAGCATATGGTTGGGGCACCTGGCTGGCTCTGTGTGTAAAGCATGCGACTCTTGTTCTTGGGGTCAAGAGTTCAAGCTCCATGTTGGCCATAGAGATTACTTAAAATTTTTTAAATTAAAAAAAAAACAGCATGTAGTATTCAAATAATTTGTTGACATATCTGTCTTTTATTAACTTACATATTGCAGGTTCCTTCAGAATAGGAACTATGGTGATTCATGGGTGGCTTAGTAGTTCTTGCATCTGACATTGGCTCAGGTCATGATCTCGTGATTTGTGAGGTAGAGCCCTGCATTGGGCTCTGTTGTGACAGCTTGGAGCCTGGAGCCTGCTTCAGATTCTGTGTATCTCTCTCTCTGCTCCTCTCTTGCTTGTGCTATGTCTGTCTGTCTGTCTGTCTGTCTCTCTCTCTCTCAAAAACATTTAAAAAAAAGAATTTTTCTCTGATTTCTAGGAAATTGTATAGAACATGGAAATATCTAAGTGTTTACTTAATGAACGAACAAGTACTTTTCAGTATTTTTCATTATTTTTTGCTAATAATTTCATTTTCTTTATTTTAATTTTTAATTTTTAATTTAATTTAATTTTTTTAAGTGTATTCATTTATTTTGAGAGAGAGAGAGAGAGAGCAAGCATGAACCAAGGGGTTGAGGGGCAGGGAGAGAGGGAAAGAGAGAATCCCAAGCAGACTCTGTGCTATCAGTGCAGAGCCCAATGAGGGACTTGATCCCATGAACCATGAGATCATGACCTGAGCTGAAGTCAGATGCTTAATCGACTGAGCCATCCAGGTACCCGAAAACATCAGATTTATTGGTAGCAGCAGAGTCTGGGAGTTACCTCTAGCTTTTGTCACAGACAGCCTCTAAAATGGTGAAACACTGCAAGGCATCACAATGCAGCAATCTGAAAAGGTTGAACTAATAGAAGACCATGATATTAAGCGACTTTTTTCCTGATTCTTTCTTTCTTCACATGTAAGTTACATTTTATTGGAGGCCCTTTAAGATGACAGTGAGCCCTGCATTCCTCATGAGTGATAGAGTGTTGATGGTTAAGATAGGACATTATGGACCTAGTACCACAGCAACACTGAGCATGTCTTCTATGGAATAAACCGGTACATTAACTTATCAATACAAACCAGTTTAGGTTGCTCTCACCGCTTCAGAAACTATCATTTTGTAAATATCATTATAGCTTAACAATATCCTACACACTTCCAGGTTTTTAGGCTACCAATCCTGAATGGTATTAATAGCAGTTCATAATATTCCCTCCGATTTTTGTTCTGAATAGTAGTAACAATCTACTGATACATAAATTAATGTGTTTTTTAATGCTTATTTATTTTGAGAGAGAGAGAGAGCACACCCACAAGCAGGGGAGAGGCAGAGAGAGAAACAGAGAGAATCCCAGGCAGGCTCCATGCTGTCAGCTTATAGCCCAACTTGGGGCTTGATCTCATGAACCTCGAGATCGTGACCTGAGATGAAATCAGTAGTATGATTGCTCAACCAACTGAGCCACACAGGTGCCCCAAATTAATGTTTTGTTTTGTTTTAAATCTACCTCCATTCTCTTGTGTGACTTGTTTGCAGCTCTTCAGAAATTTAAATTCCTTTTTATTAAACAAAAGGCTAGATTTTTCTCTTCATCTCTCTGTAGTCAGCACCGAATATCTGGTGCACCGAATATCTGACCTGTAGCTCCTAAAAAGGACCACAGTTGAGTGACCACTCATTCAATGACAACAGAGCATATTGAGTTTTTTTTTTCATTAATAGAAGAGCAAAAATATTTACACTAAATTTAGAATAATTTACGTTTATTTCTATCCAGTACAAATGATTCCTATATTTATGTACCACTAAATATCATAATCAATTATTTAAGTTTTTAACACTAGCAGGAAAGTTTAACTTCTCCTTAAAGCTGACAGGAATACATATATATGTTTGTGGGGACACATGCACACACATATTTTACTACATAGGCAGCACAGAGGTTGGAAATGACTGCACCCTGTGTAGCTAGCTATCGGATCAGTTTGTTAGGAATAAATTAGCGCCCGCCCTCCTACCTAGGAGGTGAGGTGGGAAAAGCAGGACGTCATTATGATTAGCCACTTCTATATAATTTGAACCAAATATCCTTGCAACTCTCAGATGAGAAAAATAGAGTCAAGAGAGAAAAGAGTATAGAGAAAGGAATGCAAGGGTAATCCAGTGCAATACTCATTTTTACCTCGGTGATGTTTCTTGCGCATTCATTTCAATCCAGTGACTTGCTTTCATTCTTGCTTGCTCAGCCCTTCTCTTCTTGATGAAGACTGGTTGTCTGGTACTGATGATGATGAGGTGGAATTTTGACAAATAGTCTCTAGAGTTGTCTCCTTTGTGTCAGAGATGACAGGAAACAGTAGGGAGACTTATCAAGGATTGGAATAGAGGGAATAAATAAGATGGATTCGAGCACAAAACAGGAAAAGGGAGAGAACAGTATAAAAAAAGTAGGACTCTCAGAATGTGGAAGATTGACAGGTTTTACAGATCATTGAGTGCTAACCCTTTGTCTGGATGTGGGGAACTGAGACCCAAAGGTGCGAAAGGGATTGCTGAAGGCCACAAGAATTTCTGGATTCAATATATTTTCATTACTTTAAGTTGCCCATAAAACTGGTAAAGGGGTGCCTGGGTGGCTCAGTCCGTTAAGCATCAGACTTTTGATTTTGGCTCAGGTCATGATATCATGGTTCATGAGATTGAGCCCTGCCTTGGGTTCTATGCTGACAGCGCAGAGCCTGCTTGGGATTGTCTCTCTCTCCCTCTGTCTCTGCCCTTCCCCTTCTCTCTCTCTCTCTCTCTTTCTCTCTCTCTCTCTCTCAAAATAGATAAATAAGCTTAAAAAAAAAAACTGGTAGAGAATTGTAGTGATGATCCCAGCATAGTTTCCATATAGCTAGCAATTTTATCATTGGGGAAAAGTTTCACTCTCAATAATATTTTTCATGTATTTGCTCAAATGTTATTTTCTCCAACTCTCAGTGATCAATTCTGAGTAATTCTGCATAATAGAGCTACCATTCTAATGGATTACTTTTGCTTAAGACACCAGAATGTTACCAAAATACCTTATTTCTTACCTTTATTTTACTTTTCTACACTTGAGAGAAAGAAAGCCATTTGAAACATAATATAGTTGTGATTTTTGGGGGGTGGTTTTTGGCTCTCAGAATAAAACTGAAATTGTTCTGCTTCATATATAAGAGCACTACTGGGGAAAAACCAGATCTATGTGAATTTGTGTCAGGGTTTGACTTCAGGCATCTGTATTATCACAATCATTTCTTAAGCTGACAGACACAAAACCGGACAGGGGTAAAAACTAGGACTGCCCGGGCAAACTCCACTGTGCATGGCTTCCCAGTGTAGTTTGATGGGAGCAATCATACTTGTTGCTTTGTTTCCCTTATATCATGGTCCAGTACCTATCTGAACACTTGGATCCTTTCTAATGATGACACACTAATAATTTTCCTACTCCCACTGGCTATGGAATTCTAGTAAAACTCCTGGATGCTGTTCTGTCTCTGGGTCTAACAGAGATTTTCAAAATATCGTGCTTTATTTTGATTCTACACTAGCATTCTTCTCCTTGATATTGGCACTTACTGTCTTTTACCTTTTACTTTTCTTGAGTGATAGAATTCTGTGAAAAGGTTAATAGGCTGTTTGTGTTTTGTTTTTTGTTTTTTGTTTTTTGTTTTTTGTTTTTACTAAGATCCTTTAGAACTAACACATAAAAACTTCTTAAACTATGTTTACGATAGTGATAGAATTTTTCACTTCAAATTTGTCCCCACTATTCTCTAATTTGGAAAATAGCAAGCTCCCATATTGACTATAATTATAGATATTCAGTTCTTGACAGATTTGTTAAATCACTGGATTTAATTAAAATTGGTTCCTGGTCTTTTAATCAGGCATTATGGAAAGTGTCCTGAGACCATACATTCGCTAGCTGTAAAGGAATAACAGACAGGCATACTTTCATTTTAATAGACTCAACTATTGAAAATTACTAGAAAACAAAGCATCTTAGATTTTTTTTCTTCAGACAAATGGATTATCTAAAGGGTAAATAATGTTATTGTGTATATAGAATAACAACGTACATTATATAATTACAATAATTATAATTAAAATAGGGCTAAGATTTATTCTTACTATGTTTAGTTTCTTTGAGGATAAGAAGAGATATTTGCAAACTTCGCATTCAGAAACTTTTTGCATTTTGATGAAAAATTAATTGCTTGAGATTTTTGGGAAGGTGTATACTTTAGATAACGAAGTCAAACTTTTAATATTCTAATACAACCTTCAGTATCTCAATCTCCCAGCACCCAAGAGAAAATTGTAGTGCCCATGATCCAATTTTATAAGATAATTCATGAAATTTTGATACTTTGGAGAATGGCACTTTTGTTCTCTAAAACTGAATCATGATCCCTCCTAAAGCTAGCTAAATTTTATAAAATAAAGGGTCGTTATGGATGTCTGATTTTTTATATCATCAAAAAAATACAGTTGACTGTACAAAGTATTGGGCCGAAGAGTGGCAGACCCACAAGGAAAGCATTCTAATATCTGTACAGTAGAAAGAAAAAGCTTTTTTTCCCCCTAGCCCAGTGCTTTTCAAAATCATGACTTTGATAATTAAATTTATTCTATTATCCACTAATTTTAAAATCATTGAAACCTACAATAGGTCAGGTCCCATGATAGACAATATAAATATAAACATGGATATGTCCTGGTCCATTCATGTTTATGAGGAGTTCATAGTTTAAGGGAAGAGGAAGCTACATGAACAGACAAATTTACAATACATGATAAGTACAATGGGAAGCCTTCTGTGGCAAGCACTATGTTCACCTATCCAACAGGTAATCCCTCTTTATCTCCTCTTTATGAGTAAATGCTGACTCTGATGGAGTTTGGGGTAGGGATGCCTTGATCTCAGGCAAGGTTCAAATCTAGAATCTAGGGATGGCATGTGTATTCGTTTCCTATTGCGGCTGTAACAAATTACTACCGATTTAGTGGCTTAAATACAAAGTTATTATCTTACAGTTCTCAAAGTCAGAGGTCTGACACAGATGTCATCAAAACACTTACTCCAGTTCCTTTCTATGTATATCCTTAAGTGAGATTGCTGGATCATACGGTAGTTCTGGTTGTGATTATTTGAAGAACCACCATATTCTTTTCCATAATGGCTTTACCAATTTACATTCTCACCAACAAGGGATACATTTACTTCACATCCTCATCAGTATTTATCTTTTCTCTTTTTGATAATAGCCATTCTAAGACATGTGAGGGGATATACCATTGTGGTTTTGTTGCATTTCCCTGATGATTAGTTGAGTTGAGCACCATTTTATAAACCTGTTGGCCATCAGTATGTCTTCTATAGAGAAATGTCTATTCAGTTCCTTTGCTGTGGTCCTAAAGCATCCTCATACACATGGCCACTGCAGTCCCAGCTGAATGTACAGTTGACCATTGAGCAATACAGGTCTGAATTGTGCAGGTCCACTCGTATGTAGATTCTTTTAGATAAATACCATGCAGAACTGCAAATGTACTTTCTCTTCCTTATCATGTTTTTTTAAATAATGTTTTCTTGGAACTCCTGGGTGGCTAAGTAAGTTAAGCGTCTGACTCTCCGTTTCAGCTTGTGTCATGATCTCGCGATTCATGGGATGGAGCCCCGCTTCAGGCTCCACACAGACAGCATGAAGCCTGTTTGTCATTTTCTCTCTCCCTTTCTCTCTGCCCCTCCCCTGCTCGCTCGCTCACTTGCTCGCTCTCGCTCTCTCTCTTTCCCTCTCTCTCTCAAATAACTAAACTTACAAGAAATAAAATAATGTTCTTTTGTCTGGAGTACTTTACTATAAGAATATGGTATATATTACATAAAACATGAGAAATATGTGTTAACTGTTTATGTTATCGGTAAGGCGTCCAGTCAGCAGTTAGGCTATTAGCAGTTAAGTTTTTGGAGATTCAGAAGTTATATGTGGATTTTTGACTGTGCAGGGGGTTGGTGCCCCTAAGCCCCATGTTGTTCACGGATCAACTGTACACTATTTCATCTCCCTGTCTTCGCTCTTTAGACTTCTAACACTGACTTAAATAAGTGAAAAATAAAGGATAAATAGCAGAATAGTGGGAAACTACCTTAGCAAAATAAGCACCTGGGATGATTCAGTACTTCATCTCAAGTTATGCAGATTTCAGAAGCATATAAATTGGGAAAAATAAAGATTATACTGGGGAAGTACTCAGGTTCCTGAAGAGTACAACCAAACTCTTATTTAATAAGTAATTAGCAACATATGTCACCGTATCATAATTTGGGAATATAAAACTGAGACCAGTAACAACACTAAATATGATAATAGCATGAAAACCACATTGATGGGTTTGGAGAGCTCTTAAAAGACATCTGTGCCTTCCTACCACCTTACCACAGAATACAAATCAATAGGAAATGGCATTTCAGCATTGCACTCTCGCAAATATTAAATATCACATGCTTTGCAATGCTGGCAGTAAGTGGGCTGCATTGATTTTTTTCCCCTGACTCCATTGGCATCCTGCTAATGAAGCCTGTCTCTGTGGGCTTTACTGTATATGCTAATATGCACCATGGGAAGAATGCATCATATCAGAACCCCTAGCCCTATGAGAGCAGTTTGTGGATAAAGAACATTTGCTCTTAGAACCACAGCCCATATTAAAACATCTTAGGAAAATATCACATCTGCCACAAATGTATATCTTATCAAAGTGAGTGTGTATTTTTGGAGATCTGCATTATGTCAGATCTGTGTCCATTATAGAAACACAAACTTCCTGCAATGGTTTTCCTAGTTGCAAACTATTTTGTAAAGCACTGAGTCTCAAACTTGGCTGCACATTAGAATGACCTGGGGAGTTTATAAAACTATGGCATACTGGACTCAGTCCTCAAAGATTTCGATTTAACCATGTGGGCTATGGCCCTAGCATCCAGATTTTTTTTTTTTAAGATTTTATTTTTAACTAATCTGTACACCCAATGTGGGGCTTAAACTTACAACCCTGAGATCAAGAGTCACATGCTTTACTGACTGAGCCAACCAGGTGTCCCGGCATCAGTTTTTAACTGCTTTCTAAGTGATTGTATATGTGTGGTCAAGGTTAAACACTACTGATGTAAAGAATATGTTCTGTAGTTCAAGAGAACTTCAAGAGAAGGCACTTTTCCATTGAGTTAGTCACTGATTATGATTATAGTTGTTTATGTCCTGGCTCAGTCACACATTCATATGCTTGATATACTCACCCAGCTTTCGGTAGTAACAATGCGTGTGTGTGCATCTCTGGTGGGAGGGGTGCACATTACCAGAAGTTGGTTGGAAAAGAGCTGGTTATTTGTTTCGCTTTCGACATACTTAACTTGCTAATATTTTTCTGGAAACATAAAGCATCGAATTTTTCAGAAAATGTTGGCAACACATGGTCATCACCTTTGTCTCTTTATTGTTATAAAACTGCAAGTGATTGTCAGGTTGAAGAGGGAGTATGCTCATTATTTAAAACAAATGGTTTGAGACAGCACAGAGTGCTTGATCTAATTCCTGGAATTCACAATCTGGGTCTTCAGCAGACCACAGAGGAAGGTAGTTTTGAAGGGTGGAGAGACCCTTCCTAACTGTTTCTGATATTGTCTGGCCTGCTTTTCCCAGTCAAAATATATGCTGACTCAAATGAAGTCATAAGAGGGTCACAATCAAATCAAACAAATGTTTCAACGCCAAATAGGTTGAGGGGGGCATAGGTGGGGAAGGAATGAAGTAATACAGCAACACGCCTTGTACTACACACACACATACCTGGGTCATTGTGAGCCATGGGTGGAGGATGGGAGTGGAAGAATAGGGTCCTCCAGGGACACTGCTTAGGCCAGCTTGAGGATATACCAGATCATTCTAGAGGCTCCTAACTTGGTCATTCTATCCTTTCCCCAGTCTCATTCAACAATTAGCTTTTTGTGCTTTCAGTTGCTCTCACACCAAAAGTACTATATCCAGTAAGCAGAGTCAGCCATGGAGCACATCAACACCTGAGGACATTCCTGACCTGACCCATTTTCATTTAAATAAATCACTAATAAATGACTTGCAATCATATATGTGTATGGAAGTTAAAAATGAAGAGAACACTGTATGAAATCAAGTCACTCAAAATAGTCTTTCCATAAATGGAGCCCTTTTGGTGGAAATCTGCTGATTTTGGAAGAAAGCAGTGGTCATTTTCTTAAGCTATATTACATGCAGTGTACAGTATAATCCTCTTTGTGGAAAAAGAGATGGATGTGAGAATGTTCCTAAGTTTCTGATTAGTTAATATTGGAAAAGCTAAAAATGATTGAAACATAAACCAGGTTACCTGTACATACATGGTACTAACCACAAAGCCTGAATTTATGATTCAATCTTAATTGATAGATTTGATCAAAATGTCCCCTCTCAAAATAGAGAATGGATGAAATATCTGTTGCTACAATCCCTGCATTACATCACTTATTTGCAACACATAGCCAAATATATAACCATTTCTGAAAAGGTGTCTGAAATTACCTCCATTGAGATGAAGGGAATTGCCAATAGGAAACATCTGACCTGTGATTGTTGTGACTCATATCAACATCAACCATACCCTGTGACACTCACACATACACAAAACTTAGGTGGAAGTATAACAACAAATTATTTTTTTAAATATAATTTATTGTCAAGTTAGCTAACATACAGTGTATACAGTGTGCTTTGGTTTCGGGTGTAGATTCCCGTGGTTCATCGCTTACATACAACACCCACTGCTCATCCCAACAAGTGCCCTCCTCAATGCCCATCACCCATTTTCCCCTCTCCCCCACCCCCCCATCAACCCCAGTTTGTTCCCTGTATTTAAGCATCTCTTATGGTTTGCCTCCCTCCCTCTGTTTGTAAGCATTTTTTTAAACAACAAATTATTAAGAATGCTCTGAGACAGATTGTTGGCCACTAACACTTGCTGATATCTCATTTCATGTTTTACCCTATGTGTCAGTTCTAATAAATGGCATTGGATCTCAAAGTTAGCCTCAATCATATCTTCCTAGGTTCCGTTGAGGAGTTAGGTACTTACAAAAAGGGAATTTTATGAAAATAAGCCTTAATTTACCTTCTTCACTAACTTGAATTACACGAAGTAAATCTTCTTGGGGCACCTGGCTGGCTCAGTCAGAGGAGCATGCAACTCTTGATCTCAGGGTCATGAGTTCAAGCCCCATGTTGGGTGTAGAGATTACATACATACATACATACATATATACATATATAATAAATAAAAGAATTAAATCTTCTTTAGGAACAATGAAGCTAGATAAGCTAATTTTTGAATGTTGGACATAGGCAACCTGTAAAGAACATATGTAGAAAGGAGTATACTTGGGACTTGGCCAGAGTGATATTACCTAGAAGTGTTATGAATGCATCACACATTAATGGAAAAGTAAAAGTAACTATGGAAAACAGTTGATGTCACACTCTGGAAATTTGAGAGGAGATTTAAGAGGAGAAACAGTGATGAAAAGAACTGATGGTATAATTTATTTATTAAAAAATTTTTTAATTTTTTTTTTCAACGTTTTATTTATTTTTGGGACAGAGAGAGACAGAGCATGAACGGGGGAGGGGCAGAGAGAGAGGGAGACACAGAATCAGAAACAGGCTCCAGGCTCTGAGCCATCAGCCCAGAGCCTGACGCGGGGCTCGAACTCCCGGACCGCGAGATCGTGACCTGGCTGAAGTCGGACGCTTAACCGACTGTGCCACCCAGGCGCCCCAAAAATTTTTTAAATTGGGGCGCCTGGGTGGCTCAGTCGGTTAAGCATCCAACTTCAGCTCAGGTCATGATCTCACAGTTCATGAGTTCGAGCCCTGCGTCAGGCTCTGTGCTGACGGCTCAGAGCCTGGAGCCTGCTTCAGATTCTGTGTCTCCATCTCTCTCTGCCCCTCCCCTGCTCATGCTCTGTCTCTCTCTGTCTCAAAAATAAATAAACATTAAAAAAAATTAAAAAAAATTTTTTAATGTTTATTTTTTTATTTTGATGTGGGGGAGGGGCAGAGAGAGAGAGAAGGGGGGGAAAGCCAAGCAGGCTCCATGCTGTCAGCACAGAGCCTGTTGCAGGGCTCAAACTCACAAACCACCAGATCATGACCTGAGCCAAAACCAAGAGTCAGAAACTTAACCAACTGAGCCACCCAGATACCCGAATGATATAATTTGAAAAGTGAGTTGTTTAGGTGAAAGAAGTAAAAAATATGCAGTTAGGAGTGAGGTAGGAACAGATAAGTAAATAGTTTATTCATTTATTCTTTGATACTACTCTGTATCCTCTGAATTAGGTATTTAGAATAGCCAGTGAAGAAGGAAGTCATGTTCTCTGTCCATCAATCCTTGGGTGAGTCTTTTATTTGGGCTCCTACTTAGAGCCTCTCTTAAAGTCCAAGCTAGGCAATGCATCAGAGTCACAAAACACATTTCTTTCAAGAGACAAAGTACCTGTGGGTCACTGTTCAAGAACTTCTTTAAAAATGAGTTGGCGGGGCGCCTGGGTGGCTCAGTCAGTTGAGCGTCGGACTTCGGCTCAGGTTATGATCTCGCGGTCCATGAGTTCGAGCCCCGCGTCTAGCTCTGTGCTGACAGCTCAGAGCCTGCAGCCTGTTTCAGATTCTGCGTCTCCCTCTCTCTCTTTGACCCTCCCCTGTTCATGCTCTGTCTCTCTCTGTCTCAAAAAATAAATAAACGTTAAAAAAAAATTTTTTAAATGAGTTGGCGATAATAATCCCATTGTTGACATCTGTTCTAGAATCACTAGACTTCTTTTTTGTTGTGGTTGTTGCTGTTGATTTTATATATCCCTAGAGAACTCACCAGGTAAAAAAAAGTCGAGGAAGCAATTTTCTTTTCCACACTATAGTATAGTATCCAAAGGGGATTCTCCTGATATAATCCTGAGATAATCTTGCAAAAGCAATCTCCATATTTGGAAAAAATAATATATTAAATAATGAAAAGGGATACTACATAACTTCCAAATTATAGTGTTCAGATCTCTCTAGAAGGTTGGGTCTTCATGAGGTCCTACTGTTGCTCATTTTAATAATTTTAGAAAGCTGAAAGGCTAATATGAAATATACACTAAGAATAAAATACTGCATTTTTAATCTTATTCCTTCATCGATCCCTTTTTTTCTTCATCCAAGCAAAGCAAACCAGTGCTCTGCTTGAAAATAAATTCCCATGATGAAGTGCAGCTCTTGGAAAAATTCAGTAAATCTAGAAAATTGTTGGTGTTACCTGGGTGGGGTAGTTGGCTAGTCACTCTTATGGTATTTAGACTTATGCAGAGATAACACCAGATGGTCCAATTTCCCATCTGGCTAAAATCACCCAAATTCTTTCCAAAGACAAACACTTGGTACCCTCAAGCTTGACATGCCAAAAGACAAAATGTGAGATGAGAGTGAAAAAAAAATGAATGGAAAGTTCAGTTAAGTGTGTATTTCTTTTTTCTATTTAAATTTTTTTTTTAAGTTTATTTGTTTAGAGAGAGACTGAGACAGCGTGAGCAGGGGAGGGGCAGAGAGAGAGTGGGAGAAGAGAGAGAACCCCAAGCAGGCTCTGCACCATCAGCACAGAGCTTGATGCAGGGCTCAAACTCATGAAACCGTGAGATTATGACCTGAGCTGAAACTGAGAGATGCTTAACGGACTGAGCCATCCAGGGACCCCAAGGGTGTATTTCTTAAGTCACCCCAAAATTTAGAGTTTGCATTATGATTAAATTGCTAGTATTCATTTGGGTTGTCAATGAATATTGACCAATAATCATTTATTGGGCTCCTCAATTTAATAGTGGGTATTCATCCCAGACTTATCAGAACTTTGCTCAGCTGCACACTGATATTGCTCCAGTGGTGGGCTCAGTCACTTCTAGTTTCTGATCTTGACTGGATTGTGACTAAGGCTGGTAACATTAGCCTCATACCCAGACCTGGCAAATATCGTACTTCTCTAAGCCTTGCATCTGATATGCCAATGATTCGCCAAGCTTCATGCTCCCTACCTTTGAGTTTCATAGACAAGAGGTGGCTTCTGTTCTGGTTTCATGTTTTGCATGCTAGTTAGTCTTTCTTCAGTTAAGCCCTGAAGGACCTTAATTCTAACTCTTCACTAATAGCTGTTCAGCCATGCTCCTCTTCACAACCTCCTGACCTCGTTCATTAGTAAAGAGATGTTGAGGCATACAAACGAATGCTTAGACCATTCGGGACTCCTGAGGTTTTATTGTAATATGCCCATGAGGCAATAGCCTAAAGACCCCCTCCGGCAGCCTTTTGTTGAGCAGATCTGAAGAAGCACTGATACACAGGCACCTCACAAAAGAGCCAGACAAAAGGACAGCCCCTTTACAGCCCACCCTTGGTCTGTGAAGCACACAGGGAAGTCTACAGGATTGAAGATTTTCTGCGTTTGCTTTATTTCCTCATTGCTGTCTTTCCCTTCTCCTTTCCCCTGCCTCTGCTTAACTCCTCCAAGATATATTCTTGATTTTTTTTTTTGTACTTCTAAACTTCTATTCCCCTCCTTCCTCAATTTTGGCTCATTTCTTGTATTACAGCACTTTAGGAATTAGAATTACTAGGAGTGACACCCCATTTGGCAAGCCCTACTTCCTCCTCTTATTCCTACCATCAGAGAGTTTCCTTCACAGGAAGCTTGTTAGCAAACTGTTGGCAGAGACACATTTCTACTGGTTGGAAAAATGGAAGCTACATTGAGGCAAGCTTGATGGAAAAAGTATAAAATGTTAATGGTTGGACTAAACTATTATTAATTCCTCCAAAGGATCCTAGATTCTCTAATTCTCAGTTCAGGATTCTGAAAAGAAATTGATGAAGTTCTCCAGGAATAAATTGAGAATTGTATCCATAAATTTGGGGAGATTATTCAGAGTTGAGGACAAATATGTTATTAACACTGAATCTTAGGTGGATGTGTTGAAGGTCAGTCAGAAATTTATATCAGACCCTGGGGTGCTCCTGAATTGCTGTGAGTGGCAGCACACAGTATCTGAAGTGGGAAACAGAAAATCATTTAAAATTCAGGGCCCACCATGCTTTGGTTTAGAGAAAAATCAGAGTCCAGACTTAGACAAGGGGTTTGGCTTAAAATCTAGCATCGCCACAAAGAAAGATGACTAGTTAGAGCAATTGGCTGTTCATGTGGATGGAAAGAAATTAAATGTAAAGGTGATCTCAGGCCTTCAGAATTCAACGTATCTGATTGTGGGTGATCCCATGAAGATAGAGTAGGGAGTGTGTAGATTGGAGATTTTGAATCTGCTCCTTTTATTTAAAAAAATTTCCCTTGAAATACATTTAATGTGTTCTCTCTGTGTCGCAGTTATTCGTGAATATCTTAAAAATCTGCATTCTACTAATGATCACTCAATTTATATAGCTTATGTTGTCTATTTGCTTATAAACACTTTGGGATTAGTAACACTGTCAGGCTCCCAGAAGGAGAGAAAGCCTCTCTCAAAAGGTTAAACTGACCACAATGAGAAATCACCTCACACCCATTAGGATGACTACTATCAAAATAAATAACAAACAGTAAGTGTTGGAAAGGATGTAGATAAATAGGAACCCTTGTGTACTGTAATGGTACACAGTACACAGGGGAATATAATGGTACAGCAGCTATGGAAAACAGTATGGCAGGTCTTCAAAATAAGAGGGAAATTGCCATACAATCCAGCAATTCTATTTCTGAATATACATCCCAAAAAATTGAAAGCAAGGTTTCAAAGAGCTATTTGCACACTCATGTTTATAGCAGCAGATTTACAATGGCAAGAGGTAGAGTGACCAAAATGTCCATCCATCGATGTATGGATAAACATCCATAGATGGATGCATAACCAAAATGTCCTCCCCGTGGCAAGGAAGGGTTATCCCTACTTACCCACTTACCCCACTTGACTAGGTTTTAAAACAGCTGTATGTTACAACCCTTTAGTTACATTGATCACATGCTGTAGTCACACCCTCACACATGCACATTTAAGGCAGCTTGGGGTAGTTAAACTCTGGCTGTATTTCTAACTATGGGACCATGTTAGCCATATTACCTAATTGTTCAAGGCCTCAGTTTGCCCCATGTAAAGTGGAGATAATGATATATCTACACATGGGTTTCTGTGAAGAGCAGCTAATACATTTAGCACTTAAAACTGATCTGGCACAAAGAGAGCACTTAGCCATTATAATTATTACTATCATCATCATCATCATCATTAGTAGTTGTAGCATTTGTATAATTAAAAGCATTAAAATACATGGGCACCTGGGTAGCTCAGTCAGTTAAGCATCTCACCTCAGCTCAGATCATGATCTCTTGGTTTGTGAGTTCCAGCCCTGTATCAGGTGAGCTCTATCCCCACATCAGGTGAGCTCAAGCCCTGCTTCAGGTGAACACAGCCTTGCTTTGGGTAAACACGAGTCCCACTTTGGGTGAGCCCCGCTTCTCTCTCTCTCTCTCTGCCTCTTGCTCACTTGTGCCCTCTCTTTCTCTCTCTCTCTCAAAAAATTAAAATACATAAAATATTAATTGATTAATTGAATAATGAAGTGATGAGGTTATAGATACATCTTTTAATTCTGTTTTTATGCCTGTAGCTTATCCAACTTCCCTGATATTGTTTATATAATCATAAAAAATCAATGTGCTATTTTTTAAGGTACTAACAATTCTGAGGAGTAACTCATTAAATGGTGAGCCCCTCTTGGACCCAAACAGAGTTGGATTTATGATAGTACCTAAAGGATTCTGAATGGTCATTTTTAAAGTGTTTAATATTTGAATAATTTCCACATTATGAAATATGTTGAACAGCACAAAGAGAATGATAAAAATCACAAAATCCAAAGACAGACACCACTACATTCTTTTAAAGTCAGCCCTATGCCCAGCGTGGGGCTTGAACTCATGAATTCGAGATCAAGACTTACATGCTCTTCTGACTGAGCCAGTCAGGCACCTTCACACCACTACATTTTGTTGTCATGTCATTGGAGGAGGCTCCTGAGGGCCATGTGCACCTGGATTAAGTCTGGTGGTGACCACAAGGAGGCAGTGTTGCTACCTCAGGACTTTTCCAGCCACATATTCCAGAAATCTCTCATGCAAGACTTTACCAGCAACACTGTGACAGATTCTCCAGGCCAAAAGGGGAGATTCTTTCATGCTGCCCCTCTCTCATGCTTATTTTTTTCCATTCACCTTTTCTTAATTCCACCTTCTCTCCTTTCCTCCCTCCCTGACCTTGATCTCTCCATCTTAAAAAATAATTACTAATTAATTTTGAATTGAAATATAATTAACATACAGTGTTACATTAGTTTCAGGTGTACAATATAATGATTCAATAATTCTATACATTGCTCATCACAGTAAGTGTACTGATCTCTCCATCTCTTGATCCTTCTGTTTCATTTCTTGCCTTTTTCTCCCTTCAAGCTAAAGGAATAAGAACATACTATTAAGTCAGAGAACAGAATCTTCTCTTCCAGGCATTATTTGAATTATATTTGAAAAGTGCTGATACAACACAGCATGTCCAGGTGTGGGTATGAGCGTGTGTGTGTGTGTATGAGAAAGAGAGAAAGAGAACGATTCAGAGAATTTTAGGGAAACTACTGTTTATTGGTTGGAAAACCTAGAAAGAATCAAGGAGATTACTGCTCAAGTATAGATTTCATAATTCAGACCCTTTTTGGCAAATGCATCCTCTATCGTAGTGAAATAAAATCCTACCCTAGTACCTGAAAATATTGGATTCTCAGGCCAGAGAAGAGACAGGATGCTGTTGTACTTCGATTGAACCTCTGGAGAGTGTCCTGCTCACTCTGAAGCCGGAGTCATTTCTTCTCTCTACCAACAATAAAATGTGTGTTATAGGAATTCACATTTATAAAGAGGAAGAAGGAAAAATGCATTAGCACTGCACTGTTTCAAAAGGCAGAAAAGGCATTTGATCAGATGATTGATTCTCATCTGCCATGAAAAGCTTTCTTATAGAGCAAAAAAGAATCTCACTATATTTCTAATAGTAAAATGGCTGATTCTCATTTCCTGCCTAATGAATTATTTACATACTCCACCCAAAGCCATTTATACTCAATCCACAGTTAGGCAATGTTCCAGAAGATGGTGCCCTCATTTATAAGAGAATCTCCTCTGAATTCAATATATTCTCTTCATTTAGTCTGTGAAAATGTGGGTGTACTCCGCCTCAGACCTGAAGATTCATGTTGTGATACATCTGTTCTACTAAGATCACAGAGCAATGGGTGTAGTGAATTTTTGCAAGGACGCCATTATTTGATCAATGGAAATAGACAAAATAGATAGTGCAGGACCAAGTAAGAAAGAGCCATTGTTACTGTAAGGCATGGCCCAGCCCCTTATCCAGTATATCTGTGAGTCGTGTTGCCATTTCCTGATTCTCCCCCCACGTTCCTGCACTGACCGGTTCCTCCAGCTGCAAGCACTTCCTTACCTAGCAGATATTTAAGGGAAACTGTGGGAGATGGCTGCTTCCAAACTGAGGATGATGTTTTTAATATCTTAAGAAATTTTTTAAGTTTATTTATTTATTTGGAGAGAAAGAGAGAGAGAGAGAGACAGAGAGAGAGACGGAGCATTAGCATGAGCAGGGGAGGTGCAGAGAGGGAGGGAGAGAGAGAATCTCAAGCAGGCCCCACATTGTCAGCGCAGAGCCCGATGTGGGGCTCGATCTCAGTGAGCTGTGAGATCATGACCTGAGCCGAAAACAAGTCTGATGCTTATCCAATTGAGCCACCCAAGTGCCCCTATCTTAGGAAGCTTTCTAAGTGACAAATTAGTTTGTTGTTTTTAGGCTTCCTTCTTTCCTCAGGCATATATTGACAATACCTAGCTCGTTCATAGATAGAGTGCAGCTTTTCTCTTCACAGAAAAGCCATATTCTTGCTTCACATGGTATATAGGAAGAAAGACTTATCTTGAAAGCCCTGCAGACCCCTCAAGTGCTCTGCTCTTCATTAAAGAAATAGACAGGGAGCCGCACAATAAAGAGTAGTGGTGACTCACTGGTCTCTGGCCAGCGGTCCCCATGCAACATGGATAAATACAAGTGAAATGGAGACCAGCTGTCTCTCAAAATGCTCAGGATGGGTTTCTTATTTAACGTTACTGGCAGTGTTAATTTCCCTGTTAACACATCAGCTGAAAAAATATATTTTTAAGTACTCAAGCAATTGCTTTTGGACAACTTTCCTAATTTTAGAGTGACATATCACTTCCAGTTATCAATTTCATATAGGCATTGAAATAGAATGCATCTCTTTGGGGTGTAAAGATGTGGTAGTGAAACTAACAGAGAAATGTGGCAGTGACATGGATACTAAGCTGAATTAACACATTGCAGTAATGAGTTATGGTTCATTATAATTTCCTAAAACTAGGACCTCCTTAGAGGTAAAGTTGGACACGTTTAAATGTGTCTAGGAATCCTAGCTATCTCTTGAGGATTTTGCTTTAAAATTCATGATTTCATTTTCAAAACTGACCTTTAAATTATTAATTCTGTGGATTTATAGCACTAAATGTTTTCTAAATGATAATCAAGTTTTGAAATTGTGGCTATAAAGTTTTGTGTTTTATTATCAATAGTAAGTTGGGTAATTTTAAAAAATCTCACTTTTAATTCTCTTGAAATTTATGAGATAGCTTTAAAATTACATATTTTAATAAGTATTGAAATACATAATATACATATAGGAAATGCACATATGTACAGTTTTAAGAATAATTATAAAGTAGAAAGTAGTGTACATCTGTTCTATGTAAGAAAACAGAACACCAACACATCAGAAGCCCCTTGTGGGTTCATTGCTTGGCATATGTCCTTCTCTTTCCACTAGAGTTAACTTCTTTTTTTTTTTTTTTAATTTTTTTTTTCAACGTTTATTTATTTTTGGGACAGAGAGAGACAGAGCATGAACGGGGGAGGGGCAGAGAGAGAGGGAGACACAGAATCGGAAACAGGCTCCAGGCTCTGAGCCATCAGCCCAGAGCCTGACGCGGGGCTCGAACTCACGGACCGCGAGATTGTGACCTGGCTGAAGTCGGACGCTTAACCGACTGCGCCACCCAGGCGCCCCTAGAGTTAACTTCTGACTCTTGAATTCTTTCCTTGCTTTTCCTTTTGGTTTTACTACATATGTATGAAACTATAAAGAATATACTGTTTCATGTAGTCTGAAATTTACACGAACAGAATAGCATTGAACATATCCTTTTCTGTCTTGCTTTCTTTGAGAGTTGAATCACTTTTTTTTTTTAGAAAAATTTTTTAAGTTTATTTATTTTGGTGGGGGAGGGGCAGAGAGACAGGGAGAGAGGGAATCCCAAGCAGGATCCGCATCTTCAGCAGGGCTTGATCTCATGAACTGTGAGATCATGACCTGAGCCAAAACCAAGAGTCAGACACTTAACTAAGTTTCTCAGGCACCCCTGAATTGAATCATTTCTAATTGCCTATGTATATGATGTACATTGACATAAAATAAAGATATTGCATGGAACATACTTATACAAAAACTATTGTTTATCAAAAATATGTCTAAGTTATATATCTCTTTCATGAATTATATTACCCTGAATGTTTGCTTCTTTAACAATTCCCTGTTTTACAAAACTTGCTTATAAAATTCCTTACAGTTACAGTGTACTGAACATTGTAGCATAGCTTCTACACTGGTCACTGTCAACTTACTCCATTCTTTTGTCCATTGAATCATTCATGTGAACATACATTCTCTGTTAAGCAGTGTCAGCCAGTATATAACACATGTACTGGCATGAAGTTAACAACTCTGAGAATTTCTTCTAGTTAATTTAAGTATGATGTAATTTGCTTTTCCATCCTTCAAGATTGTGTTGTACCTATCGATGAACAAATTTTTTCATTGTTGTCTACTGACAGAACAGAACATTGTCATCATTTTTAAAATTCCTTTCTTTAATGTTTTTTTAAGAGAGAGAGTGCTCATTTGCCCACGCACATGTGAGCAGAAGAGGGAGAGGGAGAATTTTAAGGGAAATTTAGGGCTCCTGAGTGTGGAGCCTGCCATAGGGCTTGATCCCAGGACTCTGAGATCATGACCTGAGCTGAAATCAAGAGTCAGACAGTTAACAGCCCGTTAAGCCATCCAGGTGCCCCTAAATTCATTTTTTTTTAAGTTTATTTATTGGTTTTTGAGAGAGACCATGAGTGATGAAGGAGCAATGAGAGAGTGAGGGAGAGGGAAAGAGAGAATCCCAAGCAGGCTCCACACTGTCAGCACAGAGCCCAATGCAGGGCTTGAACCCACGAACCGCAAGATTATGACCTGAGCTGAAATCAAGCGTCAGATGCTTAGCCGACTGAACCAACCAGGAACCCCCATAAATTCCTTTTTTAACATTATACATGATGATTTCAGTTTTTCCCATGCTGGAAGGAGAGTATGTAGTCATATCTGTGTGAAAGAATCAAATTCTTTGAACAATTTATTCCACTTCAAAATATAGTCATGGCAAGTACCATAATAATTATCCACTTCAAGTCAGGATAATTTCTTTCCCAATCATACATAATGTTGTCCCTTTTAAGGAAAGCCTTGACACTTAAAGGAATGAATTTTTTCATCAATTATTTCTTTTACATGTTCAGCAAGTTCCTTTAAGCAATGGAGTACTTCAGCAATGCTGCTGTTCTTTCACTTTGCAAAATCTTGTTACAAAAGAGATATTGAAAACTATGAATGAGAAATAAGTAGGCTTCACTCAATGGATAATTTTAAAAGTCAAGAAGAATTTTCAGGGTTTTTTCTTCATAGAGTATGAATTCAGTGTTTCAAGAAAACTGAAGAGCTGTTCAAGCGTAATTGTTAAGGAGAGCCAATGGGTTTCCAAATGAGAGAGGATTGAAGATTATTGGATGCCAATAAAATCACAAAAATGATCTGTTAAATGCAAACCATACATATCCTGAAGTAAGAGGACAATTTTATGCCAATTACCTTAATGTCAATAGAAAGGACATCAGATGCTATTTGAGTAGAATTATGCAGAATATGAGACATATAGCAATGTTTTCCATAGAATCATTCATATTCTGCTTCAATTTTTAATAAATTTTACACTTATATACAAATATCCAACAAAACCTGGACTTGTTTTATCTCTATAAAAAGCAGTGCATTTTCCTCAGCCACTGCTAACTTAAAGAGTCTACAAAGATCTTGTTTCTGAAGTTTTGTGTGGAAGGGATTTTATTCCCAGTAGCAAGCTTTTTTCATGAGAAAACTGACTCAAGCGAAGGAAAATGTTTTCCTGCATTGTTATTTATCACTTAGATCTGTGGTCATGGCATAGAAAGGTTTAGATATTTTAGTGTGGATGATTTAGAATTACGATTCTGATTTTTTATAATCTCTGTGATAGTAAATGGAACTATTAAATTCTTTATGATTTCTCCTTGGCACTTCGAAATTTGCTTGCAATTTTGGAATTGGAAAATACTTCTGGTAGTAGTACAAAAAATCATTTGAGGTGAGAAATTGATGTGTTTTATATATAGTTGTAGAAGGCCATTACAACTTCTGCTGTGACTATTTTATCTTCTTCATATGAGTTTCTCAATCAAAAAAAGTTATCATTTTTTCACTGTCTTTAGTGCCAGTTGAGGAAATCCTGTATCGCTCATGCTCAGCTGTTAGCATATGCTGGTTTTGATCTGACTTTCCACCATTTTCTATATTGAGTGAACAGTTGCATACTGTAGGAAAAGTTTTGAAAGGACTTGTTCCTCATTTAGTAAATGTCTACCGTCCATAAAATGTGTCACAACATTTACACTTGTGTTGGGCATTTTGAGGTTCCAATATACACAAAGAAAACAACCTTTGCAAGAACTAAAAAGATTGAATTTGCACCTCTCTCCACCACCTCAGCCAGTGTGCCTGATACTCACAAGTCTGAACAACTCCATAGACAGGGGTGAATGGTCGAAAGGGTTGTGAACTTGTGAACTAAGAACAACTTGAACTTACTGTTTGATGCAAAAAAGGCTAACTCCCCGTTTGCCTGAAGGGAGAACTGTGCTTGTAAGGCTCAGTCTTTCTGAACAAAGCCACAGCTGACCCTCCACGAGGTTTGGCTATTGGGCATTCAGGGATTGGTGGACATTCAGAAGTGGAGTGTTTAGGGGCCAAGAGATGTTCATGGGTGTTCCTGT